>NW_008349753.1:1372349-1384529 GCF_000622305.1 Nannospalax galili | reverse complement strand
TATGGAGATTAAAGTGATTAAGGAGGGGCCTAGAGATTCAAACTTAAACAATGGAGAGAGTGCCTCCAGGGCAAGACCACACCCAGTTAAACCTCCAACTTGTGAAACGAAAATGCTGCAGGGACCACTGAAGAGAAAAGCTTCTAAAATGGATGAAGCAGGCTGGAGTCCATCCCAAACTTGTAGTCACACTTGGCATTGTCGCTCACCTGGTGCTGGCTTTAGAGGCATGAAAGATGCAAGAGTGAAGGGGTCATCAATTCTTCCTCTGAAGATTCAGAGAGCCACTGAGACCAGGCAGCATGCAGCAGGGGTTCCCCTGCCTAGAGAAGGCCCTGTAGGCCATTGTGTGAAGCTGTGAAGGTGAAGCCTGGTTGGCAGTGGAGACCCCAAGAAGTTCGTGATGCCAGAGCTGTGAGGCATCTGCCAAGAAGACCTGCACACAGGGAGTGGTACCAGCACAGGAGAGACGTGTGTTGCATGCAGCAAAGCTAGAGGCTGAGCCATATAAGCCCTTTGGAAGTTCCAAAAGTTGGACATGGAGCTACTGGATTTGGTGTTTGTCCTGCTGGTTTTCAGTCTTGTTTTGGTTCAGTATTTCCTTACTATGCCTCCATTCCTCCCTTTTGGAATGGTAATGTGTATTCGGTTCCACTGTATGTTGGGAGTATGTAATTGGTCTTTTGATTTTATAGAGGCTTCCAATTAAGATATTTACCTGAGTCCACTTTGGACTGTGGACTTTTGAATAGTATTGAGACTGATAATGACTATGGGGACTTTTAAAGTTGGACTAAATGCATTTTGCATTTTATATGATCATGAGCCTATGGGGGCCAGGGGTGGAATATGGTGGTTTGAATGAAAATGTCCCCCATAGGCTCCAAGTGTTTAGACATTTTGTCCCCAGATGACGGTGTTGTTTTGGGGGGGTTTAGAAGGTGTGGCTATCCTGGAGGAGGCATATCACTGGGGGTGGACTTACAGAGTTCTTAAGCCTTACCAGATCTCCAGTCATCCTCCTGCTTCCTGTGCCTGCATGATGATGTGAGAGCTTAGCTTCTGCTGCTTCTGCTCCAGCCACCTCCAGCCACCATGCCTCCCTGCCATGATGGACTGCAATTCCCCTGGAGCTGTAAGCTCAAATAAACTCTTCCTTCTATAAATTTCTTGGGTCAGTGTTTCTATCACAGCAACAGAGAAACGACTAATACAATTCCCCTCTTCCTTAGAGTCAAAGGTAGTCATGTGATATAGTTTTAAGCAATAATGTGTAAGTAGAAGTTACCAAGCAGATTCCAGGCACTGCTTTGCACTGTGTTTGGACTGGAATGCAAACACGGTCAGGAGATGAGGCAGACTCTTATGCCCACAGATCAATAAGCATGAGGCTCAAAGCCACAGTTTTGAAATGACTGAGAAAAAAGGCAGGATTGTGTTATTCTAACATCACTGTGAATCTGCTTTACAAGTATCAGACCCTCTGAAACACATGATATGTAAGAACGGAAAATGCTATATGGTTAAGCCATTTTGAGTTTGGTTTTCCTTGTTTTGGTTTAAGTGTGGCCAAAATACACAGCTGTCTATAAGAAATCATTCAAAGAAATATGAAGCCAGGCATGGAGGCACATGCCTTTAATCCCAACACTTGGGATTAAAGGTTGCAAGCAGATCTCTGTGAGGTGGAGGCTAGCCTGGTCTATTCAGCAAGTTCCACACCAGCTGGGACTACAGGAAAACTTGGTCTCAAAAAAAGCCCCCCAAATAAATACTAATAATAACTTTGGATAAAATGAAATATAGATGCTCCTCAATTTATGAATAGAATTATGTCTCAATAAATTCAGTGTAAATGGAAAATGCATTTGCTACATGTAACCTACCAAACATCATAAACACCAACACAGCACAATGTAGAATGTGGTGGTTTCCCTCATGATGGAGTGTCTACTTGGGAGCTGTACCTTGCTGCCACTGTCCAACTTCTCAAAAGACTGTTACACCTTGTATCCCTAGATTGGGAGAGGATCAACATTCAAAGCTTGGTTTCTACTGAATCATCTCTCTCTTTGTCTTTTTATTGAATGGAGGGCCTCATGTAGGCTCTGCAAGTGCTTACCACTGAGTTGTAGGTCCGGTCTTCTGACTCAAACCTAACAAGAAGTTCCTGGATAAGACAGAACCAGGTATGGTGAACTCAGTGACTGAACTAGATCATTAAGGCCCAGATCTATCTGTCTTTCTGCTCTGTCTTCTGTCGTAATCAGGACTGTCTGTGGCTAACTTCTCACTGTCAAAATGTGTGTGGATTTATAGATACTACGGTGGGGCAGTAGTCTTCCCAAAATGGAACAGTGGAAGAAAGGCTGTTTCTTCCTACATATGAAAACAGTAAGCTAGGGATGGAGACACATGCCTGTAATCTCAGTATGTAGGAGGCTGAGGCAGGAGAACCACTCTAAGTTCAAGGCCACCCTGGGCTACATAGCGAGGACTGGGCCTGCCAGGCTATGTAGTGAGATCCTAAATAAATAATTAGTAAATAAATAACACTTTTCCAGAGACACCCCCATGCACCCCATCACTGTAAATTCCTTCCAAATTCTCATTCAGTCAGAGCTGAGTTTCATGTATCCCCTAAACCAATCACTGCCAAGGAGAACAGGGCCACTATGAATGTCTGAGGTTAATGAAGATTCATCCCTGAGTTATGAAGACAAGAGATGAACAGCCACACAGAAGTGAGGGGCTACTGATAAGGGTCAGGGTTAGGCAGCCAGCCGGCCAGCAGTATCTACTTCTGCACAGTCTATGATGGGAAGGAGGTTCCTGCTTCCTCAGGAAGAGTGGATATAGGAGCATAGCTCCAAGTGCAGAACGAGTATTCTGAGTTGATGTATCTCAGTCCATGTTCTAGAATGCAAACGTCCTCTGTTCTCCAATTTTGTCTGCAGGTGAGTCAAACCACATTGGAATTCTCCTAGAAAGGGTCTTGGTTCCTAAGTGGTCTTCTTCAGAATTCTGCTCAGTCTGGTGTTTCTTTTACCCTGTATCCTCTATGTCTCTGCCCTGTGATCTGCCAACATTGTACAAGTTGTCTAGAGAATCCCCCTCTTCCTAAGGGTCTTTAGGCTTCCACAGGATGTCTCTCTTATTGTATTGATGTGACAGTTCATCTTCATTGTCACCTTGACTGGATGTACAGTCACCATAGAAACACACCTCTGGGTGTGTGTATGAAGAAGACCTTTCCTGAATGTGGATAGTACCATCCCATGGACTGGGGTCCTGGACTGAATAAAAGGAGGAAGTGAGCTGAGCAGCAGCGTTCATCTTTCTCTGCTTCCTGACTGCAGATGTGATGTGGCCAGCTGCCTCATGTACCTTCTGCCATGCTTGTCCCACCAGGATGGACTGTACCCTCAAACCACGAGCCGAAACAAACCTTTCCTTTCTTATGTTGTTTTTGTCAGGTACTGTATCACAGCAATGTGAAAGTGACGAATACAATTGGGACAGGAGGAACTAAGGTGCTGGTCCACCACAGAAGCTGAGCGTTGAGTTGGGGCTATAGTCTGAGACTTGGGATCTTCATGGAGCTGGAAGGAATGTGAGTACATTAAGAAAATGGTCAGGACCAGCAAGATGGTTCGGCAGGTAAAGGTGCTTGTTGCCAAGCCTGATGACCAGAGTTCAGTCCCTGGAACCCACATGCAGAGGGAGAGAACAGATTCTTACCTCTGATCTCCACATACATGCTATGGCACCCGTGAGCATGTGCACAACACTCACACACAATCAACATAATAATCATATTCTTAAAAGGCTGCTTAGCCAGGGGTGAGCTCTGGCAGGCAGCACCATTGTAGGGTTTAGGTCATTTTCCCAAATCTTTTTTTCAGCCAAATACTCCCAGTGTGGGCCTCTTAAATCCTAACTAATGCTGCAAATTCAGTTAATGAATTCCAACTGCCAGGAAAATACTCTCCAACCATGCTGTGCGTGACATTATCTGCAATCTCATCACTTCATCTGCGAGGTTTGAAAATTTTGATAATCTAAATTGAAACCGAGGTGGTTTTCACCGCTCTAGACCTATCCCCTAATGGAGATCTAGCTGGACTGTGGCTTGAGCGAAGTCTACATAGCTTCTCTTGCCTGTCACTGAGCAGATGAGGACATCGTGACACCAGATTTGTGTTACACTCCTGTGGGAGGTGGACTTTCACCATAGTGAGGGGAGAGGCCCAGGGCCAGGCTGACCTGAACTTGAAGCTTACTAGAACTGAGTCATTGTGAGCTGGGTTGCTGGCTTGGCTATCCTCCATTTTCTCTCCTGAAAGTTGGAGATTATAATTTTATTAGAAAAGGTCAGGGTCATTGCAGAGGGCCTATTCCTCTGCCAGATGCAGAGGAGGATGTGCTAAGGAAATAGAAGTCTCCACGATGGTCACAACAATGCAGTGTACATCACCACTTCCTGGTCTTGGTCGACTGAGTAAGTCCATCCTTGTTTCTAATCTTCCATCTTTCTATCTGCAGTGAAACTGCCCAGGGTACAAGACTACTGAGTACCACCATCAACACCATCAACACTTTCTTCCTTGCAGACTGCTGTGAAGCCTTTTAACGTTGCCTTGTATTATTTGTGAAATATTATTTGTTAAAATAATTTTGGAAATATTGCTAACCCTTTGTATGAAAATGGACTATCTATATTTTTAGAAAGTCACAGAGTGGGTTAAAATATTGGAAGTGACCGTGAAAACGAGGTTTGAGTCTCTCTCTCTCTCTCTCTCTCTCTCTCTCTCTCTCTCTCTCTCTCTGTGTGTGTGTAGATGCGTGTGCATCTGTGTATGTGTGGAGTTTGAGGAGAACATCGGGTGTCATTCCTCAGGTACTATCCACCTTGTTTTTTGAGACTCTCTCATTGGCCTGATGTTTTCTCATTTACCAGGTTGGCTGGTCAGCTAGCCCTAGGGATCCACCTGTCTTTGCCTCCCCAGTGCTGGGATTACAGGCATGCAAAACCACTCCTGGCTTTAAAAAAAAATATGCTTCTGGAGATCAAGCTCAGGTCCCCATGCTTATACATCAAGCATTTTACCAACGGAGCCATCTCTCAGTTGGCTTGGGTGACATCTTAATGGAGGGCTAAGAAAGCTCCTGAACGCTTCTTTCATCTCCACCCTCAGAGTGCAAGGAATTTTATTAATAATACATTGGGTACCAGGCCAGTCAAAGAGTGAGAGTCAGCTGATCACAATTCTTTTGGGGACATGGCAGATAGATATAAATGAACCAAACAGTAAAAACTGTAATCTGGGATGCTTTTACCATGGCAACTTGGTTCTCTACCCCTTCAGTGTTTTGAAGCTTACTGCATAAAGGTCCTTACTGCATAAAGGACATTATTGTATCAGCCTACAGTCACAGAGCTTGTTCTACGCACAGGCCTCTTGAAAGAGGAGGATTTTAATAGCCTTATACAGGCATCCACATGAAGCATAAGCTAATGTCCCAGGAACCTGGAGGGTTTTGCTGTGATTTGATTTCTTTGCATATAAGTGGAATGGGGCCACAATGAGAACACATCAGAGAGGTCATGGCTACACTAACACCTTGTGAATTTAGACCTTAGTATCTCAATGTGCAGAGATGAGTGCCCCAATTATAAACTACTTTGTGTGCAAAAGAAAAGGCCATCATCCAAGCTATCAGAGTGTTTTCTCTCTTATTCTCCAACTGCTTAATGAGTGTAAAATATTGTCCTCATTTTAATGCAGTCAGATACTCCCATGCTTGCTGGAAATAGAAGTGTTATAAAGAAGTACAGTTCTGTGTTAGAAATCTCATGACATAACTGCAACTCAAAGCGACACAAATAACTCAGTAATAAATATAAAATTAAAGGGTTCATTTATGTGAAAATATTGATGTATATTGAATCCGATGTGAACATATCTTCAAACCTATATTTTTGTGTCACATTTTCTTCTCAAAGAAAAGCTTTTCAAGGTCCATCTTTATTTGTTTTAAACATCATGTATCTGAATTAGAGGCTTACTTTACAGAAACGTGACTGTAATACTTCCTTTACTGCTGAAGAAAGCCTCGGTAGCATGCTAATTTCTTTCAGTAACTGATATTTACTTTGAAAAGAGACCGTGGAAGATCTGCGATAATGACTCAGGAGACAAGCAAGTGACAGTACAAAATGGAGCAATAGAGCAGTTAGTTGCTCAGATTACACAGAGGCCAGGTCTCTATAAATGGAATTAATAGAGGAAATCATGCTGAACCTGATTGGGAAATCTGTGGACTTGGAGCCAGGTCCATTTTTCAGGGTCCAGTGGAAGCTATGCATAGAACAAATAGCAGATAAGAAGTTATGTTTCATGCATGTCTCTAGTTATCTGAATGCAATGGAAACAGAAAAGTGACCTGAAGTCACATCTTTAACGGTCACAACATGGAGAATGGTGCGTGAGTCTAGGCTTGTCCCTTTTTAGTGGTTTATTTTCTTAATGTGACATTGCCACCATCCTCACATGATGTCCCAAATGGCCAAGGGAGGAGGTAGAAGCAGAGGTGTCTTAGGTAGTGGAAGGTGGCTTTGGGGTCAGGAGTTTGAGCTCAAAGCTTCAGGGGCCATTTGCTAGCTAGGCGCTACCGCTGAGCTTCAGTAAAGTGCCATCATTGCCAAACAGCAATAAAGACCTTAACCTTCTAAAGGTTGGGATCACTTATGGAAATGGTTTTTGCACAATGAATAGCACTTGATGTTATGATGGTGTCTTTGTTACTTACCCTGTTGCTGTGATGAAATGTCCTGGCAAAAGCAATGTAAGTGAGAAAGGGTTTGTTTGGCTCGCGGTTCAAAGGCACTGTCTATCATGGTGGGGAAGCTCTGCCATCAGGAGCTAAGGCAGCTGTTGACAATGTATCCAGTCAGGAAGCAGAGCGATGAATGTGCACGCTCAGCTAGCTTTCTCCTCTTCTAACGCGGTCAGGACTGAAGCCCAGGGAACGGTACCGCCCACATTTAGGGGGGGTTCTCGCCTCTCTTAACCTAATCAAGATAATCTTCCACAGGCATGCCCAGAGCCTAACCTAATCTTGATAAGCCCTTACAGTTGTGCCTAGAGGCCTGTCTCCTAGGTGATTCCAGATCCTGCCAAACTGACAGTCAGTATAACCATGACAGATGGTTGCTCAATGACTCTGGCATTTTCAATTTTATTACTTACTGTCATTCTTCTCAAAAATGTTTAAGCAGAGGGCTGGAAAGATGGCTCAGCAGTTAAGAACACTAGTTTTTCTTGCAGAAGAGCCGGGTTCGAATCCCAGCACCCACATGGCAGCTAACAACTGTCCGTAACTCCAGTTCCAGGGGATCCAATGTCCTCATCTGTCTTCCGAGGGCATTGCACAACATGGGTACACTTACCTACATGAAGGCAATACACTCATACACACAAAAATAATAAATAAAAAAATCTTAAGCAGAAATTTCTGTGTGTGAGTGCAGGAACCTCAGGGTTTACACTCCCCTATCTGCCTCTTGTCACAACCAATACTGCTGCTACCCCTGCAATGCCAGGGAGGGGGTTAACATGGCCCGGGTCTTTTCTAGAGCTAGTGAGAAGACTGAACTGGACCCCCTGCAGTCCTGAGAGAAGGCATGGTTTCCCCACATTGACTCTGCCACAGTCTGGAACAGATCCTTTCAATTCCCCACTCAGGACATTGGCAAGCCTGTGCTTTAATAGAGGTTGTTGGAATTTCGGCAATGATATATGGACAATATAATTCAGAGAGAAGTGAACCAGCACCAAGCACATCCTGATCAACCTCCGTGTGCCTCACCAGCCCCACAAAGGAGTCTTAAAGTCCTATAGATCTCAGAGCCAGGACCAGAGAAAGGACATGTCTCCTAATTCCACTTTCAATTTGTGCTACTGAGTCCTCTTTTCCTATCCCATCATCCACTCTCTCCAGGGTGGACTCTCATAGGAATGAACCCACTTCCAACTGGAGAATTGTCTCCAGCAAGGAAAAACAATGCCCTTAACCCTAAGCAGGTGGGGAAGAGAACCTTAGCTCAGGCTCACCACAGAGATAGCTCAGATCTCTGTGTGATACTTCTCCATCCTGTTTCCAGTTTTCGGGTGTTCTAGGACATCACAGAGACTTTCTGGGCCTCTGGGCTATCGAGGAGGACACTGAGCAACAGGGACCCAAGTCTGGGTCATGAGATTCATTTCTAATATCTATCAGTGAATAGCAATGAGGTTGTGGCTGTTTTTTCCTTTCGGAATTGGCTCATGAACTGGCCGGAAATGGAGTCCATAGGAGGTAAACAGGGAGGACTAAAGGGACTGGAGAGAGAGTGCAAACAGAGGGGGCTAGAGTGGAAGGTAGGGTGCTATCACCTCTATCCCGAATATGTACATGTATATACATATATGTATAAAAGTGCATACACATATATGAATGTGTAGGAATGTACATGTTTGCATACATATTTAATGTTGTACTCAATGGAATATATACTGAATATATACATGTGAAAACATACTCAGTGGAATAGAACTAAGTACGTAAGTAATATGTATAGATCTATTATGTATGCATGTATATGCTTAATTTCTTTCTTTTCATTTTTTCGGAGTTTTGAGTCAGGGTCTCCCTGCAGCTCCAGCTGGTCTGGAACTAGCTAGGTAGACCAGGCTGGTCTTGATTTCATAGAGATCCATCTGCCTCTGCCTCCAGAGTGTTGGAATTGAAGGCACCACACCCAGATCAATTACTCTCTTTAAATCTTTGGGTTTTATTCTACCCACCAAACATATTCCTGTTTGTTTCTCACACCGTTTTCTTTCTTCTTTCCCTTTCTTTTTCGTCTGTCTTTTAAGCAGACTCACAACATGAGGGCTGATGATGTTTTTGGTATTTGTTTTCTTCTAACTTGTTTTCCTGTTAACAATTTTAATATGCAAAGTAGTTGGGACATATATTTTATATTCATTTGTTTTGGAGTCTTGTGGCCTTCCAACCATTTTTGTGAGCTGGTCAGCAACCTTCTATAGAAAAAAGTTGCCACTGTTGTTGTAAGTAAACACTGGAAGGTGACCGCCAAGAATGCTGCCTGATTGTGGAATGATCAGCAGCCTCCTCTGCAGCCAGCCAACCTGGCAGGGAACATCAAGAGGGCTCTTTGTGCTAGAGCAAAGCTGCTGTCCAGAACCAAGGGCAAGAGTAGAAACCCAGATAAACACTGGCTGGCATCGGTGGGATCAATTCCTCCAGGTTTAATATAGCTCAAGTTAATAGACCACATGTTGTTGTCAAGTCAAGTACCACTGGAACAGACTATTAAGTTTGGCAATGGGGAACCCATGGCAAAGTGCTTGGAACAAATGCATGGCTTGTCTCCAAGGCAGGCTGTGGAAATGAGCTCCACCAAGATGCTGCAGTTCTAGTGTGTACCTAAAACCATATGAAAACAATTAAGAATGTGGAGAATTCTGCTATCAGAGTTAGGAAGATCTAAGTTCATATCCCAGCATGTGTCTTCCTCCTGAGCTCTCCTTGGCAAGGTCAAGAGGAGATTTCAGATCTTGGGTCAGTGTGCTAAGAGAGATGTAATGGGGCAGATAAACCTCACAGCACTTCCTATACACACAATCAATTGCAATTTTCAACCGTACACCAAGAGGATCAGCTCTGCACCAAGTAATGTGGCGATGGGTTTTAGCCACAAAGACTATTTTGTTTCGCAGTCCTAAGTGTACCCTGGGACTGACATGAGTTTACAGAGGCGTTCTGGCTCCAAAGTTGAAGAATCAAAGCCAGCACATCTTCGAAGAGCCCTGCTTCCTACATGGCATGCTGCTGGAGGACATTAGCTCTGAACCGCCCCTTACCGGAGGCTCTTACCAGAGGCTCTTACCAGAGCCTGAGATTATCATGGCCGAATTCTTCCATTCATTAAACAACATGTCTAGTCTTAGAAATCTGAAGCTGAAAATGTTCCTTCTTTTCTCCTGGGGGAAGATAATTTTACTATTAAATTATAGCTAATATCAAATGGATGCTAAAATGTAAAATGCAATGTGCTAGACGTTTTTTCACATAATATTTGATTAATCCCAGAAGGCTCTACTTCTGAAAATAACTCATTTGAAGTATTATAAAATACTATTTTGAAAAGACATATTGAAAAGTCACACTATAAATCTTAGACTATAGCAACCTAGACTGACCAACATTAAGACATTTCACAAAAAATGCATTTTTTTCTCAAAGAAAGGAAAGTGTGAGGCAAAGATATCATATGCAGCTAAATTGACTTGTAAGGAGACCTAGAACCAACTAGTAACCATGAGGGAAAGAGGGGAATATTCTTCCTCAGGAACTGATGGCAGAGTGAGAGTCAGACAATCAAAGTGCTCACCCACATGTTGACATGAGCATAGCTGGTGAACACTAAGTGCACTTTTTAGAAGAGTTAAAGAGGTTTAAAGAAAGAGGATCCCGAGAAGGGGAAAAGAGGGTACTGGAGTACATGTGACATGAAAGCAGAAAGATTATTGGGAGGAGGAAGGGGAGTGGTGGGAGGGGGACCAGAGGTGAGGTGAGAGGAGGGGGCAGAGAATCAACAATGCCACGAGGAAACCCATTACTTTTGTGTGTTAATTTATAAACATAGATCAGGGTCTGGAAAAATGGATCAAGAGTTAAGAGCATGTTAAGAGTTCTTGCAGAGAACTGAATTCTGTACCCATCACCCACATTGGACAGCTCACAACTGCCTGTGATTCCAACTCCAGGGGATCTGCTGCCCTCTTCTGGCCTCCATGGGTACCTTCACTCATGTGCATAACCCCCATACACATAACTAAAAATGACTGTACTATCGAGTAACCAGATAGTAGATGGAGGATGGGATGGCTAATGGTGATTATCAATTTGATATCACCATAGAAACAAATCCCTTGGTCTCTTTGTGAGGGAGTTTCTAGGCTGGGTTAGTTGAGGTAGGAAGACTCACCATAAATGTGGGCACCACTATTTCATCAGCTGGGGTTTCAGACTTGATAGAAGGGAGAAAACCAGTTGAGTGTAGGCATTTATGCTCTTTGGTTCCTGATTATGTGACCAGCTGCTTCCTGCTCCTTCCACCACACCTTCTCTTCCCTATGGACTGTGAGGCCAAAACAAACTTCCTTTCTTAAGTTGTTTTGTCAGGTATTTTGTCACAGAAATGGGAAAAGTAACTAATATAAAGGGTATGTCTCTTTATAAAACGATTTCAATGAATAAAGAAAGAATTCATGGAGGGATTGGAGAGATGGCTCAGTGATTAAGGGCACTTGCTGCTCCCAGCACCCATGTGAGGCAGCTCACAATTTCCTGTAACTCCAGCTCTAGGGCATCCAGTACTCTCTCCTGGTCTTCGAGGGCACCCACACATGTGGTATACAGTCACAGACACATAAATTAAAAAAAATAAATCTTTTACAGAAGTTAATATTGTCATTTTGGACCCATGAATAAATGAATGAATATGAGGTTTACTGTAATAGTTGTGAAGATTTTAGGAAAATTCACAAAGAAATACTATTTACTACTCATTGGACAGACACAGTAACACTTGCTAGAAGGAGTGGTAGTCTTGCAAAAGAAATCCAACCAGAGATGGAGACTTTACCCACACAGTCTAGACTGTGGGAAATAGATTACAGCCCATATGGTCCAAATCTTTGAAGAAATGTTATAAAGAATGGAAAAAGACAGAGGAGAACATATGATTTAAAAGAAATCTGACATGCATATCAAATTTTGTTTATGTGTAATGACAAAAATCAGGCTTTTGGTTTCGGATGATGGAGTAGGCATGGTTTCTCTTTTCCTTGTGAAAAGCAGGTATATTGGGGAGGGAAGGAAAAACTGGGAAAAAGGTGATGGTGGTGGGAACTTTTCTATTGTTTTCTACCAATAGCTTACTAGTTAATCTTAGGGAAGGTGATTCCTGGAAAAGGATAACATACACAGGCAGAGGAAGTTCCAGGAGGAATGCTTGTATGCTAAGCAGTGAATGATGATGTGGTAGGACACTAAGAATACAGTCAGTGGGTAGCTCTCCTTGTTTATTTAAAACCTTCTCTCTCT
>NW_008349753.1:1303264-1372142 GCF_000622305.1 Nannospalax galili | reverse complement strand
TGAAAATCAGCTTTCCTGATAGCACTATTAAGATTTATTATTTCCACAAATATGACTTTCTCTATAGCAATGCTTCTATAATCATAGATAAACAAAGAAGAAGCTATTTTAGATTTCAGTTCTTATAAGATACTCTCTTTTATAACTAAATTAAAAACCTCTAAAAGGTGGTGTGAGATAACATGAAGCTTGAATTCCTCCCTCCCTCCCTCCCTCCTGTCTCTTCCATAAGGTAGGACCCAATCCCAAAGATGCAGTGCTAAAGTAGAATTGGGGACAGCAGTGATGCCCAGGCAACTAGTGCTCTAAGTGTTCTGTAACATCCAGGTTCCAGTGTATAAAAACCAGACCCAACTTGCCAGGAGACTAAAGGAAAGAGACAGGTCCAGGACTGCACAGATTGCAGCATATTAGGGAACTTAGTGCTACAAGCCTGATAGGGGGCAGCAAGGCTAAGCAGGGCTCTGCTATCTGGGTCATAAGGAGGACATATATATTGGTTAGGACAAAAGTGACTTCATCCAAGCCACACTGTACCTGGCTAACCAAAGAGTATCCAAGAGTCAAGCACATTCCTGGCACCAGGGTCCAGTTCTAAAGCTCTGCATGCCACTCTAATGCCTTTGTTTATTTATAGTATGCTGGGAAACCATGCAGGAAAAATGATCAGGGTCACTCTGGGACAGTCAGGGTGGTTATGACTCAAGATGGCTACAGCTGTGTTAGGCTGAATCCATATACCAAAGGAGAAAAGGCCTTCTCCTAAGGAGGGGAGGTAGAAAAGGGATCCTATAATCCTGAAGTACAGGGAGAAGCTTGGTATTGATGCTTTCCTCTTGCCACTTTGCCCCACAAGGGGATCTAGCTGTGAAAAATGTATGTAAGAATGAGGAAAATAAAACCTTAAAAGGGAGGAAGGACAGAGGGCAATACAGAAGGAGCGGGAGGAAAGAGAGATTAATAACAACAAGAATGTCTGAAAAAGCCACAGGGAAATGTATATTTTATAGACTTAAAATCTCTCTCTCTCCCTCTCTCTCTCTCTGTTGTCTATAGGCTATCTAGCACAAACCCCAGTGCCAGACATGGGAAACTCCCCTTTATGTTGTTGGTCAGGTAGTTGGTACAAGAGACTCCCAAAACAATATAGTCTATTGCCATTGCTTTTGGTTCTCTCCTAGAACTTGAAGGTAGGAATCTATTGATGGAGATACCACACACTTTGGACACAGGACTTGGAGGATTCAAGCTGAACCGGCATGGAAGCCTCCTCCTTCTGGTCCTCAGGACCAGCTCTCATAGTATCAGAAAGTGCTGTGCAAGCCAGGTAGAAAAGCAATCAATACTCCTAACCAGCTGTGAAGCTATGGATCCCAGCAGTGACTGGTCCAGCAAAATATCCCCAATGGTGCAACAGTGCACTTTGCACATAATGGTGTACTTTTATGTTGGGGGTAACAAACAGTGGTCTAATTGTACTTACAGCCCATTCAGTTGGAGAGAATTCATGTCAGGTACTGTAAATCTACCTAAATACCTATGGCTGGAGATGTCATAAACCCTAAAGGTGAACCCGCTACCACATTCCTAAACCAAGAAAATGTTCAACTATATTCTAAATAATTATCTTTGTCCCCACAGTTAAATACAGCTCTCATTCCTCATCAAAGGCCTTCTTTTTGCAATAGATGGTATCTAATACAGAGATTCACAGTTGCTCAAAATGCAGAGAATAAGTGACTATAGGCTTTCCAGCCCCAACTGATGCATTTGCAACGCAACCCCTAAACCAAATGGTCAGAGAACATCATGGAAGAGAGGGTGGAAAGACTGTAAGAGTCAGAGGACCAGGGCACCTGCTGCTAGAGACCATCTTCTAGACCTGAGAGGGAAGCTGTACCCATGAAATCTCAACAACACAGTTGCCTAAACAAGACCTGCATAATGACAACACCAGTTGACATGCCAACATGGATGGGGGTATTTTCACAAAGTCCTACCTCTAGATGAAGAGCTACAGGAAGAGCTCTCTGCAGAAAGAGGGAAAATCAATTTTCCCTCTTTCAGGATGAACTTCTGATGTTATCTAATCCCAATGCTCAGCCCTAAACAAATACACATACAAGCAGGCAACACTAAATGGACTCAGTAGGTTGTATGTATGTATATATGTAACAATAATTTCAAAGAAGAGGTCACAAAATTGGGAGGATGGTGTGGGAAGAGTTGGAGAGTGGAGGGGAAGAGATAGAAATGATATAAATACAGTGCTCGACTATGAAATTTTCCAAAACTAATTCTAAATTTCTAGCCAAGGGAACAAGAAAAAGACAGCACAGAGAGCTCATGAAAAGGAGGGAACTTGAGAAGACAATGCTGTGAACTTTCACAAGAGATCCAAAACCAGGTCCATACTGACTCAGAAAACAGAAGATGGCTGGTTGAAGGCATTAAAGATACCTGGTCGTCACCAAGGGAGACTAACATGACTAGCTGGGGCTAAAGGAGAGGCAGGCATTACTGAGAGAACTAGGTATGAGAAAAGCAATATATGATGCCCAGGTTACTGGGCCAGATAAGACTGTGTTCACCAGAGATATGAAAGAAAGCTTAATTCAACTGGGACCTCGAGAGTAGTATGAGGCTTTAATGGTTTTACTAAGCCCTTTAATGGGACAGGATCTTTGTAAAGTGAGACAGGCTTTGGCAAATCTAAATGATTCTGACCAGCATGTAAAATGTGTCTGTAAAATAACAGAACACCCTATAAGAGATATAAAAAAGACCAGACTAAAGAAACGGTCCACTTGGGCTACTCAAAGACAAATGTGGCAAGACTTATGTTGAGGCCAAATTCCCAGAGAAAAAAATTGAAAAAAAACCAAATTCAGTACTAAGGCGTTTCTGGAAGGCTTTAAAACCAGAAGAACAGTTTACAAAAGACATTCAAAGGATAAAAACTGTCACGGGGGTGGTTAAGAATCCCCAAGGATTAAATAAGATGCATTTCTCTTCTGATAAAGGCTATACTAGGGGTGGAAACAGGTTTTCCCACCAAGTTCTCCCCCAGCAGCCAGGTGTGGTCAATGGGAAGATGCCAGATATGGCCACAGTCAGGAGGCAGACCCAGAGCCTGCCTGACTCAGGAAACCAACAAGTGCAGCGAGGACAGGAGAAACCCCCTGCCGCCTTAGCCCAGTGCAGGGTCAGACAACTGAAGCCAGCACCTGTAAGTGTATCAAGAATCAAAGAATACAAAGACACTCCATGTAAAATCCCCCAAGTGTGAAATGACTCCAAAGGGATAAAAATGATAAAGAGCTAACCAAATTAATGCTTTGTACCCGTGCTATGGTACCTAACAAGGAGCTATGGAGAAAACAGTTACTGCGAATGGACAAAACCTGTCCATGCTATGTAAGACCTTGTCTATGAGTGATTTAATATATAATGTTAATCTTTCTTCGAGTGTTTTACAGAAGTAAAACCCATTTGAAAGATACCTGAAGAAGCAAAGGCCAGCTATAGCTGTAAGATTCTTGGGAGTTTTATGGTTGGATAAGATGAAGACAGAGACTCCCAAACTATACAACTGTTAAGAAAATCTACAGTACCAGGGGCCGGTTGCCCCCCTCCATGAGCTGTTGGTCAGAGAGATCCTAGAGGTCCTCAAATTTACCAAGGCTATTGCCATTAATGTCAGTTGTACACTAGAAAGGTCAGTAAGGTCATGTTGCTGAAGACACTGCATGTTGTGGGTGCGGAGGAAGAAGAGATGGAGCTGAGACTAAGCCACAAAACTCCATGCCACTGGATGGATGACGTTCATATTGCCAGAAGGCGCTATGCAGATGGTTGGGGAAGAAAGGATCCCCTATGATTCTACTCAACAATGGACACCACATGCCGCACACTTTGGACATGCCAAGCAATGCCTGCAACTGCAATAATGGCTCGACCAACATATGTACAACTGACAAATTTCTGATTGGATAAGGCCCACTCCTAGGGGTGGAACACATATCTAGTGCTGCAGACCAGGCCAAAGCTTTGTGTTGAGAAAGGTTACTGGCTCTAGTGGGGAAGCCATCACAAGTATACTGTTTAATAAATATAGTATACATACTGGAATATCTTCTAGGCATTTGTATTTACATTCATGTTTATTTAAAGGTGTCTATTTCCTTCCATTTGACTTTATTGTAGAAGAAACACTACTGAGATAGATCAATGGCCATGGCTTAAAGACAAATAATGGGGTGGCCCAAGAAATCACTATCTCTCCACAATACAAGAGAGATCGCCCTGCATCTGTCATCCCCCTCCAAGGCTCAGGGACCTTAGCGGAAGATTGGCAGAAAGATTGTAAGAGCAGAGGAAAGGGGTGGAGTGTGTTCCCCAGGGGTTCTGCTTCCTCCAAAAGGTGGGGCCTGCTGCAGAGAATTGACTGTGGAGAGTTAGTTGTGGAAGGAGGGGCTTGTGGCACTATCTTGGGACAGGAGCCATGAGCCTCCAGGAACACGTGGCAGTGGGCATGGGGAACATGCAGCAGCCGAACATACTCAAGGACAGAATGGCCTGGCACTTATGGACCTGGGGCGAGACTGCTGGCCCCTGAGGGGTGGGCGAAAGCTAGTGGTGACTATGGGCATGCTGCGGGAGCTATCTGATATGGCAGGCTCTCAGTCGTGGTGCAGAGCTGTGTGGTGCAGTGCTGAGAGGTGCAGAGCTGAGCGGTGTGGAGCTAGGCACTGGGTGATGGTTTCTTTGTAAGTCACTCCCCTCCCGGCCACGATAATAATAAATGCACATAAAGATATGTTATATGGTTTGCCTGATAGTGCAAGAGACCCAGAGAGAACTCTGGTGACAGAAGGCTACAGCAGGAATAAAAGGAAGAGGCTGGAGAGGTGGCTTAGCTGTTATGAGTGCTTGCTGCTCCTGCACAAGATCCATGTTTGGTTCCCAAACTGCCTGTAACTCCAGCTCCAGGGGTATCCAATGTTCTCTCTGACCTCTATAGGCACCTGCACTCATGTGCACATATCCCCACACAAATACAACACATACACACATAATTTAAAACCTAAAAGATAACTGATAATTCCAAATGATGTTGCAGAAACAACACAATAGACTACATATTGCTAACGAGTCTACAAAAAATAACTGACAACTTTTTCTGTTGTTTTTAGGAAATTGTTTGTGTATTTTCTTTATTGATTCTTTGAGAATCTCATACAATGTATTTTGATCCTATTCACACACCCCCAACTTCTCCCAGATCATCCCCCTTCCCTATCCACCCAACATGGTGTCCTCGTTCTTTTTAAACCCATGGAGTATAATTTGTGCTGCCCATACACTCTTGGGTATGGAGCTATCCACTGCAGCCTACTTGACCTACCAGGGGTGCATTCTTAAGAAAAACTGCCTCTTTTTCTCCTAGCAGCTATCAAGTGTGCCTCAGCTAGAGGTGAGACTTCATTCACTTCTCCATGTTGGGATTCTGTCTGGCTTGAGCTTCCACAGGTCTTGTGCATGCTGTCACAACTGCGGTGAGTTCATATGTGTAATGCCCTGTTGTGCATAGAAAAGACTGTTTCCTTGTAGTAATTCACCACCTGTGGCTCTTTCAATCTTTCTGCCCCCTCTTCTGTGATGATCCCTGAGCCTTGGGAGGACAGGGTGTGATATATGTGTCCCATTTAGGGCTGAGAAGTCTACAGGTTTTTATTTTCTGCACCTTGATCAGTCGTGGGTCTTGGTGTTAATCCCTATTTACTGCAGAAAGAAGCTTATTGGATGAGGGTTGAGCGATACACAAATGGATGGATGGATACAATAATAAGTTGTTTGGTGTTGGCAGTTTTTTTTTTTTTTTTTGGTTTTTTTGAGACAGAGTCTCCCTGTAGCCCCAGCTGTCTTAGAACTCACTATGTGGACCAGGCTGGCCTTGAACTCACAGAGATCTGCTGGCCTCTGCCTCCCAAGTGCTTGGAGTAAAGGCGTGCACCACTACACCTGGCCTTGGTGTTGGTTTTATACTATGTCCATAGGCAGAATAACAGCAGTAGATTCACCTCTAGGATATGTCTAGACATACATTCTCCACCTAAGGAATGGGGGTGAATTCCATCTTGTAGAGTGGGCCTCAAAACCAAGCAGAAAGTGGTTGGTTACTTCCATGACTTTCCTGTCATTATTGCACCAGTGAGCATGTCTCACCAGACAGGACCTTGTTATTGCTCCGAAGACTCACAGCTGGTAAGATTGATGGTTACTTTTCTCTGGCAGCATGGATAGAGTTTTCTAGTACAATGAAAGCTAGCCAGTAAGGACGAAGCTTCCATATCAGTTCCAGCTTGATTTCCCCATGATCTATGACTCAAGTATGTGGCATTTTCAGCAATAGGGTCTTACCATTAAGTTCTGGAGAGTAACCAATAGCAATGGCAATAGCCTGTAATATTTGGGGGTCTATGAGAGATCACTCACCAGCAACTCTAAAAGAAATAATGAGGTAATGCTACCCATTACTGGTATTGGGTTTTTAAAAAAATCTCTTAGACTATGGTTTCTAGTAGGGACATTGTGCCCCATTTTAGGGTAACTCCATTTAAAATATTTTTATGTATGCATATGTATATATTTTGGGAATCTCCTACAGTAGTAGGTTTCAATAAGACTTTTTCAGAAGGTCTTTAGTGCTAGTTGTTCCTCCCTTCACTCCCTCTCTACCCTGCTGTCCCATCTACAACCCCACCCCTCCTGTTCCATCACTCCCCTTTATAGCCCTTTGTACCACTTCATTCTACCTTCCCTCTCTTAAAATCGCACTCCATTGGCTCCTTACTAATTCCAGATGAAGCACTTGTATCAAACGATTCAAAGCTAACATGCACAAATGAGAGAAAGCACTAGATGCTTCTCTTTCTGGGTCTGGATTACCTCACTGAGAATGATTGCTTCCAGCACCTTCCATTTACCTTTAAATTTTATACTTTGTTTTTCTTAATAGCTGATTAACATTCCATTGTGTAAATGGCCATATTTTCATTATCCATTCATCAGTTGATAGACATCTAGGCTGTTTCCATTTCCTAGCTATTGTGAACAGGGCATCAATGAACATGGATGAACAAGCATCTCTCTAGTAGGATAGACTCCTTTGGGTTTATGTCTGAGAATGGTAGAGCTGGATCTATTTCCAGTTTTTGAAGAACCTCCATGTTGATTTCCATAGTGGCTGTATCAATTTGCACTCCCACCAGCACTGAATAAGTGTTCCCGTTTCCCCACATCCACCCCAGAATTTTCTACAACTTCTTATAAAGTAAAACCTACCCTCACTATCTTACTACATGATCCACAACCCCATTTCCAGGAGCTTTGTCCAAACAGGTGCGCACTTGTGTCCACACAAAATCTGCACATGCCTGTTCAGGGAAGCACTGTTTATCACCACCCAATTGAAGAAACACCCGGACGTTTCCCAGTGAGTGAATGATGTAACAAGGCTCTGGCCCATTCACACAGTGGAGCGTCACTCAGCAATCAAAATGCGCTGACTCTGGTATCTTTGGTGAATGAATCTCAAATGCAGTATCCTCGGTGAAAGAAGCCAGTGTCAAGGTTATGTGCTGTACATTTCCATTTATATTACCTTCTGGAAAAGAAAGACTACAGAGAAAAGACCAACCTTCACCTAGAGTTGGGGTTGAAGAAGATTTGTCTGCAAAGGGGTAGCACGAAAAAACGTTGGGGTGATGGAGCCGCTCTACATGTTGACTTTGGGGGTGTAAACATGTATGCATGTGTTAAAATTTACTGAGAAGAGTTAATTTTATAGTAAATAAATTCTAAAAATGGGGAAGTTTATAGACAATAAAAAAGTGATGTCATAAAATTTGAGGTGGTGGCTGCTTCAGAGGAGAGGGAGTAAGTTATGCTGGGAAGGGGAAAACATGGTTGAGGTTTTTAAGATCACTGGGAAAGTTCTGTTTCCTCACCACACCATGAGATTATGCACTTACTTAGTTTTTGTTATCTATGTCTGTATTTAATAATAAGTTATGCAGATAGAAACAATAAAATTTCATCAAAAATTCCAATACGGAGGCTGGAGAGTGGTTAAGAGTACATACTGCTCTTGCCGAGGACCCAGGTTTGGTTCTGATCACCCATGCCACGTGGTTCATAATCACCTGCAACTTCAGCTCCAAGGCATCCATTGTTTTCTTCTGGCCTCTACAGATACCTGCCTATGTCCACATACAGACACACACATAATTAAAAATAAAAATGAATATAAAAATTTTCCAGTATGGTTTTATGTAGAATTTGTTAAACTAAAAATGAAAATTAGTAATAGTAAAAAGAGCATGGGGAATTGCTTCCACAGATATCAAAAGTTCATTCTTAAGATAGTTAATATGGGGGATTGGAGAGATGGCTCAGTGGCTAAGACCACTGGCTACTCCTGCAGGGGACCCAGGTTTGGTTCTCAGCACCAACATGGCAGATAACAACTGTCTATAACTCCAGTCCCAAGAGATCCCTCTTCTTACCTCTGCAGGCATTGCAGGACATGAGTGAACTTACGTACATGCACATAATACATTCATACACATAAAATAGAACAGAAATAATAAATAAAATATTTTAAAGATAGTTAATATGATATAGCTTCCATTGCAGAAAAGATGTGCTGAGCTGTGATGGAAGAGTGTGGATCACACCTGTGTCTGTGCTGCAACTTAAATATTACAGAGTAGACATTTGAGAAGTGAGGGGAAAGATGGATCATTTAATTATGCACACTAGAAAAACTGATTATCCAGATTTTAGAAGTTATATGATGGCCTCACACCATATGCAAATATAATTTTCAGTTTGATTAAAAATTAAATGTGGAACGGCTGGGTGTGGTGGCGCATGCCTTTAATCCCAGCACTCAGGAGGCAGAGGCAGGCAGATCTCTGTGAGTTCAAGGCCAGCCTGGTCTACATGGTGAGTTCCAGGACAGCTGGGGCTATAGGGAAACCCTGTCTCAAAAAGACCAAAAAAAAAAAATTAAATGTGGGAAGCAGAATTTATAAATAGTTAGAATATAATACAAGGGAATACCATCATGGCTTCTAGACAAAGCATCATTGGCTGAAGCAGCAAAATGTTTAATGGCGGAAATGCACAAATGGACGTTAAAGTTGTTTATTTATCAGAGCATAGCATACAGCAAGTAGAAAATAACCCGCCAAGGAGAAGAGGGCACTTCCGCAGCTGTAGAACATGGGTGTTGTATAATTAGCCTTCAGCATGCTCAGAGTAGAAGTCAGATGAAATGACATGGCCCACTAACACAACTGTGAAAGATCCAAAAGACAGCATCAAGCACTGGAGGTAGAAACCTTCAGGAATCCTCATCTGCTGCTGCTGGGGACATAAATCGGCCTTATTACCTTGGAAAACGATTGCACTTCCTTTCAATATAAGAAAAATCTAGGAGTGGCTCTAGAATGGATTTCAAGATAATAGCTACTTTTCTGGAAGACGAAGGAGTCATTTGAAATTGTAATGCATGTATAATGTTTTGTCTCTTGAGCTGAATGACAGGCATTTGAACAGTCATGTAATTGGTGTGCCTTAAACTCCACACATATATTTTATACACTATTTGTATGTGTGATCAATATCACAGTGAAGAAAAAAACCTCTTAATGGAACATTACCTGCAGCATTTTCAAATGCACCGAGCAACTGTCTATTATTTATTGAACTTACATTTCCCTAAATACTTGTTTTATGCCCTGTATGTACAAGACCTTTTGAGGTCTACAAGAAGAGTCTAAAGGATTACTCTATTTATTTAATGTGTTTGATTTGTTCTGTCTTGTTTTTGCAGTGCTTGGTGCTGGGGACTGAGTGCTGGGTAAGCAGTCCATCATGGGGCTACCCCCCCAACCCAATTACGAGATTATCTACATTGAGACTATCTTAATTTTTCATTTATGTGCAGGGTAGAATCTAAAGTAAGAAAAGCACAGAGCTTGTTTCTTGCTTTAAAGAGTTAGAAATGTGTTCAGGAGATAACACAAATAGAAGGGTTTGGGAGTCACTTGCCATACAAGCATGAGGACCGAATTTGGATGCCCAGCACCCAGATAAATGCTGAGTGAATGTGGCAACCCTCCTGCAATCCCAGTGCTCAGGAGGCAGAGACAGGGTTCCTGGACAAGCTGGCTAGGTAGAGTTGCAAAATCAGCAAGCTCTGGATTCAAGGGAGAGACCTCGACTCAATACATAAGGTAGAGAGCAATCAAGGAAGACACCTGATGTCAGCCTCTGGTCTTCACACATAGGAACATGCATACATACATGTAGACATCCCCCCACAAACACATGCAAAAAGAGCAATGAGTGTTTAAAATAAGTGTGTAAAAGCAGGAGGGCTAAGGATACACACTCCTGAGAACTGGTTCATGAAAGCTATACCTAGGGTGCTTCCTGTTCACCCTTGGACACTTACATGAAGTGTTATTACATTTGTAAGTCTGTGTTGTGGAAGAATATATAACCACTGAATGACGTATCTCAAGTTGCAATTCCACAGGCACAGAGGCTGTGACAGGCAGACGTTTGTTGTACACGGAGCTTCTCAGGCTTGTAACCACTTTAACTAGCAAATACACCCACCGTTGTATTTGGCAGTAGGCAACTAGGGAGGTCAGATTCTCTCTCTTCCTAGTTTGTTATAGTTCATTATATTTTATTACGGTTTATTTGGGTTCCAACCTTACCTTACAACCTTGGCACCCTGACTTTTAGAAATCTCTTTTCCCGACTTTTGGAAATGGAACAGCCCAGAACTATTAGATTGAGAAGAGTTGATGAATCTTTCTTGGGGGTCAGTAGAAATGGCTCTCATGTGCCATCTCCACAGCCCCAGCACCACTTAAAATGTGGTTTCTGCTTCCTCTCCTGAGCCTGGCAGGGGAAGTGTAACTAGGGAACTCGAAATTTCAGGTCTAAACTGAGACTTTAAATTGAAAATGGGCATCACCTGGCACGTGTAACTCAGGGCTGTTTTAGACAAGCCCTTAAGGAGATATGTCACCTCATAGACCAACTAAGGGCCTTAGGTGCTGAGACTGGGATGGGTGAGGAATGGGGGGTTGGATATATGGAAGTTTGGTTGGATGAAGAGACGAGGACAAGGCACAGCGATTGCTGGTAGATATGGATGCAGCAGAAGAGCCACAGACTCATCCAGCCTCTGTGAGCCTGTGACGTAAGGCTCATGGATGTACTGACTCCTGTCAGTCATAGAAGAGCACGACACAGTCAAGGTTGTGAGCCTGTGCTGGCTCTGGCAGTACATTTGTTTTTGTGGCACGAGTGTGTCTGTGTGTGAGGATGGGTGGAGGCACCTTTCACCGAAGGCCCTTCCTTTATGCTCACCTTCTGGAACTGCTCAGTTTTTATGGGGACACTGATTTTATAGGCGGCCCCACTACTTGCCTCAATTGAATGGGCAAAGAATTGTGATGAGTTCTAGGGGGTTCTACACGGCTGTTTTTCATCCCTGAGTTGAAACAGTTCATGGAGTTGCATCATGGGTCGCAGCTACTTGTGAAGGCATTGGTTAGAATCTATACTTGGGGCACAGAGACAAAAGCAGGGGTAACAGAAAACTTGGGAAACATCAAGCAAAGAAACATAACACACAGGGAAAGAGGCAGAAACCTCCTACTTTAATGAACAGCAACTCTGTCCTCAGCTCCTCTCAACACATCTTTGCTCAATTATCACTCACACACACACCCATGTCACTCTTTCACTCATGAACAATGTATTTCTTGAGTCTCTGCTCTGTGCCATGCTGGATGCTGGAGACAGTAAGGAGCAAGGCAGGCAAACTCTGTGCCTTCATAACAGATGGAAGACAATAAACACACAAAAGCTATGATGGAGCCTGGAGAGATGGCTCAGTGGTTAAGAGCCTCTGTGCTTGCAGAGGACCCAGGTTCAATTCCCAGCACACATATGGCTGCTACGAACCCTCCTTAACTCCAGTTCCAGGGGAATCTGAAACCCTCTTCTGACCTCCTCGGCATTGCAGGACACAGGTGCACTCACATACATGCACAAAACACACAAAAGCTATGATGGAGCCTGGAGAGATGGCTCAGTGGTTAAGAGCCTCTGTGCTTGCAGAGGACCCAGGTTCAATTCCCAGCACACATATGGCTGCTACGAACCCTCCTTAACTCCAGTTCCAGGGGAATCTGAAACCCTCTTCTGACCTCCACGGCATTGCAGGACACAGGTGCACTCACATACATGCACGCAATACACTCACACACATAAAATAATAAATAAAATATTATAAAAAGGCTATGATGTTGTCAGAGAAGAGAAATGTGCCTTAAATCTACCTTAAAGGCTCAGTTAGTGTTCCTGAGTGTTTGCTTGGTGCCGAGTGTTCATATAGACAAAGAAACAGAGACATAGAAAGAAAGTCACACCAGTAAGGGTAGAGCAAAAATTTAAATTCAGACCATGTAATATTTTCCCCCAAGAGAGAGTCTTATGTAACCTAGGCTGTCCTTGAAGTCATTGTGTAGCCGAGGCTGACCTTGAACTTCTGATCCTCCTGCTTACACCTTCACAGTGTAGATTACAGATTTGTGGTGCCACCATGCAGTGCTGGGGTTTGAACCCAGAACTTCATGCACACTAAGTGAGCATGATACTAACTGAGCTCCATCCTTAGCTATCATGTGATTATTTTTTATGTGTAAGAGTCTTTTGCCTGAATGTATGCCATGCAATGTCTGCAGAAGCCAGAAGAGGGTGGAACTGTAGTTACAGATGGTTGTTAGCCACCATGTGGGTGCTGGGAACTGAACCTGGGTCCTCTACAAGAGCAAGTAGTGCTCTTAGGTACTGAGCCATCTCTCTAGCTACCATATAATTCTTGATTTCACATTCTTAATTATTATACCATTGGAATTTTGCCCTACCTGGAGGGCAATAAACATGAAATGCTGAGGGTCTTGGGACTGGCTGGGACACAGAACCTGTTTTAAATAAGCAGCCCAGGCAGACCTCCCCAAGCAGGGAACATCTGAGTTGAAACTAAATAATGAGCAGTCAAGAAGTGTGAGTATCTGAAGGCAGATTTCTCCAGGAAGAGCAACTCATTCCTTCAAAGATCCCACAGCAGAAATGAGCTTGAAGGTTCTTGAGGAAGAGTGAGTGACATGATCATGAGCTTAATGAGAAAGGAATCCAGGGCTGGAGAGTTGGCTCAGCAGTTAAGAGCACTGGCTGCTCTTGCAGAGGACCCGAGTTTGAATCCCAGCACCCACGCGGCTAACAACTGTCTGTAACTCCAGTTCCAGGGGAATCTGAAACGCTCTTCTACATGACACGGGTGCACTGACATTCACGTAGGCAATATACACATACATATAAAATAATTTTTTTAAAAAAAGAAAAAGATTTAAACTTAATTGAAGCAATTTCTCTCTCTCTCTCTCTCTCTCTCTGTGCATGTGTGCACTGATGCATTAATGTGTGTGAATGCAGGGGTGGGGGTGTCATGGAGGGTGGGCATATGCCATGGTTTGGAGGTCAGATCACAACCTCGAGTGTCAGACCTTGCCCTTCTACTTTGTTAGAAACAGGATTCCTCTTGTTTTGCTCCTCTGAGATGCCAGACTACCTGGCCCATGAGCTTCTGGGACATTTTCCTATCTCTATGTCCTCCCAGGGGTGCTGAGATTACACATAGGCATTCTACCACATGAGGCAATACATGGGTAAAACTCAGATACTTCAAACACTTGGCCATTAAGTCATCTCCCCAGCCTGGAACATAAATTTAAAACATAAAAGCTGGGCTTACTACCTCATCACCTCTTTATTTATGGACGTGGAATGACCGAGCCAATCTTTCTATAGAATTAGAGACCACAGTGGCACCAGTTCAATCGCCGTTATTAATAACATATCCTCAGTTAACACAGTCTGCCGACTTGCCTTTTTCCGTAGGAGCATGCCCACGCCTAGTTAATGAATATGCTTATGTCACCAGTTAACAATTGAGCAGGAACTGCAAAACCAACAAAACACAGTTTAATTCTAATTTAAAGCTACAATGCCTGTCTTGTAAGGTGGTGGTTACCTTCATTTGTAGATGAGGAAACGAAGCTCTCAGAGGCTAAACGATAACACAAGGTACAAACAGCTAATGTGAGTGAGAAAACGGTCATTGTAGCCCAGTTTTGTCTTGTATACCATAGTCTCTTGCAAGATATAAACCCACGCACCCAGGTGGAGAGGGTGCAGTGCCTCATCTGTGATATAGTCCCATCTGCAGATACAGACTGTTCCTTTCTTTTTGTTGTTGTGACAAACATCATGACCAAAAGCAAGTTAGGGGAGAAAAATATTTATGTGACTGACACTTCCAGGTCACAGTCTAACACTGAGGGATGTCAAGGCAGGAACTTAAGCAGGGGATTGAAGCAAAAATCTTTGAAGAATGCTGCTTGCTAGCTTACTATCTGGCTCAGGCTTAGCTAGCTTACTTATACAGCCCAGGACCACCTGCCTAGGGGTGGTGCTGCCCACAGTGGGGCTGGGCCCTTCTGCATCAAATAATAATCAGTACAATACCCCCTCATCCCCTTGCCCTGCCACATAGTCCACAGGCCAATCTGATCTGGACAATCTTTCAGCAGAGACACCCTTATCAATTAATTCTAGGCTGTGTCAAGTTGATGGTTAAAGCTCACTAGGTCACAGACACTGTGTCAAACCTTTTCTTGAAGGTCATGCAGATAAGATGATGGTAGCAATGCTAGGGTGGTGATGACTGCAGCAAGATTTAGGGAAATGGGGTGTTTCACCCGTCTTCCTCCCCTCAGGTATCAGATGCTGTGGATAAAACCACAACCATTCATTGCTCTTAAGCTGTGCAGACTTGGCCTGAGAGGATCAAGAATAAAGCTGATTGCAAACTTGGTTCATAACAGAGAAAATAGAGACATCATTTACTGAGTGATTTGGACTAAGAAAAGATGTATTTACTTGCAGTTTATTATGTTGAATGTGACAGGCATACATTTGTGCTTTTTATTGAATGATGACTTACTACATACAGGAATTGGTGCAATTTGTAATGCAGATTATGTTTTTAAACAAAAAAAAGGGTGCAAATACACTGATGGCTGTCACGTGACTCGCTCTGCACTTCTCGAGAAGTGGCTGGAGCGTGGGCGGGGACGACAAATATACCCTAGATGCACAAATGTGATTTCCAAAGAAGATGATTCTGGGCAGCTTCCAATTCAGTAGGGCAGATTTAGACAGAAGAAATCCATGGCTAAGAAAAGCCAAGGATCCAAAAATAGCAGGAATTGGAGCAGGATCCTTTGAATCTCTCCCATCAACTGCCAAGGCACCTCCAGACAGAACAGGAAGAACCCCAGCTGAAACCAGGAGGCGGCACGCAAGAGTCCATACAGAGTCTCTGCAACATTCCTGGGAATCCCATTTTAATGTTTCTGGTGATCAGAGGTGGGAAAGTGGGAAAGAGGGAGGGGGGCCCTGCTCCTGGCTTATATTCTGAGTGATGAGTTTTGTGACCTCAGCAGTTTCCAGGCTCGGAGCCAGATCTCACATCCTGTGATACATTTATTTATGTAATTCCTTAAGGGAGCAGACGTGGGTCTCCCACTTGAAGTGGTTTGTGAACTTACAAGTGGGTAGGATTTTTCAGTCTTTTTCCTGAACATCAACCACCGTATTCATTTCCCTCAATATGTACATGAATAAAATACCGATGTTTCTTTTAGATGAAGGGGAATCTACCAATTGCTTTTCTTCATCTGCTGTTTGAACTTCATAACTAGGTTCATCCTGAGATGCAGCCTAGAAGGAGCGTCCATTCATGCTAAGTCCACTTCAACTGCTCATGAGTAATATTAGCAGGAATGTGTGACTAAAGACCCACCCATGCAGAGATCTGAAAATAAGTGGAAATATTTTTATTTCAAGAATTTATTTGCCAAGATGGAAGGCAGAGCTGGGCATGACCTGACTTTCAAATCACATTCTACAGTTTTCTCATCATTTAAAAGCTGGAGATTTGTTTGTTTTACAGAAATCTTGTAGCTGGGGCTACAGGAGTGGTCAGAGGGAGTTTCCTCTCTATCTGACCTATGGGGATCTTAAAACATCCACCCTCTATGAAGTCCTGGAGGTGTCTTATGAGAAAGCAAGCTCCTCCTTGTCTACACTTCAAAGAAAGGTTCAGCTTGCAAGCTATGTCTAAACTTGTCACAGACCCAGATTCCTTTTTAAGGCCCAGGTACATTGTTGGAGGCTAGAACAGGTTGGGGCTGTGCTGCAAATCCTTGCTTGAAAGATTTGTGTTACAAGGACTCAAGGCATCTGTCAACTTGGCAGGATCAGAATCACCAAGAAGGCGAGCCTCTGGGCATGACTGCGAGAGATTATGTAGATTAGTTTAATTGAAGTGGGGAGACCCACTCTAAATGGTGCTAGCACCGTTCCATGGGCTGGGGTCCTGTATCTCTACTTCCTGCCCAGTGGTATGACCTGATCCACCATGAACTCCTCACCACAATGGGCTGGATCCTCTGAAACTTTGAGCAAAGCAAACTCAGGTCTGTCTTTGATTACAGCCAAGTAAATACTAAGGAACACAGAACATGGATTTCAGTGGTTTTCACAAATGTGCTTTTCCCTCTGCTGTCAAAAAGGCTTGAATTCTTGCAATTCAAAATCTGTGCTCAAGGAAGGAGGTCAGAGTCCTTCTTCTGGTGGTCTGATGGTTCCCTAAATATCCTAATTACCTTCAAGGTAACTGATGCCCCTGGTGACCTCAGAAATTGGTATTTCAATATGAATATGTCTGACTAAGGGCACTGACTTTGCTTTGTATTCCTTGACAGGTATTCCATGTA
This sequence comes from Nannospalax galili, assembly GCF_000622305.1. NCBI lineage: Eukaryota > Metazoa > Chordata > Mammalia > Rodentia > Spalacidae > Nannospalax > Nannospalax galili. The sequence continues at coordinate 1,355,142 of NW_008349753.1, read as the reverse complement.
TCAGACAGGAATCAGGAAAAAGGAACACAAATGGCCATTTCTACCACCTCCCACCATCCTCACTCTGACCTCTCTGTCCTTTAGGATCAACTTTGAGAGATGAGTGGGAGGGGCAAGGAAAAGGGGGGGGGGCTCATTTGTGACCTCAGAGACAAGCAGACTGGCATAAGAATCATTTCCTGCCTCATCCAGAACCAATAACAGCTTGGACAAATTCTTCTAGAACCTTCATGGGTATGTATCAGGGCTTCCATAGCCACGTGTCACAGTTGGGGCAGAGTCAACAACAGCAATATCTCACAGCTCTGTGCTTGGAAGTCATCAATGGTCTTGACAAGGTCAGTTGGTTCTGAGGGTTGTGAGGAAGGGATCTATCTGTTCCCTGCCTAGCTCCCAGGTTCTAATGGTTTCTGGCAATCTTTGGATTTCTTTGGCTTGTAAAGAATTGCCTTGATCTCTGCCTTTATCATCTCATGGTGCTCTCCTCATGGACATGTGTCTGTCTGCATTCTCCTTTTTTAAAGGACATCAGTTAGGTTGAATTAGGGTTGATCCTAATGATATTTTAATCTGATGATATCCACAAGCCCCCCCGGCCCCTCCCAGTCAGGCAAGGTCACATTGTATGCTACTGGGATTTCAATATAGCTCTCTTTGTTTCAGATTTGCAGGTGGTATTATTTCTTACCTGTGATCATCTGGACTCAGATTTGGGCTAGCCAATTTTGGTTGACCTGATTTCTGGTCCAGCACTTACAGCTACCTGGAACAACAGGACTTACTTGATCCTTTACACACGTGTATGCTTTCCTTATCAACTTGATCCCTCCCTTGTCAGGGTCTCAGTCAGGTCCTATCTGACAAGTGGGCTCTTCCCTGTCCTTACTTATACTGAGTACTTATGGAGGCAGAAAAGTTACTGTCTGTAAGCTGGAGAACTAAAAATATCCAGTTGTATAATTGAGTTCCAAGATCTGATCAGAGGGAGCTGATGTGATGACAACTTCCCCTCAAGTCTGAAGGCTCAAGAGCCTGGACCTCTGATGTCCAAGGCTATGAAAAGATAGATGTCCCCTGGCTTAAGGAGAGAGGCAGAGGAAGAAGGGAGTGAGTAGAGAGAGGGAGGATGGAAGAGAAGGAAGAGTAAGGGGGGCGGAGAAGGAGGGGGAGAGAGACACACAGAGAAAATTTACCTTTCCTCTACCTGCTCTGCTTTGCCTCAGTGGACTGGATGGTGCTCTCCCCATGATGGAAGGAGATCTTTTTCACTCAGTCTATTGATGTACATGCTAATTTCTCCTGGAAGTACCAATTCATCAGACATACTTTACCAGCTACCTGGATATCCCTCAGCCCAATCAATCTGAACATGCAATTAACCATCATCCCCAATAAGCAATTTGTCAATTCCATTCTATAAATGGAAGTATAAAGATGTGTTTAAGTGACTGGGTAGAGTTAGTCAATGAAGCATTTGGGATCTGAAGCTAGGATTTCCGGTTCAGCATTCGGAATGAATTCACCATTCATTCCAAAGTTCCAGGATGGTCATAAAAGTGTGCCACTTGGTTCTGCTACACCACATACAATTGGTGCTCATGGCTGCTGTGCTGCAGATGTATCTCTGTGTTCATCCCTACCACACTTTCCTTGAACCTCTTTAGACAATGAATTGGCTGAGTAGCCTTGTCACAGCCTTTGTCTGTGAAATGCCAGTATCCACTTTCAGAAAACTTCTGCTTGAAGATTTTAGTCACCAGGTAGACTTTCTTACAACTTCTCCCTGTGCAGTCCTTTCTCTCTTTTACAAGGAGCACTCCTGCATTGTGCTGTGAATAATATCCCACCTCTGCTGACTGTCCTCTCTTTCCATCAAAGCATTTATCCCACCAACTTCTCGTGTTTATTTCTCTTATTATCAGCTTCATAGAGGAGCTCAACAGATGAACCTATGAAATGATGTTTTAATGTCAGTTCTTTATTCCTGGACTTGATGATTTCAAAGCTTGGGTAGAGAATAGGAGAGATAAAGAGGACATAGGCCAGAAACAAAGCAAGGCATGCAGACACACATGGAGGTCCTTGCCTCCAAGACAAGACGATTGCACAAGCCATGTAGGGAGATATAGCTCAGCTGTTATGATTAAGGGCCAACTTGCTCATGAGTATTCCAGAAATCAAAGGAGATATAAGGAGATAAGTACTAGCAGACCCTAAGGTTTGAGAAAGATAAGTCTTCAGAGAAACAAGATGTTCTAGTTTGCTTTCTATTGCTGTGATAAAACACTCTGGTGACGGCCAACTTAGGGGGGAAAGGGTTTATTTGACTTACACATCCCAGTCACAGTTCATTCTTGGGCAAAGCAAAGGCAAGAACTCAGGAACCTGGAGGCAGAAATTGAAGTACAGACACTGCTTCCTGGCTTGTTCCCCCAGGCCTGGGCTTAGCCTGCTTTCCTTTACAACCTTGAACCACCTCCAGGGGTGGCACTGTCCACACTCAGCTAGGTCCTCTCACACCAGCTATCAATCAAAAAAATCACTCACAGACATGGTCACAAACCAATCTGATAGAGGAAACGCCTCAACTGATGTTCCCTCTTCCTGGGTGTGTCAGCTTGACAACTGAAGCGATCCAGGACACAGGAGAATGTCAGATGTTAGACTCTGAATGATGAGATCTCTATAGTCACAAAGTTGTTGGAGTGATATTCCAGGTGAGGACGACAGCAGTGCAGGTGGAATGAGAATGCTTCTTTTCTTTGTAGGACTCCATTGGGCAGCTACAACCGACTACTCTAGACAGTGTGGCTTCTACACAAGAGGTAGTTATATCTGAGTCTGGAGGCTAGGAATCTAAGACCAAGGCTTCAGAGATTCAGTGAAACTCCATGCTTCATAAGTGGCTCTTCTTACTGTGTCTTCATATGTGGAAAAAGGATGGTGAATCTTTCCAGACTCTTTTCTATAAGAGCAGTGATCCCATTTATGAAATCTACCTATGCACTACATAATTTTCTCATTCCTATGACAAAATACCCGACAAAAGCAACTTAATGGAAGAAGGGGTTATTTCAGTTCACAGTTCAAAGGTACAGTCCGTCATGGTGGGGATCTCATGACAGCAGGAGCTTGAGAAAGCTGGTCACACTGTTTCTGCAGTCAGGAAGCAGAGATGAATGATGATTCTCAGCTCACTTTTTCTCTTTCATGCTCATGGGATGGTAACACACACATTAGGATGGATCTTCCTACCTTCATTAATCTAATCTAGTAAACTCACAGAAATGCCCAGGGATTCATTTCCATGGTGATTCTAGATCATGGATCATGTCAAGTTGACAATCAATACTAGCCATTATAAACACCAAAGGTGAGGTTTAGGATTGCCACATGTGAGTTGTGTGGAGAAGCATACACTTCTCATGCTATAGTGTGTAACATTACTGGGAAACTGTAAGATGAGCCTTATGACATTGGGTGTGATAGGGTCAACATACTTCTCATATGTAAAATGGGGAGAGATAATATCTACACACATTCTTTTTAATGAGGGTTAAAGACTTAATGCTGGAAAAGCATTTAGAATGGTTTCTGAGGGGAGCATACATAGAATTTAAGTGTTTATTAAGTCAATTAGTGAAGAAAAGTCTACATTTGGAGAGGCAGAGAGATTGAATGTGATGTAGAGAGTAGAAAAGGCCACAAATCAATGTGCTGTTTCAAAGCAGGGAGTGCACTGCAGTAGGACACATAGCTGGGGATGAGAGTCACTAAGTCTCTGGAGAGAAACAGCCTCAGGTGGTTGTAGGGAAGACTTTCCTGGTACTTATATGAAGTAGAATTGGAAAGGAGAAGCCTAGACAGACAAGACCACACTCTACCAAGTACCGGTTCTTTCCTGGGAGTACACATGAAGACTTTCCTGGTACTTATATGAAGTAGAATTGGAAAGGAGAAGCCTAGATAGACAAGACCACACTCTACCAAGTACCGGTTCTTTCCTGGGAGTACACACACATGAACAGGAATCAGGAAGAGAGAAGAATGAAATGGGATTCCAAACTTTTAAATGTGAATTACTGAAAAGATGTCTGTACATTAACAAAAAGAGTATTGGATGGTGTCTTTCTTTTTCTTTTTGAGGAAAGAAGAAAAATAATAGGAGATCCGAAGTGAAAAATATCTAAACACAATTGAAGATGAAGACCCAGAGATAAGAAAGACCTCAGGATCCAGATTTTGGGGGCACTGGCAATAGTACTGAATGATTAGAGACAGAGCTCAGCTCTGGTGGTTCTACCAAGCTAGGCTTGGCTCTCCATCCTCAATAATAGTAAAAAGCAAAGAAAGGAAATTTTTTTAATGTGACCGCACTGGGAAGGGAGCAAATAAAGCATTCCACGGGCCCCAAGTCCATTTTCAAGTTACTGACAAGAGATTCTGGTTTAAATAGAGGGCAAGAAATACGTGTCACTAGACAGTCCTGATCAAGGTCCGGTCCACCCACCACTGGCCCATCCTTCCTTATCTCTGCTCTAGTCTCTTCTGCAATGCAATGCGGCAAACGGGCAGGAGAGGAATTCCTCCTCTCTCTGGCACCAGGGTGTCATTCTTTTCCTTCCCCACAGCATGATATTCCTGGGGAATCTTATTATTTGGGGTCCGTTTTTTAAATTTTTACAAAAATTTTATTAAGAATTTCACACATGCATATAAGGTGTTTTGAATCCATGCCTACTCCCTCCCCTCCAACATTCCCCCCCTCTGAAGAGGTAACCCTAAAATCTTTTAAGGATTAGATACAAGCTCCCAAATACTTTTGACATTTTGGCCTTTGGAACAGAGTATGTTGCTAACAGGCCCAAGGACATTTTGACTTTTAGCCAAGAAACTGGATACATTTCTTTGGGGTCTTTTTACCCTAACTGCCTAGCCAATTCCTACCTCCTGTTCTTATCATGCCATCCTCTGAAGGGGTTACCCAAATTGCTGATAGGGAATAGGGACACCAATTGGCGTCCATTTTTTTAAACAGTCTGATAGCCAAAGGGAGGGGCACAAGTGTCTCTGCGAGACATCCAGGATGGTGACAACAGAGCTATTGAGATCAACCAAGAAATGCAAACCCCAGGATTCAGCTATTCAAGTTCACTGCCAGGATGGCCAGAGGGAGGTTCTCAAGGCTAGTTCTAATTCATTGCTCCATACTCACTGACACCAAATGGCTAAGTGGCTCACGAGCCAGTCCTCCATGTGGTACCTCTGCAAAGATGTAAATATCCTGTAAGTAAGGAAACTACAGACAGTTCATTTAGCTTTAAAAATATTTAATCTCGTGGCTGGAGCAATGGCTTAGTGGTTAAGAGCACTGACTGCTCTTGCAGAGGACTCGGGTTTGAGTCCCAGCACCCACATGGTGGCTAACAACCATCTGTAACTCCAGTTCCCGGGGAATCTGACACCTTCTTCTGACCTCCACAGGCATTGCACGACATGAGTGCACTTACACACATGCAGGCAATACACTTATACACATAAAATAAAAATAATAAAATATTTAAGAAATATTTAATCATAACTTGGAGTAGAACAGATCTTCACTTTGATAAAGAATATTTACAAAACTAACATGATATACAATGTGAGAAACCAGATGTTTCCCCACCAAGATCAAGAGTAAGGCAAGAATGTTTTCTCTCTCCACTTTTTCTTAGTATCATACTGCAAGACTCAGAAATATAATAGGACAAGAACAGGAAATAAGTATTGTCATAATTGGGAATAAAGCACAAGAACTGTTCTTTGTCACAGATGGTAATAATCTATGTAAAAAAGGCAACAAAGTCCATAAAAATAGAGCTAATGTGAGATTCTAGCAAAGTTGAAGGGTACAGAGGAACCACGGAAGAATCAACGACTTTCCTACTCTCCAGTAATGATTGAGTTGAATTTAAAAGAAAAATCACGGCACAATATCCATTATTACCTTCAACAGTGTAACTCCTAGATATAAATCTAACGTAATGTGTGTAATGCCTACATGAAGAATTAAAATCTCAGAAGAAAGAAATCAAGAGTTAATAAGTGTCTTGAGATTACTCCGTGTTCATAAGAAGACTCAATATTATTAAAATATCTATTCTAAATAACCAAAAACGTCAATTCTTCCCAACTTGTTATTCATTTCAGATAACACTTTTCTAATGTTTATGTGGAGAGACAGAAGATTCAGGATAGTCAACACAGTATTCAAAGATGAAAACCAAACTAGAGCCTGAAGACATGGCTGAGTGGGCAAAAGCACTTGCTAGGAAAGCAAGAGGATCTGAGTTCAAATCCCTAGCACCCACTTAAAAAATAGGTATGGCCACATGTGCCTATAACCCTGCATTGAAGGGCAAAGAGGTGGATCCCAGGAGCTTGCTGGCCAGTCAGCCTAGTTGAAACAAGCTTCAGGTTCAGTGAGAGATCTTATCGTGAAAAGTAAGGTGGAAGCCAGGTGTGCTGGCATGTACCTTCAGTCCCAGTATCAAGAGGCAGAGACGTGTGGATGCTTGTGACATAGAGATACAGATATAGCCTGGTCTACATAGTAAGTTTCAGGCCAGATGATGCTTCTCAGAGACTCTGTCACAAAAAATACCCCCAAATAAGACAGAGAGCAGCAGAGGGAGATCTGATGTCTTCCTCTGACCTCTGCATATGCAAGAGTGAATATATGCACCCCCGTACATGTGTGCATACACCACACACACACACACACACACACACACACACACACACACACACACACTGGATGTCAGACAATCTCCCCACACACACACACACACACACACACACACACACACACACACACAAACTGGATGCCTGACAGTATCCGATCTTAAGATTTACAGAAAGTCTACAGTAATCAAGACATGTGGTATTGGCAAATGAACAAACAAGTAAATCTGTGTAACTGAACAGAGATCCCAGAAATGAAACCACATAACTATACCCAATTATCTTTGAAAAAGACCAACGATAATACAACAAAGAAAAAATGTCAATAATTGGTGCTTTACAACCAGACATTTACACATGAGATATGGATTGAGCTGCAGTTCTTATACCCTATATAAAAATTGGTCCAGAAATCAAGCTGTCCTTCATAGGGTGAATGGAAGAACTTTACTATATATAGCCAATGCAATGTTATTCAGCAATACAAATAAGCTTTCAAACCATGAAAAGACACTGATGAAATTCACCTGCATATTCATAAATGGAAGAAGTCAGTCTGAAAAGACTGTGAACTGTGTAACTCCAACTCTATACCATTCTGGGAAGGAGAGAGTGTGAGCACTGAAAGGACCATGTTTGACAGGAATTTGGGGCAAGAAGTGATAGGCAGAGATGGGAAGGTTTTTAGGGTAGTGGGATGGTTACTATGATCTAGAAATACCAAAGAGATAAGCCGCTGGGCATCTATCTGCGAGGGATTTTTCAGATTAGACTAAGTGAGGAGGGAAGACCCACCCCCACTGTGTGCAGAACATCCCATGACTTGGGGTCATGGGGTGAAGTAAAAGGAGAAAGGGAGCCAAGCACAGGCATTTATCCTTCTCTGCTTCCTGACCGTGGATGCCACGTGCCCGGCAGCCTCAAGCTCTGGCCACTATGCCTTACCCATGATGGTGGACTGTAACTTTGAACCATGAGCCAGAATAAACCCTTTCTCTCAAGTTGGTTTTGTCAGGCACCGTGCTGCAGGAAGGAGGAGAGCCACTAACAGTGGCTCTGCTACATGCTGTTATGTGTTTGTCTAAGCTTTTAGAATATTCAACACCAAGCACTGAGCCCCAATGTAAACTATGAACTTAGACTGACAATGATACATCAATATGGGTTCATCACTTTCAATTCTGGTGAGGAAGTTAATAATAGGAAAGGCTATGCATATGGGGAATAAAGGACCATATGGGATATCTCTATAACTTCTCAACTTCGCAGTGAACCAACCACTGCCCTGAAAAGTCTTTAAAAATAATCCATCCTTAGTTTTCAATTCTGTTTCTCAAGCAGGGTTATAAGTGGAAGATCTCCAGGAAGGGAGCTGTAATCCTTAATTCATTCACATCTAGCCACACCACAGCCTGGGCTGGTTCTTACATTAGCTCACAGTCATCTGGCAAAAGCAGAAAATATTTTAAAATAACAACTAACCCAGCATCCTGCCATATCTCATACTTCAGATTTAAGCCAGAAATTTTCAAGACTTTCTGTCCTTCCTTAAAATTGTGTGTGTGTGTGTGTGTGCACAAGTGTGCATAAGTGCATTTGTACCTGTGTGCATGTAGAAGCCAGAGGACAACTTCAGGTATTATTCCTCACTGCCTTGGAGCTCTCTGAGTACATGAGGCTGGCTGGCCAGTGAGCCCCAGGAATCTGTTGCCTCTGCCTTCCAATGTTGGGATTACAGCCATGTATCACCACACTGGACTGATTTACATGGGTCCAGGGATCAAACTCAAGTCCTTGTATTTGTAGAGCAAATATTTTAACCTACCGAGTCACCTCTCCTGCCCTTTAAGCTCATAGTAACATTAATAATTATATTTTAGGGCCAGATATGTTGGAGCACGCCTTTAATTCCAGCACTCAGGAGGCAGAGGCAGGCATATTTCTGTGAGAGCGAGGCCAGCCTGGTCTACATAGTAGGTTCCAGGCTAGCTGGAGCTATAGGGAAACCCTGTCTCTAAACAAAACCAAAACCAGAAAACAACAAAGAGTTATATTCCACATCACAAGGCAAGACAAGCAAATCTCAACTGAAGCTCTTGGGTGCAGCGTGTCATTATTTTTTTGCTCCTTTTATTCCATTCTGGTCTGTTTTATTTAGTTTGAAAAGTACTAGTTACCATGAACCAAGTGAGCCTATGACTATTGGATAGCTCATGCAGCTTCAGGAAAAGTAGCTCAACTATGTGACCATCACTGCTAAGTCCCAGGAAGTCCAGGAGAACATAGACTCAGCATCAGACAAACTTATTGCTTGAGGCCTCTCCCAGTACTTCAGTTCCAACACAGAACTGCTGTTTTAGACCCCAGCAAAATATCTTTATTTTTCTAACCTTGATGCTAACCTTCTGTCCTTTGAAACTTCCTGCCAGGTACTAGGACAGCCCTATAAAGTTGCAATTCCCTCTCCAAACCATTTTGAGTTATAACAATCTTAGCTTTGCCACAGAAGGAGGGAGTTAGGATGGGGTTAGAAGCCCCTCAGAATGGGGAAATCCAGAGTGAGATTGTAAGTTAACAGGGTGAGCAGAGAGGGCAGAGCATCCAAGATGCAAGACATCACCAGAAGAGGATAATGTGAAAGAAAAGTTTTGTGGGAGAGTCCAAGGCAGTTTAGTGAGTCCCACAGGCCCCAAACTCAGTTATGACTCTTTAAAAAAATATTGTATTATTTTTATTTTACGTATATGAGTATATTGCCTGCATATGTGTAAGTGTACCTGTGTTGTGCAATGCCCAAGGGGTCAGTAGAGGGCATCAGATTCCCTGGAACTGGAGTTAAGGAGAGTTGTTAGCTGTCATATGAGTGTTGGGAATTGAACCTGGGTCCTCTCCAAGTGCAGTCAGTGCTCTTAACTGCTGAGCCATTTCTCCAGCCCAGTCCTGACTCTTAACTCACCCTGTATCCCTCACTTTTTACATCTGCAAATTTGGAATCTTATTAGCACTTAATAAACAGGTACTTTATATAGATACAAGTGGGATAATGTCTGTAATGCAACTAGCAATTATTTTGCAGTTGCTTGCAGCTGCTTGGTAATATAATAATTTGAATGCAGAGTCTTCGGAAGGGGACTATGGCCAGTGTGAAGAAAATTCTGCCAGTTTCTTTTCACTGCCTGCTGTACCAAAAAGGAATCTGCATTAAGGATCCTCTGTGGTAGCCAGTGATGACCACTCAGCAAACTATCCAGCTTATAAATGTTGGCATTTGAGAGGCTCCTCAGCTTGGAGCACCATTTTAAAGGATGTGGAGCCTTTAGAACATAGGGCCTGACTAGTGGAGGTAGGTCACTAGAGGAGGGTCTTTGAAGGGTACCCTCACCTAGTTCTCACCTGCACGCTCTGTTTCCTGGTCCACCATGACGTGAGGAAGTGTTGTTCATGTATTACAGCTACTATGAACTCCATCATGCCTTCCCCACCATGGTGGACTGAAATCTCTCTGAAGCCATAGACACTGCCTTCCTTAAGTTGTTTCTGTTACATAGTTTGGCCGTAAGCCACACAAAAGTAGTACGAGGGCTGGAAGTCTTCACGGAATACATGCTGCCACTGAGCTTCAGTCATCCTGATGACAGTGATGTGTATGAATTTGACAGGAGAGTCTTAGTGGTAGGCACCTCTCAAAATATTATAATAGTCCAGGAGATTGGATGCCCTCCTCTTTCTTCTGCAGACATTTCACACATGGGTGCACTTACATACATGCAGGCAGAACACTCATACATAGAATATAAGAATAAATAAATTTTAAAATGCGGGATGCACAGTGGAGAGATGGCTCAGCATTTAAGAGCACTGGCTGCTCTTACAGAGGACCTGGGTTTGATTCCCCGCACCCACATGGCTGCTAACAATTATCTGTAGCTCCAGTTCCAGGGGATCTGATGCCCTCCTCTGGCCTCTGTAGGTATTACATGCACGTGGTGCACTTACATAATATGTAGGCAAAACACTCATGCACATAAATCAATCAAAATATATTGTAATTGGATGGAATTTAAATATAGAAGTTGGCACCACAACCAAGCATCTCTTTGTACACTTGGCTTTGACCCGAGTGCTGTTAAAGCAGAAGTAAAAACGTTTTCAGCTTTGCCCAAAGACCAGCCATACTCACAAAGTGTCGGGTTTTTCATATTCTTAGGGAAAATTCATAAAGTCAACAGTTGCTCCACCTGAAACACTGAGAAATTTCATATTATTGCATTTAACTCATTCTAATTAGTAATTCAGTCCCAAGGATTCTACATTCCCCCTCATCCCCCCAAAACTAACTACAGTGACATTTTATTTTCTCAAGTAAAACAAAGTGCTATATGTGGAAAAAATCTATTTAAAAAGTGTGTAATTTTAAAATGGATTAGATACTCTGGTGTCACACTGTTCTGTGTATATATGTGTATTTATGTGAGGTATGTGTATATTAATATATATGGATATGTTTATAATAGCCAAAATTATACTTATGAATATTCATAAGATGATCATACATACATGAATAATTTCACTTCCTTAGCCTCACTGGGTCTGTTTATAGAATTATCTTTCTGTCCTAGTGGCACATCATCTCTCGGTTCTCATCACCTTCTCTGAACTAGCATTCTGTAGAGCGGCTGAATGAATGCACTGAAACTGAAGAAGTTGAAAGAACAGCGTTCATTCCCAGCCTTAAAACAATGCAAATCTTACAATTCCAGAGATCAGAAAAATAGCACTTTAATTTAGGTAGGTATTACAGTGACTCTGTGGACCGAGTAGTATGAAAAGTGTGTTTGTGTGTGTGTTTGTGTGTGTGTGTGTATTAGTTACTTTTCTGTTGCTGTGATAAAACACTGTGGCTAAGGGAACTTATAGAAGGAAGAGTTTATTTGACCTTATGGTTCTAGAGGAATTAAAGTTCATCATGGTGGGGAGGCATGGAGGCAGGCGGTGGCCAGGAGCAGGAGCAGAAAGGAGGGACTGACATCTTCAAGCAGGCACAGGAAGCAGCTTCTGTGACTGGAAACCCAACTAGGCTTAAGAATTCTCAAAGCCCATGCCCAGTGACAGCTTCCTGCAACATGGTCACACCTCCTAAAGCCTCTGCAAACAGCACCAGCAACTGGGGACAAAATGTCCAAACACCTGGAACCTATGGGGGACATTCTTTTTCAACCCACCATTGCTGGGATTAAAGGCATGCACCACCACGCCTGGCCCTATATTGGCATTTTTAAGAGAAAGTAAAGAATGGAGTTACAGAGCAATGTGCGTGCGTGCGTGCGTGCGTGCGTGTGTGTGTGTGTGTGTGTGTGTGTGTGTGTGTGTGTGTGTGTAGAACACATATATGTTATCGTAAGCATGTGGAGGTCAGAAGATAAACCTCAGGTGGTGGTGCTCACTTTTCTACTTTGAGACAGGGTCCCTTTGCTGCTTGCTGCATATGTCAGGCTAGCCTGAGAACTTATGGAGATTCTCCTGTCTCTGCCTCCCAGTCCCCTTAGGTGCCCTAGGATCATAGATGCTTGTATTACTGTGTCGTTTTTTATGTGTAATTTGGTTGTCAGGATTGCACAGCAAAAATATTTACACTGAGCCATCTCCCTAGCCCTTGTATGAACATTTTACAACATAAATTCTTCTAGTCCACAAATTTGAGATAGCTTTCCATTTATTTGTGTCTCCTTCAGTTTCTTTCATTACCTTCTTATAGATTTCAGCATATAGGTATTTTCCAGCTTGGTTAAATTCATTCCCAAGTACTTTATGCTGTTGAATAATAAATGTGAATGTGATTGTCTTCTTAATTTCTTTTTTTGACAGTTATTTGTTAAGGGATACAGCATGAGTGACTTTTATATAATGATTTTGCAGAGTATTGAATTTATTTATTAATTCTAACAGGTTTGGGGTTTTTATAGACTTTTATAGAGTTCTATTTTTTTATGCCTGTGCATATATTGCCTGTGTGTAGGTTAAGTGCACCTGTGTCGTGCAATGCCAGCGGAGGACAGAAAAGGCTGTTGGATCCCCTGGGATTGGAGTTACGGACAGTTGTTAGCTGTCATGTAGGTGCTGGGATTCGAACCTGGGTCTTCTACAAGAACAACCAGTGTTCTTAACCTCTGAGCCATCTCTCCAGCCCCTAGAGTTCTATTTTTTACTTATGATTTTTATTTTATGTGCATGAGTGTATTGTCTGCTATATGTAAGTGTTCCCAAGTCATGCAATGCCCATGGAAGTCAGAAGAGGGTGTCGAATCCCCTGGAACTGGAGTTATGGATGGTTGTTAGCCACCATGTGGGTACTGGGAACTGAACCCAGGTCCTCTGCAAGAACAATCAGTGCTCGTAACTGCTGAGCCAGCTCTCTAGCCACTAGAGTTTTCTATATGTAAGATGATATAATCTTCAAACTGAGACCTTTTTATTTCTTCTTTTATACTTTGACCTGCTCTGTTTCCAACCTGAGATAGTACATTCCTCCTCGGGCAACTTGGTGGTCCCCTGCTCCCAGGAGGTCACCATATTGATGCTGAACTCAGTGCAGACACCCAATCAGCAGAACACACTACATCCCAGGACTCCTGGACTGAAGCCTCAGCTTCCTGAGTACCTGGAACTGCAGGTGTGCCTGGCTCTTCCTTTTTCACTTTGGATGCCTTTATTTCTCTGCTTGTTGGATTCCTCTGGCTAGGAATTCTGGTATAAGTGAACACCATAGCCCTGACTTTCTAGGAAAACCTTTCAGCTTTTCATTGACTATAATAGCTCATGCATGCTCTTTATTTTGTTGAGGTAAGCTTTCCTATTGCTAATTTGTTGAGAATCTTTTTTCTTTCTACTGAATTTATATGAACCTCACATACAACATCTTAATCATCTTATACCACCTTTCCTATCAGAAGCACCCCCTTGTGCATTTCATGCATTCTGTCATTTTTGTTAAGGCCTATCAAGTCAAATTACTATCCCCTGACATCCTTCAGTGCACATTCTTCCACTGGGGTCTAGTCAGCCTATCTAAAGTAACTCCCTTAACGAAGATGAGGTCTTCTGCACCCAGCAGTAATCAGTTCCCCATAGTTCTTTGGCTAATATTGGAACCTGCTGCCCATTTCCACAGTTCTATGCTGGGTTTTTGTCTGATTGTGTTTTCATGCATCTTGTGCATGCTGTCACCATTGCTGTAATTTCATATGCACAAACTCCTAGGAGCCTGTAAGACTTTGCATCCATATGGTCATGCACCTCCTCCCATGGCTCTTATAGTCTTTCTGCCCCTCTTCTGCTTAGGTCGCTGAGCCCTGGGTGGGCGAAGTTTAATATGGGAGTCCTGTCCAAGGACCCACACTCTGCATACTCTTATTTTCTTCTCTTTAGCTATATGTGGCCCTTTGTGTTCACTTCCCTCTGTTGCCTGAGAGAGCTTTGTTGATGAGAGTTGAAAGGTGCATTACTATTCCCTCTACCCCTTGTTCCACTATGTTCTGTAAGCCTTAGGTGTTGGGGATCCATTGTAGATGCGTCTCTTAGGGTTGGTCATTTCACAGACACTTATCTCTTTGTATGAACAGTTGTGGAACTTTGCAAAAGTCTCTGTCTGTTGCAAAGAAGACTTTGAAACATGGTGACTGACATATTTGTTTCACATAAATGCAAAGATGTATATTTTGCACATACTAAGAAATTGCACTTGTCTAGGGATGTGACAGTCTTGGGGTTTTCTCTAAGATCTATGACCTTTCAATCAATGTGTATTTGGCTGTGTTCATAGTACCACACATGAGTTCCCCTGCCCCTTCATTGAGTGGGCTTTAAGTTCAATTAGGTGGCTGTTGATTACCCTCAAGACAAAAGTGCTACTACTGCTCCAATATAGTTTGTTGTGCTGGCCATTGTTGTGGTTATTAGGCCTTAAATCTGGGGTTGGAGATAATCAAGTGATTATCTCCATCAGCAGCTTGCAAGGACTTCTCCAAAGCTATGAAAGCTAACCTTCAGGGAGGTGGCATCCAGGTCAGCTCCAGCTCCATTGCTCCATGTCCTGTGTCCAAAGTATGTCTCATCTTCAGCAATAGTGTCTTAACTTCAAGCTCTTAGAAGCAATCAAGGCATGGATAAGGAGAGTACCTGAAGAGTCTCTGAGTATTTCACTGCACAGAGGGCTCAGACTACACAGGCCCCACCAACAGCATCAGAACTGTGTAGGAGAGAGGATATTACCAATACTCTTGAACTTACAATACTGTGGCAATAGCCCGTGTAATTTGGGGAATCCCTTGGACTACGCTGGCCAACAACTCAAAGGGAAGTATCTCCTGTCAGGCACTGTTTCTTGTTATATTGTTTTCGGCTATACACATGGACTGTTGAGAATTTTTAATCATGAAAAGATGTTGAAATTGGCTAAATGTTTTCTAGGACTATTGAGGTGATTGTATGAGTTTTATCCTTCATTCCAATGTGTACAGAACCATAAAAGAGTCAAATAATCAAAGAAATTAAGAAATAAAACTCTAGATATCATAGTCCCTGGTAAACAACATTACAAATCTATAGAACAACAGAACAAAACAGAAAGCCGAGAAATAAGTGGAGGCACATTTAATCAACGGACCCTTGAATGAAAGACATACTAAATGGACACCAAGGGAACTCTCTTTCATAAATGCTTATGGAGGAAACCACAACTTCACATGCAAAGAAATGAAATGTGACCATTTTCTTACACCATAAACAAAAATTAAACTTTAAATGGATTATTGACTTAGATGTTGGTCCTGAAATTATAAAACTCCTAGAACACAAGGGAAATTGGTTTTTTAACATTGTTCTAGGCAGTAACCTTTGTATATGACACCAAAATCACAGGTACCTGAAAGCAAGTTTGTTTTTAAAAAAGTGTGGTCACATCATACTAAAATGCCTATGCACAAGAAATAACCAACAGTATTAATCACAGAATGTGTGAAAACATTTGAAGACCTTACATCTAAGAAATCAGCATCTCAAATGTATGAAGGACCCATGTAATTTAGTAGCCCAAACTCCAACAGCCTACCTTTAAAATGAGCAAAAGAAAAAGCGCAGAATGATGGCTTCTGTAAGTCACATTGTTCTTTGCAGGTGTAAAGAATGGAGACTCACTAGGAGACGTGTTCCAGCTCACACTGTAGGTATCACCGGACACATGTGATACCAGAGATATGGCATCTCAAAGGATGAATAGAGACTGTAAACAGGCTTCAGAGTTGGAAAGTCTTAACAGCAGAATAGGAAACTCTATAATTACTTGTGTAAGTTTTTACAATGTTAGGTGCTAGATACTACGATGGTTAATCTCTATCTCAACTTGATTAGATTGAGAGATGTTTAAGTGATTAGTAAAGCATACCTCGGGGTGTGTCTGTATGGGTGTTTCCAGAGCGTGTTAACTAAGGAGGGGGAGACCCACTTTGAATGTGGGCAGCAACACTCAAAAGGCTGGAAGCATAACTGGAAGAAAAGAGGCAAACAGAGGAAGGCAGGCAGCACAGGTATTATCTGCACTATCTGTCTCTGCTTCCTGTCCTCTCTGAGGTGAGCAGCCTCTGCCACATGATCCCCACCATGACATTCGGCCTAGCCTCAGTCCCAAAGCAATGGATTCAGCCAGCTGTGGACAGAAGCCTTGAAACCATGGAACAAAATGAATCTTCCCTTTTGAAAAATTGTTTCAGCCAGGTATTTGTCACAGTGAGGAAAAACAGACTAGCACAGATGGGATAGAAATAGATCACCACCTTGATATTTTCTCTGTTTTGTAAAGGAGCCTCTGAGATCAATGTCTTTAAATCACTCCTTTTTAAAATTAAGTTATTGGTCTAACTAACAAATACTAAGCACTTAAACTGTACCAGGCACTGTGTTGGGATTGAGCATAATTTTAACCAGAACAACACATTTGCCTTCATAAACATATGGTGTAGGCGGTAGGGAAAGTGAGGGAGTTGTCACAGTACATACTTGTGTAGTGTGTGAGAGGAATGGTTTTTACCACTGCCCAGCTACACTTAGCTCTTAGTGCTGGGAGTATCACCTCCTGATTGTCATCTCTGTGTCCCAGGCCCCGTCACCCTCTGCTGAGAGAAGACCTTCTCTGTATCACAAGCTTTTGACAAGGAGTGGGTGGGGAAGTGGGCAGTGATTACCCACACATTTCAGGAAGAAAAGGAGCAAATAATTGAATGTTTGTAATGGAAGCTTTCAGGGGCAAGATGAACAGCCGGCAAGACTTCTCACTTATTTAAAATTTGTATTACATTTATTTATTTATTGTGTGTGTGTGTGTGTGTGTGTGTGTGTGTGTGTGTGATATGTGTGTCAGTGTGCACATGCCATAGTGCACATGAAGAGATCAGAGTACACAACTTACGGGAGTTGGTTCTCTTCCTCCATGTGGAATCTGGATACAAACTCGGGTCATCAGGCTTGGTGGCAAGCACTTTTACCGTTGAACCATCTGGACAGCCTAAGACTTTTTTTGGGTGGTAATGTGTGATATACCTTAAAGTGTCAACAAGCATTTTGCAGGCATTAGCTGAGTCTCACTATCCACAGCAGACAACAATTCTTCTGAAGCTGGCCTCACTGGTCTACATTAGTCCTGCTGCGTTCAGCCTCTCCTTCCCACCACCACCTCCTCCAAAGCCCAGCCCATTCCTCACCCCATCCATTCCATCCTCAGCCCTAATAGCATCCACTTTTGTGTAGGATGGAGAAGCAGTGTTCTGTTTTCTTTCATCCACTCTCTACTTCTATTTTTGTGTTCTAAACTCTGTTCTCTCATCCCCTGAGGACTTCTGTTCTCAAAATCCTGTTGAGAGTGTTTTTATACAAAGAAACACTGACTGTTTCTTGCTTTTTAAATTTCTGCTTTAAAATCTTGCTTCTCCTCCAGGCAAGGTGGATGGCTCTGACAAATGAAAAGTCATGCAAGCACAGCACGGGAATGCTGGGAAGAGCCGTTGTGGTACCATCAAGCAATGAGTGTTACATAGGGGCCATGTGAATGCTAAAGGGCTGAGGGGTGTGTCCCCAGTCACATCTCAAAGACCTTTGTAAGAGATACTGAAACACTGTGACCTCAGAGTGAGAGCGCTGTGCAGAACCATCTAGTGGTTTGGGGCAGGGAGTGGCTTGAGCAGATTTTGGTATCAGACATCCGTACGAAGAGAAAAATCTGAGGGTGAGAACAGAGCATGGACGTATAATCTGACAGTGGATTGTTCTTGAATTGAGGGCATTGGAAGTGATTTTGTCAGACACAGATGGCTCTTGACTTAGTAGGAAGGTTCAACTTAAGAGTTTCTGGTTTACAATGATGTGAGTGTTCCCAGACTATCATTCTAGATTTCACTTTTAGTGCAAGCAACTGTTAAACAATTCATTCACTTTAAAGCTTCATTATAATACAGGCTTTTTTTTAGATGACTTTGCTCAACTGCAGGCTAACTTAAGTGTTTTGAGCGCATTTTAAGTAGGGCAGGCTAAGTGACTGTGTTTGATAGACTAGATGTACTAAATGTATTTCAACTTAAAATATGTTCAACTTATGATGAATTTATTATTGTAGTGAAAGAGTATTTAGGAGATCCAGCTGGCAAAATGTAATGATTTTCATGGGTGTTGTATGACTTTTCAGGTTTCAGAAGTTTGGGAAAGTAGGGAGGAGAATGTACAGGGAGAGGTGAGTCAGTGGGTACAAACTTAGTTAAGCAGGAGGAATTGCTGCTAGTGCCTTACTGCCTGGTGGGGTGGCTATAAGTGAGAATAATATCATACTTTTCAAAATCACAGATTTAAGTGTTCTAACCGCAAACAAGTGATCAGTGTTTGGGGCAATGAATCTGGGTAACCCAGCTTGATCATTATACGGTGTATCACTGTATGCATCAAAATATCAGTGTACTTCGTAAGTATGTACAACTATCATGTGTCAATTAAAAATAAAACCAAACACAAAAAGATCTAAGGAAAGCAGAGTGGGCAGGTTTACAGTGCAAAGAACAAGTATTTTTACATGCTGTTAAGATAAAATGTATCAGTAACCATTTCTTCATTAAGAAGTTCTCAGGTCATATTTTTATTAAACATCTGGACTTATTTGACTTGTGAGTAAATTATGCAGGTAAGTCAAACTTCTCTTTTGCTTGAAATAGAAAATCAGAGTTTATTAGAGTTTATTAGAGTTTAAATCTCCTTTGTTGCCACTTCTGAATGTCCAGCCTCACACCCTCTCTGCAAACAAAATTCTTCCTGTAGGGCTGATGCTTTGCTGCAGCATCACCTTCTGCTGGTGTCTGAGTCCCTGGAGCGCCAGTCACATACCCAGTCTCCTTTGTGATGCCCTGGCTTGAACTCCATCCAGAAGCTGATATTACATAAAGCTCCCAGGATACTTCTATTACTTTTATTCTTGGTTACCATCTCTACTGACTTCTAACCAGCTCCGGTTGGACAATGGTCTTAGTCTGTTTTGTGCTGCTAAAGCAGAATACCCGAGACTGTGTTATTTATTTAGACTTACAGTTTTGGAGGTGGAGAAGACCAGGGTCAAATGCTCAGATCCGGCAAAGACTTCTTGCTTCATCTTATGCTTTCCAAAACTTGATTTTTAAATATTTTATTATTGTTATTATTTTTATTTTATGTGTACGGGTGTATTGCCTGCATGTATGTGAGCGCACCCGTGTCGTGCAATGCCACAGAGGTCAGAAGAGGGCTTCGGATTCCCCTGGAACTGGAGTTAGCCGCCATGTGGATGCTGAGAATCAAACCCGGGTCCTCTGCAAGAGCAGGCAGTGCTCTTAACTGCTGAGCCATCTCTCCAGCCCCAAACTTGATTTTTAGAAAAAGGTTTATTTTGATTACACATATGTGTGCAGGGGGTATGTGCGCATGTGTGTGCAGGTTCAGAGGGCAGAAGACCCCTCCCCAGGAGCTTGAGTTTACAGTTAGTTGTAAACATCCCCTCCCTACTATGATATGGGTGCTGGGAACCAAACTTTGGTCTTTGGGAAGAGCAGCTCTTAACCACTGAGTCATCTCTCCAGCCCTATAACTTGGTTTTGAGAAAACACATTCAGGCAGGACTCACCATCATTGTTTTTATTCTTACAGTATCTCTCAGAGACTAATTTTAAGAGCAGGAAAAGTTGGTATTTGGCGTGATTTTATATCTGTTTTTAATATTTTGTTTCCTTGCAAAAGTCTTTTTCAAAATGCTGACCAGAATTACTAAGACTTGTTTAGTCCAAACTAATAATCTGTAAACCCTCATGTGGGCCAAAATGAAAGCCAGTTTATTATTATCTGGTGCAAAGTAGAGTGGTCTTTGCTCCCATCTTCTCTGTATTCAAAAAGCCTTCTCAGCCATGGAACACCTTCCTGTAAAAAGCTGACACACAGCTATCTGATAAGTGGACCCAACATGGACACAGTCTCCATCATTATCTCTTGTTAGTAAAGCATTTTGTCTTTCTTAGAATGTATGAGAAACATAAATACAGCTGGGAGTTTCAGTTAAGATGATAAGCTAGTAATTTACAAAGGACTGATTGTCATAATTGTTTGGATTATTTAAGGATAAACTCACATGGGCAGTAATAGGAAGACAGTCAATTCCAGAAGGGAACCGCCTGCTCTCAGTAAAAGCTTCATTTATGGAGTGTTTTTGCCCTTAAGAAAGTACCCATTTCTTTTCAGTACAGATCAGCTAGAGCTCAAGCTGAGGAGTACTTCTTTCTTTATATCTTCTAACAGTATACTGTATTGTTATTAATTTTTCTTCTGTGTTTGATAGAATTCAATAGCAAAGTCACTTGAGTCTTTAGGGTATTTTTTTTTTTTTTTAAGAGCAGGTTTTTGACAATCGACTGACTATCTCTAACAGATACAGAACAATTCTGATGTTCCATTTCTTTTAGCTTTGGTTTAAGTAAATTTTATTTTCCAAGGAAGCTGTACATTTAATTTAAGTTGTCAAATCGTAGCAAAAAGATATGCACACCATTCTCTTCTTACCCTTTCAGTGTTTGTAGGATCTTCAGTGATAGCCCTTCTTTCATTTTCATATATGCAACTTAAAGCTCTGGTTAGACCAGTAAAATCAATTAATGAGGTAAAAGGCATTCAGATGAGAACGGAAGGGGAGGAGAACATGAACCCTGGAGACGTGTTCATTATTTGACTGTCCTGTGGGTTCATGGGAATATACACATGTCAAAATTTATCAAATTGTAAACATTAAGTGTATCTATTTTCTTGTCTGACTACTTTAATAAAACTATAAGAGAAAATTCTCTATTGCAAAAGAAGCTTCTTTGATGACTGGTGACTGGGATACTTGTCTGTAAACATAAGGTTCCATATTTTTGCATATAGTAACAAATTATACTTGTCTAGGGATGTGACAGCTTGGGGTTTTCTCTAAGATCTATGACCTCTTCAGCAATGTTTGTTTGGCTATGTTTACAGTACCACACATGAGTTTCCTCCTATTAAGTGGACTTTAAGTCCAATTAGGTAGCTGTTGATTACCACCAAGATAGAGAAAAGATACACTTATGGAAAACAAAGAAATAATATAATCTTGAGGCAGGAGAGAAGGCTCAGCAGTTAAGAGCACTGGCTGCTCTGGCAGAGGACTAGGGTTCAGTTTCCAGGATGGACATAGCAGCTAACAACCATCCCTAACTCTAGTTCCAGGGGATCTGACATCCTCTTCCGGCCTCTCTGGGCATTGCATGACACAAACACACTTCTATACTTGCAGGCAAAATACTCATACACATAAAATGAAAATAAATTAAAATAAATGTAAAAAGAAATAGGATCATCTGCTTATGGATTACATAATGATTTATATAGAAAGTGCTAAGGAATCTATAGAACAACTACAAGAAAAGGGGAATTTAGCAAGGTCTCTGGATAAGTGACAAAATTGCATGGATCAATTGCATGCCTATATACTAATAACAAAGACTTGGATAACAGCAAACAATTAAGTTAATTTAGAACAACTTTAAAACTACAGACTGTTAAGAAATGAATTTAAAAATGACATCCAAGATCTCCACACTGTAATACCTAAGCATTCCCACACAATATTAAAGGAGACCTGGTACATGAGATGCTGACTGTGATCACAGAGGAGGATCTTCAGTCTTTCTAAGACACTGGCTGTCCTCATATGTATCCGTAGATTCAATACACTATCAGAATACGGACAAACATTCTGGAGAGACTGCAGAGCTTATTCTACAATTTATCTGAGAAAGCAAAGAGCCAAAGTATCACAAATAATTCTGAAAAAGAGGGTGCAGTTTGGAAGACTCACAATACATAACTGAAGGATTCACTGTAAAGTCCTCTTATCAAGAGTGTGATGTGAGTTTACACATACAGTAGAATAAAAGTGTCCAGTCAACTACACAGGCATGGCAAACTGATTTTCTATAAAGAAACCAAAAGAATTCAGAGGAAATGAAAGGGATCTTTTCCCATCAACTTAGTCATTCTGAAATAATAGAACAAATATACAGGGAAAAATAAACTTTTACGCACATCTTCTGCCTTATAAAAATTAATTTGAAGGATCGTTGCTCTATATTGAAATTTTTTAACCAAAAAGAGTCTAAAAGAGGATATAGGTCCTAGAGAAAGCCTTATCTCGTTCATATCTTTAGACAAATGAAATTTCTTACTATATGCTGAATAGCGAGCCTTATATTTATAGACAAGCATACCATACACTACTCATCAAAGATGCTTCTTTTTGCAATAGATGGAGGCCACTGCAGAATTGCACAACTAGTCAGACACAGAGAACATACATTTGAGAGATGCCCAGTACTAGGTGACACATCTACAGTGTCATGTAACATAGCGGAACGAGAGGTAGAGAGAAAACTAATGCATCCCTCAACTCTTATCAGTAAAGCTTCCTTAATCAATGAAGTGTGATGTACACAGAAGGCCACAACTGGCTAAGTTTTTAAGAGTAAGAGACTGTAGGATAGGACTTCTATATGGAAGTTCACCCACCCATGACTCAGGGACCATTGTGGAAGAGGGGACAGAAAGATTATAAGAGCCAGGGCTGGTTCATGAACACAGTGAAGCAAAGGCTTTCAGGTCAATGGAAGCTTGCACATGTGAACTTGTGGCAGTGGTGGCATAGAGCACAAGACTCATGCCAACTCAACTAAACAACGGTCCAAAGGGGAGGAAAAACATTGTGACCTTTCTTTAAAATGCCTTAAAAACACTAAAACTAACAGAAGTTAGACTTCATATAAACATTCAAAACCACAGTTAAGAAAATGAATCAGCAAGACACAGACTAAGAAGAAATATTTCCAGCATGCATATTTGATAAATATGCATCTCTATATTATAGAAACCAAAGACAATGTTGTTTTGAGACCAGCAGGTTCTGTGAGCACAGATTACATTTAGACGGAAGTGAGCCCATATGGCAGTCCTAAGATGTCCAGCTCTAGGGACTCCAAGAGGCATTTCTAAACAAGAGTAGGCTTCCCCAGATACCAACCACTCATAACAGGATTGCAACACTCCCTGGTTCCATTTAATCACCAAAATATTGTTTGTAAAATCTTCCCGGAGAACTTCTGTCAGCTAGCTTGTAATGCTGTATTCTTATGCAATATCTAGTTTAGCTAAACCCTCTGATTCTGCAACTAAGAAAACCCTGGGGGATTGTGAAGAGTGCTCCAAAAGAGATCTGAAAAATCCTGTGTGTGGGTGGGGAATCAGGGCTGCGGTTATTTTTATTCAATAAAAGATAATTATAGAAAGTTATCAGAGTCTAAAGATCTCAGAAGGAAACATTTATCCAGTTTATTTTCCAAGGGAACCATACTTCAGAGAATTGGTAGTTGAGTCGGCTTAGAGGGGTATATGAGTGTTTGAAATTCTGCCTTCAGACTTACAGTTTCCTGAGGATGAAAGCAGAATGTACTGTGGAGAGTTAAGCTAAGAGGATTATTTTAATGCCGTAAATGAACATTATAGCTAATCAAGCATTTTGAGCTGGCCAAAGAGCTGAAATTCTGAGATCTTGATGGAAGCTCAGAGAAGCCAGTAGTTCTCAGATTACAGCCAAAGAGTGGCCCTTCTCCCTGGTTCATTAAGGCAACATTTGCACATTGTCAAGATTTTGTAAGTCTAAGAATGTTTGCTTTCTTTTTTTACAGGTCTTGTAAGGTTTGTTTGGATTGTGAGCTGCCTAACTTGGGTGCTGGGAAGTGAACTAAGATCCTCTGTAAGAGCAGCACGTGCTTTTAATGCTGAGTCATCTCTCTAGCACTATTATTTATTTATTTATTTATTTATTTATTTATTTATTTATTTATTTATTTATTTATTATGTTTGTTTATTTCGATAGGGTCTTCCTAGTCCCAGCCTTCCTGGAAGTCACTACGTGGATCAGGTTGGCCTAGATCTCATAGAAATCTGCCTGCCTCTGCTTCCAGAGGGCTGGGATTAAAGGCTCGGGCCACCACGCCCAGCATTATTTATTTTTTGAGGCAGGGTCTCCCTGTAGCCCCAACTGGCCAGGAACTCTCTGTGATCCCCAGTGCCGGGATTAAAGGAGAGCACCACCACACCCAGCTGCCCCTTTATTTTTTTTAAATAATTTTTATTTATTCCTTGACAACGTCATATGTGCATATAATGTATTTTCATCATATTCACTCTTCACTCCCCTCCTATCCCCCTCCCACTGCCTCTGGACGCCTTCTTTTTCCCAGAATACTCCCTCCTATTTTTGTGTCCTTTTAAAAATAAACCATGGATGTAATTAGGGTTGTTTGCATGTATATGCATGTGGGGCTATTTACTGGACCACGGGTAATTTATTTATCAGTGGCTATAGCCCCGAAGGACCCTCTCCCCCAGTAGCCATTGACAGCTCCTGAGTCAGACGTGAGACCTCAGGTGTCCCTTCCTCACCAACACTAGAATAGTCACAGCTTAGACCTTGTGCAGATCTGGTGCAGGCAAACACAATTGTGAATTCATGAGTGTAATCACCATCTTTCGATTGATTATTTATTTATTTATTTACTTATTTATTTATTATGTATTATTTACTTTTCAGTCTTTTTGAGACAGGGCCTCCCTGTAGCCCCAGCTGACCTGGAACTCACTATATAGACCAGGCTGGCCTTTAACTCACAGAGATCCGCCTGCCTCTGCTTCCTGAGTGCTGGGATTAAAGGTGTGCCTGGCTAGCTTGCTTTGTTTTTGAAGCACTGCAAAGTCAGAAGGAGAAAATTACTTATAATTCCATTTTCGGATTTCTTTACTTGCCTCATAGTGATCATTTCATATTTTGCCTTTCTTCCCTCCAAGTATCTGCACATTTTCTTATATTTAAAATTTTCCCCAAACTATTTTTTTCTTAGTAATTCCTAATGGTTGTTTTCCAGTTTTTCTTTCTTTTTGCAATAACGAATAGTCCTGTGCTGAACACCTCTGTATTAATATTAATCTATCTCAGAATATGCTTTTAGAATTCTACCTAGAATTTGCATTACTGTGTTAAAGGTTAGGAACATTTTTAAGGGTCTCAGTGTTCCATCAGACAGCTTTGCAAAGTCATTCTACCAATTTTCCAGTCTCTGAGCATCCCAAGGTTGGTTAGAAGATCTGGCTCTCCATGCTCCCAGAGGCATGTCTCTCCTCTCTGTACCTTTTGGCAGGTAGTGAGACCATTCTTGGGTATCCTAGGATTGGAGATATAAAAACATCAATTTGTTATCCTTCTGAAAAAGCCTTATCCTTTCAGGCCTCTGGAGTATGTGAAGAATAGCCTATGGATGGCCTAGGGTACACTGGTCTATGTGACCCAGTTAAGGGCAGCTGCTTGTTGATAGAATTTTATTGTTTTAATGAAAGGAGTGTCCTAGGGGAAATAAGATGGTAGAAGGAGACACAGACAGAAAGACAGACACAGACGGGGGGGGGGGAGAGAGACAGAGAGAGAGACAGAGACAGAGACAGAGACAGAGACAGAGACAGAGACAGAGGCACAGACAGAGAAATAGAGTACATGTGTACAGGGGAGGTTGTAACTTTCAGACACTCAGTGCTGCTGTCCTGGAGCACACCTTTTCCCGCTTGGCTGCTGAAGGTCCATTCCATCACTGGAAAGCTGTCCTGATGGGCCTGGTCTATCAGAATTCCTGAGGGTCCACCATGCCCAACAGTCTGTCCCCCTGTCCTTTGGTCATCTTCAGGCAGATGGCTGCTTCTGGGTGGCAGATGGGAGGCATCCAACTATTGAGTTCATGATTCCATTAGCTCATTCTAGAATAAGTAATTGGCAAAATAGAACTTAAATCAAGGGAGCAAAATCAATAGATAACAAAAGACAGTGTTTACATTCTCAGCTAATGGGAAAGCCTTGAGGAGCCCAGTGAAACAATGAGTAATTAGCAACGAGGGTCTAGGATCTGTCAGAAAAATGCAGACTGCTAGAAGGGAGTCTTTGGTACAGTGTCTCCCTAAGGACCTCCAAAGGAAGCCCTACTTGCCAACCACTTCTCATTTCAAGATGAAATGCAGGAAGCCTACTTGCCAACCACTTCTCATTTCAAGATGAGATGTGTACCGCAAAGGGCCCCAAGGAAGGAAATTGCTGCAGGTATTGCTGCTGAGTTTGTAGGCTCCTGCTTCTGGAAGAGCAGGTGGACAGCATATGCTGTGAAATGCTGATGATCTGTTCTCAAGGGAAACACCTGGAAACTGTTGCAGTGGTTGTGGAACAGAGAGAAAGCAAGCTTGTCTGCAATGATGTCATCAGCCATTTGATGTTAGATCAATCTGGATTGATTCAGTATAGGAATCTGGATGAAGGAATGCCCAACAGAAGGAAAATAGAGAAGTCTGAGACTTGTTCTACGTTCCTTTAATTTCCTATGTTCCTCTAACTTTCTAGTAATCCTTATAGAAATAGACTATATAAGGGGCTAAGGTACGGCTCTGTGTTGGAGTGCGTGCCTAGTATGTGCAAGGCCCTGAGTTCAATCCTTGAAGTTAAAAAATAATCTAAAAAAGACATTGAAGGGTCTGAGGAGATGGCTCAATAGGAAAACTGCTTGCCAAATGAGCAAAAGGACCTGAGTTCAGATCCTCAGCACCATGTACAGCAACGTGTACCCAGAGCTACAGAGGGGAAAGGCAGGAGGCTCCTGGGGGCTTGCTGACAAGCCAGCCTAGATGAAATGGCAAACCCCAAGTTCAGTAAGAGAACCCGTCTTTAAAAAATAAGGTGAAGAGCAAAAGAAGAAGATGCCCAGTGTCAGCTTCTGGCTACACATGCACACACATATGCATGGGTACATGCATGAACACACAGACCTACAAATAAACTGTGCTAGAAGGCAATACAAACTTGTGTTGCTTAACAGAGCCAATGGAGCTCAGAAGGCTGACTTGCTCGAGCTTTTTCAAGATAAATGTGTGATTGTTTTCTTGTGGTCACAAATGGGATCTGATCTTTGTATTGCCCTCGAGATTTCTTGTCTGAGGGTGTACTGCTGGGCCTTGGCTTGTCCAGTAGGTGGAGCTCTATAGCTATGCAGGAAAAGGCATATGGGGAACTGAACGTTTTTGCTTTTTGATTTGTAGGAGACAAGACTTGGGGAGAGTTGAAAACCATGCCCTATGATGGAATTATTTCTTTTTTATTTGTTTTAAGTTTGTGTGTGTGTGTGTGTGTGTGTGTGTGTGTGTGAGTGAATGCCACATGTGTGTGCAGGTGCCCACAGAGGCCAGAAGAGGGCATTGGAGCCTTTGGAGACAGTTATAGGCAGTTGTTAGTCACCCAACTTGGGTGCTGGGACATGAAAGGGCAGCATATTGTATTATCTGGTGATCATCTCTCTAGCCTCTGATAGTGGAAATACTCTTGTAGGATCTTCTTAGAAGGAAGAGCTGTTTGGAGACTGGAGAGACGGCTCAGAGGTTAAGAGTGTGTAACTCTCCTGCAGAGGACTAGAGTGCAGTTTCCAGCACCCACATCAGTGGGCTCACAACCACTTGCAACTCCAGCTCCAGGGGATCTGTGTCTTCTTCTGACCTACACAGGCACCTGCACTCACCTGCACATACCATACACAGACACACACGTACACATAATTAATATATTTTTAAAAATTTGATGTGCTGTTTCCATTAGAGTGCAAACACATTAGACTTCATAGTAATCGCTTTCCCGTTTGTTATATGATTGGTGATCTTTGCAATTATTATGACTCAATTAAATTCGATTTGGGGGGTTGGACTTATGTTATTAGCACACTTGGCACTGGTAATGGTTACAATTTGCCAAGTGATCAGTGGGGAATTCACTGTTTAACTTAGAACCATATGATCATTTCTCTCCATTTGTTCCTCAGACCCCAATGTTCTAGCTTCATTAAATTCCTGGAGCTTCTGTTCACTCCTGTTTGCCTTCTCAAAGTAATTAAAAACACTTTGCTCTCTTTAAAAGGTAAACTTCACCAAGAATATGGCATGTTTAACATAAACTCTGGTAAAAACATTTTTTATTAGATAAAATGCCAATAATAGCTGCATTAAGAAATTAGACATCCATATTATCTTCCCCTGTACTTTTTTATTGATGAAAATTCTATAGGAAATAGTTGCAATGTATAAGAGTTCAATGTGAAACATGATTCAAGTAATAGAATTTAAGCATCTTTAATATTAGTCAATGAATAAAGGAAGATAGGCTGAATAAGGAATGGATGGATGGAAGGATGAGATGGATAAGTAGATGATGAATGGGAGAAGGGAGGATGAGAGGGAGGGATGGATGGATGGGTGAATGGATGGCTGGGTGGGAGGTGGATGGATAGATGCGAAAGATGGATGGATGGGTGGGTGGGTAGATGAATGGATTAATGGATGAGTGTGTGAATGGATGAATGGAAGGATGAGGTAGATAGGTGGATGAATCGGAGAAGAGAGGATGAGAGGGATGGATGAGTGGGTGGGTGGGTGGATGAATGGATGGATGGGTGGATGAATGGGTGGGAGGATGGATAGATAAGAGGGATGGATGGATGTGTTGGGTGGGGGGTAGATGAATGGATAGATGCATGGGTTGAAGAATAGATGGATGGAAGAATGAGATGAATAGGTGGATGAATTGGAGAAAGGAGGATGAGAAGGACGGGTGGATGGGTGGATGGATGAATGGGTGGGTATGTGGATGGATAGATGGATGGGTGGATGAATGGATGGATGGATGGGTGGATGAATGGGAGAAGAAAGGATGAAGGGATGGATGGATGGATAGATGGGTGGGTGGTTAGATGGATGAGAGAAGACTGGGTGAGAAGAATTGCATTAGTTATGTTTCTATTGTGATAAAATACCATAATCAAAGCAACTTATAGAAGGAAGAGTTCTCTTTGGCTTATAGTTCCAGAGGGTAAATCCACAGTGGTAGGAAGGCGTGGTGACAGGAACAGGAAGCTGAGAAACCACACTTCTGTCTACACCCAGGAGCCTAAGACAGTGAACTAGAAGTGGAGTGAGGCTATAGACTGTCCAAGCCCACTCCTAGTGGCATACCTCCTCCAACAAGGTCACATCTCCTAAATCTCCCAAAATACTGCCACCAAATGGGGCAGTTCAAACAACATGAGGATGATGATGTGAAGATGGGAGGATGAGAGCTATGGATGGATGGGTGGCTTAACATTTGATGACCCCTACTGAAATCTATGCAAGGTAAAGGACTATCATTGATACTTCCTGAGGAATACACAATGACTATGATTATTTTATGGATCTTACAAGAAAAATCTAGGAAAGATAAATGTTTAATTTCTATCTTTGGCATCTAAGGTGTTGGAACATACTTTATAAAGTTTGCACACTTAGACTATCAGAATAATAGGAAACATAACGGCACCTTTATTTTCTTCAGCATAAACAAGGAGGTAAATTTTAGAACTGGTATAAGTTGATTTGTATGAATTTGGGACATACCTGAAGAATGCTGATCAAGAGCTAAGTAAGACTAACTGTGGTACTTGTTCCATGTAAGAAACATTAATTGAAAACTTGTTGTGTGTTAGGAAGAGTGCTTGTCCAAAGTGAATATAGGACTCCAGGGAGATGGCTCAGCGGGTAAAGGCACTTCCTGTCAAGCCTGACAACCTGAGTTTGATCCCTGTGACTCACATAGTGGAAGGAGAGAACTGACTCCGCAAGCTGTCCTCTGACTTCAACATGTGAATCATGACCTCCTTCCCTTCTGAAGTAAATAGATAACTAACTAAATAAATAAATGTAACATTTCTAAAATTTGATAAGTGAATATATTCATTACTGCCTGCAATGATCATATAATCCAATGAGGAAGGTGATATGAATGGATGATTCTGAGTAGACTTTACTAAAGTAATACAATTACTGTCACTATCAAGGGAGGAAGACTACACTGTAGTGCCCTTGAAAGCAACAACAATCTTACTCATCTCATCTCTCAATCCCTGGCAAAGTTTCTGGAACACTACAAGTTTTCGCCTGATATTACTGAATCGATAATTCTTCGTGTTGAAGGCCATTCCTTAGAGAAATGCTTAGAACATCAGTAACAATGTTAACGATGGTGATGACTAACATCCAGTAAAAGTTTATCATGTATGTTATTGAAAATACTGATTTATATCATCTTCTCAGTAGCCCTCTAAGACACATGAGTTAGGTAAACGGGCTAATTATTGTACTGAAGATAAAATTGGTGCTGGAGGGATTGCTCAGTGGTTAAGAACACTGACTGCTCTTGCAGAGGACTAGGCTTTGGTTCTCAACACCCACATGGCAGCTAACAACTGTCAGTAACTCTAATTCCAGAGGATCCAATGCCCTTTTATGACCTCCAAGGATATTGCACAACATAGGTGCGCTTACATACACACAGGCAAAACACTTATAAAATAAAAAGAATCAAGAAACATTAAAAGAATTGACCAACATGAATATTAGAACCAAGATCCAAACCCAGCACATTAAATAATTAAGAAAGGCATCATGGACACAACAAATATGGAAGTCAACGGAAGAGCAGTGAGAGAGGAGTACTTGCCGGTATCTTCTAAAGCAACTGGGGCTTATGCTATAAGAGCGCAGAAGTTACTGAACTGGTTAGTTAAAGAAGTGACGTAGTTCAATTTGTTATTTTTATTTAGGTCATTTCAGTTGCTGTGTGGAGGTTGGGTGGAGCCACGAGGGCCAGAAAGAAGCATTCTGAAGACCAAGGAAGAGCTGAACGTAGGAAAGAAGTAAGGGCCAGAGGAGGTTATTAGGCACTGTGGGTGAAAACTGGGACATAGGAAGGTATGGTATTTGTAGCAGATTTCAACCTGAGAGTGCATAAGCACCAGAAACCAAGAGATGAGCAAAGTAAGGGGCGACTTTAAAGAGGGAAATGCGAGCCAGACTGAGGAACGTCAACTTTAGTTTTTAAAAATTACAAGATTATTGTAAAGCTTTTTAAAAAACACTTTCTAATTGAATTTTTGTGATTTTCATGTAATATGTTTGATAGTATTTAGAGCCCCTCCCCTATCACATCTCTTATTGCCCCTCTACCCTACTTAGTACTCTATTATATATACATAATATAATGTACACACACACACACACACACACATATATATATATATATATACACATATATGAAGGCCTATAGAGTCTACTTTGTGTCCCCCAGTGTCCTTCAGTTTGGAGCCATCTGTTGGAGCCTAGTTAGAGTACCAATAATCTCATCCTTGAAAGAGACTGCCTCTCCCCTTCCCAGAAGCCATCGGTTGCTAAAACTTTCTTAGGTTGTTTTGGGTTTTTTTACTCACTTCCCCAAGTCTATGTCTGGATTTTGTCTGGTTTGAACTTGTATAGGACTCATGCACGCTGTCACCATTGCTGTGAGTTCATATGAGTAAATGACAAATTGTCTGGAAAATTCTGTCTCCTTGTGGTCATCCACCACCTCTGTCTCTTATAATATTTCTGCCCCCTCTTCTGCAACGATCCCTGAGCCTTGAAGGCAGGCAGAAGTTTGATACAGGTGTTCTAGTCAGGGATAAGCTCTCCTCAACCTCCTGTTCTCTGCACATTGGCCAGTTTTGGGTTTCTGTGTTACTATGTGCTGCTTAAGGAAATTATTATCTGGTGAGAGTTGAGAATGCATTAATATATGGGTAATAACAGTAAGTCATTAGGAGTCACTTTAATATAACTATAATAGAAAACTAGCATTAGGCTGTCCCCTATGGCCTGTGACCTGTGTAGTCTCAGGTTCCTAAGTTTGATATCAGTGTCAGCTATGGGCTCCAGCATGTGAAGCAGACTTTAAATCCAATTAGAGAGTGGTTGATTATGCCCAAAATATTCATGCCACTATTGCATCAGAGGGCATATCTTGTCAGGCCAGTTGTTATTGTACTTCACAAGATTCATAGATGGGTAAAGTTGACAATTATTCTTCCTTCCAGTAGCGTGCATAGGAACTTCAAGCACTGCGAACGCCACCCAGTAGCGATAAGCCGCTGAAGTCAGCACCAGCTTGAGTTCTTCTCGTTTGTTCTACCACTCGTGTGTGGTGTCTTCAGCAATAGTGTCTTACTATCCAGTTCTGGTAGGTAACCAAGAGCAGAGGCAATGGTTAGTATTGTTTGATGCTCTATGAGACCCCCGACCACTAGCTTCTAGCGAGGGAGCTCATTCTTGGCATTTGGGATATTTTTTGTAAGCCTATGGTGTCTAGGAGGGGTGATGTCCCCATTATAGGGTGACTCCTTTTTATCTCTTTTTACATTGTGTATGTAAATACTTTAAGAATCTTCTACAGTGGTAGGTTTCCACGTGGCTTCTTAAAGGCCTTTAGTTACTTATCCCTCCCCATACTACCTCCTCTGGCCTCCCATTCCCCACTCCATTTAACCCTTCCAACTCTGTTGTTTCCCTTTCTCCCTCTATATCACTGCATTCTATCTCCCCTCCCACGAAACCTCCCACATGCACCCATGACCATTTATTAGTTTCTTGACCTCTCTGAATTTTCAAATGGAAACATGCACATCAAAGATCTCAAAGCTAGTATCCAACTGTGAGAGAGAACATGCGGCAGTTATCTTTTGGGGTCTGGGTTACCTCACTCGGTATGATCATTTTCAGTTCCATCCATTTACCTGCAAATTTTGTAATTTCATGTTTAAATACTTGAATACTATTCCATTGTGTATATGGAATATACACACCTTCATTATCCATTCATCAGTTGATGGACATCTAGATTGTTTCCAATTTCTGACTATTGTGAAAAGGGCAGCAATGAACATGGATGAACAGGCATTTCCATAGTAGGATAGAGTCTTTTGGGTATATTCCCAAGAATGGTATGGCTGGGTCATATGGTAGATCAATCTTAAGCTTTTTGAGGCCTCTCCACATTGATTTCCATAGTGGATGTACCAGCTTCTACTGCCACCAGCAGTAAGAATTTCCCCCATTCTCCACATCTTTGCCAACATTTGTCGTTGTTTGATTTTTGGATGGGGTAAGATGAAATCTCAAAGTCATTTTACTCTGCATTTCTCTGATGATTTAAGATGTTGAACATTCTTAAAAGTGTTTCCCAGTCATTTGTGTTTCATCTTTAGAGAACTCCCTGCTCTGCTCCTTGCCTCACTTTTTAATTGTTTTTTTTTTTATGTTTAGTGTTTTGAATTCTTTGTATATTCAGACATTAACTCTCTCTCAGATGTATAGCTGGTAAAGATTTTTTCCCATTCTATAGGTTGCTTCATCATTTGAATGAGGGTGTCTTTTAATGTACAGAAGGTTTTTTATTTTTGTGATCCCATTTGTCAGTTGTTGGATTTAATTTCTGCACTATAGGAATCCTGTTCAGAAAGTCATTTCCTGTGCCTATAAGTTCCAATGTATTCCTTACTTTCTTCTTCATCTGATTCAGTATATCAGGTCTTATGTTGCGGTCCTTGATCCATTTGGAGTTGAGTTTTGTGCATGGTAGGAGATAGGGATCTAATTTCATTCTTCCACATGCAGCTATCCAGTTTGACCAGTACTGTTTGTTGAATATGCTGTTTTCTCTCCAGCGTGTATTTTTGACTCCTTTGTAAAAAGAAGAAAGAAAGAAAGAAAGAAAGAGAAAGAAAGAAAGAAAGAAAGAAAGAAAGAAAGAAAGAAAGAAAGAAAGAAACTGGGGGACTATAAATATGTGGAATTAAATCTGGGCCCTCAATTCTATTCCACTGATCAGTGTGTCTGTTTTTATGCTTGGACCATACTGTTTTTTGTCACAATAGCTCTGTAGTATAATGATTACTTTTTCATTTTCTGTGAAAAATTGTTTTTGAATTTGATTGGGCATTATATTGAATTTGTAGATTGCTTTTGGTAGGATAACCTTTTTCACAATATTAATCCTATTGATCCATGAGTGTGGGAGGCCTTTCCATCTTCTGGTATCTTCTTCAATTTCTTTCTTGAATGTTCTAAAGTTTTTATTATACATGTCCTCCACTTCCTTTGTTAGATTTATTTCAAGATATTTTGTGGATTTTGAGGCTATCATGAATTGGATTGCTTCCGCAGATTTCTATCTCAGTATGTTTGTTGGTGATGTGTAGAAAGGCTAGTGATTTTGTGGGCTAATTATATATCATGCTACTTTGCTGAATGTATTTATCAGCTCTAGGAGCTTTATAGAGGAGTCTTGAGGGTCTTCTATGTAGAGAATCATATCATCTACAAAGAAGAATACTTTTACATCTTCCTTTCTAATTTGTAATCCCTTTATCTCCTTTGTTTCTCTAATTGTTCTAGCTAAGACTTCAAGTACTATATTGAACAGAAACAGAGAGAGTCGGCATCATTGTCTTGTTCCTTGTTTTAATGGTAATTTATTCATTTTTCCTCCATTATTATGGTGTTGGCTGTGGGATTGTGGTATAGTGCCTTTATTATGATGAGCTATGATGCCTGTATGCCGAGGTTCTCTATGACTTTTATCATGAATGAATGGTGGATCATAAAAAGGTCAAAGACCTTTTTCTGCATCTAATGAGATAATCATGTGGTTTCTTTCTGTCTTTGAGTCTGTTATGTGGTCGATTACATTTATTGATTTACAAATGTTGAACCATTCTTGCATCCAGGATGAAGCCAACCTGATCATGGTGGATAATCCTTTTATTGTGTTCTTGCATTTGGTTTGTATTTTATTGAGAATTTTTGCATCTGTGTTCATCATAGAGATTGTTCTATAATTTCCTTTTTTTGTTGGATCTTTGCCTTGTTTTGGCATTGAGGTACTGGCTTCATAGAAGGAATTTGGGAGTGCTCCTTCATTTTCTCTTTTACAGAATAGTTTGAACAGTATTTGGAATTAGTTTTTCCTTGAAGTTTTGGAAGCCCAGTGTACTGTATTCATCTGGTCCTGGGCTCTTTTTAGTTGAGAGATTTAAAATTACTGTACCTACATATCTCATTGGTTCGTACGAGTCTATTTAAATTATTTCTATAATTTTGAATTAATTTGACAGACCATACCTATCTAGAAAGTTACATATTTCTTTTAGATTTTTCTAGTCTATTGGAATTTATATTTTAAAGGTGTGTCCTTATGGTTTTCTGAATTTCCTCCAGGTTTGTTGTGATATTTCTTTCTTCATCTCCAAGTTTGTAGAGTCCTCTCTCTCTCTCCTAATTTTGGTAAAGCTTTATCAATTTTGTCAATCTTTTCAAAGAACCAACTTATCGCTTCATTGATTATTTATATTGTTTTCTTTGTTTCTATTTCATTAATTTCAGCCTTGATTTTACTTGTATTTTCCCATCTACTGTTTCTAGGTGTTGCTTGTTCTTGATTTTCAAAGACTTTCAGGTGCAACATTAATTTAATTATATGAAATGCTTCTAATTTTCTGGTGTAGACACTTAATGCTATAAGTTTTCCTCTTAGGACTGCTTTCATTATTTACCAAAGGGTTTAGTATGCTGTATTTTCATTTTCATTAAAATATGAAATGTTATTTCTAATACATTTATTCCATTAGTCAAGTAAAACCTCTATTACTTCTTCCATGGTTGACATTATTTCCGCCTTTGTTTAATTAAATTCTTCATCTTAATTCTTGAAGGAATATTTCTCTAACTAAAACATTTTATTTGGTGTGTTTCCCCTCACCCCCTTTCAGAATAAGACACATTATTCCATCATCTTCTCTCTTTCATAGTTTCTCTTGAGAAATCAGTTTCAAGTCTTGTTGTTGAGCCTGTGTTGTTTCAGTCTAGGTACGTTGTGCCCCCTTCCTTTCCCTGGTATTTAGTATGCTGGTACTGAAAAGCCCCAGCATACTTCCTTTAGAGTCATCAGAAATAAGTTTTGTTGGGGCTGGAGTGATGAGTCAGGAGTTAAGACCACTTACTGCTCTTCCAGAAGACCTGGGTTCGGTTCCCAACACCCACATGGCAGCAACAACCATCCATAACTGCAGCTCCAAGGGGATCTGATGCCCTCCATGGACCATACACAGGCATACCTATAGACATGTGGGCAAAACACTCATGCACATCAAAATAAATAAAATCTTTTTAAAAAAGTTTAAAACAAACAAAAAAGTATAAGAAAATTTAAATTTCCTTTTGCTTTCTCCCATGATCAAACTTTCATTCAGTAGTGAATTGTTTAACTTCTATGAATTTGTGTACTTTATCTCATTTTTACTGTTGATATCTAGCTTATTCCTTTGTGATCATCTGTTGATGGGCATCTAGGCTGATTTCAGATCTTTACTATTGTGAATAATGCTGCATTAAACATGGGTGTGCAAGTATCTTCCGCGAGTGAGAATTTTCTAAGAAGAACAAATACAGAACTAGGTTAACTGAGACGGTCTGTAGCACTCCCAGGACATCATAGGGTCATGGAAACTGGAGAAGATGAGACTTGGTTTCAAGGAAGTTATTGTCTAGCAAGCTGCAATGAGCTATCATCTAGTTAGTGAGATAATACTAGTACCAAAGGCACAATTAAGATGATGCACTTCTTTTTTCTTTGTAGTGTTGGGGGTTGAACACAGAGCTTTGTGCACTCTAGTCCAGAGCTCTACCACCGAGCTACATCCTTAGCCTGATATTTTTCAAATGGTAACATCTCAATATGCAAGCCTTCCCATATAAATTAATGGTGCACCTGAGTTTCCAAACAGGAAGAAGACATTCCAGGCAATAATGGCCATTAGATAGCTTGTCTTTGTATTTTTCTGTAATGTTTCTGGAAAGAAGTAGAAAGACCCCAGTGACAGGTTTCTTTGACTAAGTTTATACCATGATGCCAGATAGGCAAGGAGTTAGATATGCGATCACAAGGACAACCACAGCTGACTAAGTGGCAGTGCCTCCTGATGGTCAGAGCACCCCTTTGTGGATAAATATTCTTGAAGCTACACACAGTTAGATGTTCCCACTGCATCAGAAACTGAAGCACCAGGACACTTTCCTATTTACCACACACATGCACTAACAAAGGGTCTGAATCCTCACAAGACCCTGACTTCATCACAGTGTTTTGTGGTTTTGATGTCCCCTACCACACACCTTTGTGGGATTTCCTAGAGGATCATGGGAAGAAATACCCTAAAAGGGAGCTCTGATCCATCATAATTTAGGAAGGAAAAGTGCTACCTCACCCCATGAATATTATACTCTCCTCACAAATATTCTTAAAGATTTCTTTGAAATCAACAGCACATGGAGCTGGGAACATAGCTCAGTCAGTAAAGTGCTTGCCTTGCAAGCTTGAGGACTGGAGTTTGATTCCCAACATCCAAACAAAGTGCCAGGTGTGGTGGGTGTGTGTTTGTAATGCCAGTTCTGAGGAGGCAAAAACAGGTAGATCCCTGAGGCCTACTGGCTAGTCAGTTAGTGTAATTAGTGAGTCTCAGATCCTAGAGAGACTCTATCTCAAAACACCAGCGTGGAGGGTACCTGAAGACCAGCACCTGAGGTTGATAGCTGAACTCTACATGTACATGAACACATTGTATGTGCACCTGCACACACACTCATACCCTCCTCCCCAAATGAACACACACCTGCACAGACACAGACACACACACACACACACACACACACACAGACACAGACACACACAAATAAAGATGAAAATAAAAAGAATAAAATCGATAGCACGTTGAGCTGCTACCCTCCTTTGGGACGGCCTACTCCAGTCTCTCCTTGGAGGGATTGCTTTGCTTTGGTAAACTTTTGCTTAAACTGTCAATATCTCTTTATTGGATTCTTTGCTTCACAAAGGAAAGAACAGAGAGTGTCCAAAACACACCCGCACAGACACAGACACACACACACACACACACACACACACACACACACACACACAGACACAGACACACACAAATAAAGATGAAAATAAAGACAATAAAATCGACAGCACGTTGAGCTGGTACCCTCCTTTGGGACGGCCTACTCCAGTCTCTCCTTGGAGGGATTGCTTTGCTTTGGTAAACTTTTGCTTAAACTGTCAATATCTCTTTATTGGATTCTTTGCTTCACAAAGGAAAGAACAGAGAGTGTCCAGTAACCCACTGCTACACACTGTACATTCTCATCCAGTACAGCTCAGTGCTACCAGCACACACATCATTTTCTCCAACTACTGTAGTTGGCGAGATAAAGTGAAATCAAGGAAGTTCTGGCTCTTGCCATTTACCACCACATCTACCCCCTCAGTTTGACTTTGTTTGCAAGTCTGGTTGCATGATAAATTATATTACCTGATAATATAGTGTTCCGTCTATAGAAGGATCTTGAGTAATGCTAGATGGTAAGATGCAAGGTGCAGCTTTGTTTGCAAGTCTGGTTGCATGATAAATTATATTACTTGATAATATAGTGTTCCGTCTATAGAAGGATCTTGAGTAATGCTAGATGGTAAGATGCAAGGTGCAGCTTTGCAGGGCTCATATCAAATTGGTCGCCTATCAAACTGGCTTTCTCGCTATTCTCAGGTGTGTTTCTTTCCTCTGCACCATAATAACCCCTCAGTGCAGCCTCTGCTGCAATTCCTCTTTTGAAATGCTGTGCATTCTTCCAGGTACTGCTCAAAGCCTTCTGCTTCTGTGCAGCCTTCCCTGACAGGCACCACACCCCCTTGTCAGCAATCTTTGGTTCTCCTGAACTCAAAGAACCGCCTCCCCTACACTTTGAATGCTCTGATTTTACAGATGTGGAACTGGAAACTTGTCGGTAGGGGACTGGCATGACCCAGAATCTGGGCACCACACAATCTGTCAAGTGACAGCACAGCTCAGGGAAGCTGCCTCTGGATTGTCCGACCAAGATAGACACAGGTGAAGAATGAGGTGACTGGCTCAGAGGTCTGCTGTGCAGAGGTAGACACCCCCCCGCCCCAGCGTCTGCTACGTTTGTAGTGGATTATGCATCTGAGCCTGGCAGCTGCCATTGCTCTTTTCTTTTGTGAGAGAAGTGGGAATTCTCTGTCTAAGGGGCACGTTCACATGTCCTTCACAGATATTACAGACTCTTTGCTTAGGCTTCCAAGCACACACACACATCAAGAAAAACATTTTCTTGTTTGCATGTTCTTAGCAATACACCATAGCAGGTAAAAGCAAAGGAAGTCTTTGAACCCTCCAGCATCTCTCTGTGGTATGGCTGGTCTATCTGTACCTAAATTAATGGAAGCCATCATTGTTTTTTCTTCTCTGGGAAGCTTTTACTTGTTTTAAAGTCAATTAGTAACTCCCGAACAGAAAGGAAGCAGCCCATATTGAAAGCAAAGGCCTATGTGTTTCTGTTTTAGCCATTTTAGAAAACTATTTGAAAAATGAAATCTTTTGATCTCAACTCAGTTTAAATCTCAGATGTAGTTACTGCACCAAGATGGTTTCACGTTAGCAACACCTCATTTTATTTAAAGCTGTGGCTGAGAAAAATTCCACAGGAACAATGGGCTAGCATGGGCTTGCAACTTTGGATCTTATTATTTGTTGTTGTTTACAAGCAAAACAAAGTTGCAATCAAAATAAAAGGAAAATGGTGTGGGGAGGGCAAACAGCCCATTCAAATCCATTCCATGAATATCTTTTGTTTTTTTTTTTTGTTCTTTGTGCCAAATACCATAGCAGGCACTAGAAATAAAATCTAATCTCTGCTCTGTAAAGGCTCATGAGGACAGACATATTCATAACCAAAACAAGACGTTCTGACAATGTAAGGTGCTAAGTGCTAAGTGGAGAAGTGCTGGTAGTGAGACACCTCGTCTTACAGAGGAGGAATCCTTCTGAGCTAGAGCTTAAAAGCAAGAGAATTTTGTTTAGGGGATGGAGCACTGTAGACAGGCAAAAAGCAAGTGAGAAGACAGAGTGGTGTGGAAAGATAGAGAATATTATAGAACCAAGAAATAATTGTAGGCAAGAGGATGCTAGGGCGATGTTAGGGACATAAGGGGATGTATCCAGGAAGATCTGATAAACCACAATAATAACTTGAGATTCTTTCCCTAAGCATATGGAATTACCAGCAATATTTACCAGGCAAGTTGGCCTTTGGTACCTAGAAGGGAGGTGAGAGAACTTGACTCCCAAGAGACTGACTGACTGAATAACTGAGTTACTAATTTTGACCAGAGTCCCTGCTTTTGAAGGAGAACACTGAGTGAAATATGGAAGATCCTTTGCACACAGAGGCCATGGCCAAGTGTAGGAGACTATAAGAGTCAGTCGCTCCTATCCATGGGTTCCACAGAGTCAATCAACTTTACATGGGGACTCTTCAGGAACATGAAAGCGTCTGCACTGAAGATGTAGATACTCCATTTTCTTGTCATTGTTTCCCAATCAAACAGTATCATAACCACTTACATAGCAGTGCAATGTGTTGGGCCTCATGAGCAATCTGGAGATGTTTTAATGTACAGGGGAGGGAGGGAGACATGTAGGAGACATGTAAATATGACACCGTTTTAGGGAAAGGGCTTGCGCATGCATGAATTCTGAAATCTGCAGAAATTCTGGGAGGAAAGCTTCATAGATACCAAGGGATGTCTGTAAAAGTATCAGAGGTGAGATGGTAGAAATCAAAACAGATGCAGTTGGCACTGGGAAAGGAAAAGGAGGAACCGGACAGTTTGATTGAACGTAGCTGGTATAGGAAGGTGGTACAGGAATCACAAATGAGTCTCACTTCCAGTCTGAGGGCTGTGAGCTGCTGATGACAGCAATGGGATTCACCAGATGCCACTTTGGTCAGAGGTAGGAACACAAGGGCCTGGGGAGGTGGCTCAGTGGGTGAGCTACCTGTGGTGTAAGCATGAGGATCTGAGTTCAAATTCTGAGCACCATATAAAATCCAGAGATGGTGGCACATGCCTGTAAACCTAGTGCTAGGGTGGATGAAGACAGGAGGATCCTTGGACTTTCTGGCTGCCAGCCTAACTAAAATGTTGAGCTTCAAAAATAAAAAAGCAACAACAACAAAAAAAAAACAGAGAGTAGAAGACCTCCGCATTGATCTCTAGCTTCTTCCACACATGCATGCGAACATGCACACCTGCACACACATACACACTCACATATACAGAGGTAGGAATACAAAGGGCCCATGAGGAGAAGACAATAAGTCTGCTTTAGAAAACACCCCATGTTTGAGGTGTCCACAGACCAGCAGACAGGATGGTTAGCATCCTGAGACCAGCAGGGTCAAAATGTTTGGCAAATATGTGAATTTAAAAGTCACTCTGGGAGTTCGAGGCCAGCTAGGGACAGGGAGACCCTGTCTCAAAAAGACCAAAAAAAAAAAAAAAAAAAAGATCATGAACTATTTATTGATACATAGTGACCTGGAGAAGTTTGAGGCCAGCCTGGGCTACATGAGACCTCATCTCAAAAAGAAGAACCTCTCTGGGAGTATTTTCTTTTTCTACCTCTAAAGCTGTTAGGATGGTAGCACATCTGCCCAGGGAGCACGAATACCTGGCTTCAATTCCCAGCACTGCATAAACCAGGCATCCTAGCACTCGGGAGGTAGAGGCATGAGGATCAGAAGTTCAAGGTCATCCTGGGCTACAAAACTTGTGCTCTTGCCTGTTGTATGGGAGCTCGGGGCTGGGAGGCTGGGAGGGCTGCTAACCCTGACTGTCATTCTTCTGTCCTCCTGTCTGTACCAGTTCCATCAGAGAGTGAAGAGGCTGGAGAGGAGCAAGGCCCAGCAACAGCAGCAGGAACGCCGCTAAGCATCTCTGCAAAAGCTGCCC
The DNA here is from genome assembly GCF_000622305.1 of Nannospalax galili. NCBI lineage: Eukaryota > Metazoa > Chordata > Mammalia > Rodentia > Spalacidae > Nannospalax > Nannospalax galili. Next base: position 1,312,957 of record NW_008349753.1, on the reverse strand, counting down.
GTGTCCAGCAGTGAGCTCACGGACAGAGAAGAGGAAATCATGGAGGGCCCCAGAACCATCTATGCCTGCATTGCTAAGAAAAAACCCACTTAAGCATCCCCAAATGCTTCCCTTGCCCTGGGTGGGTGCTCCAAATCATCCTGTGTTCATCTAGTAAAAACCATGGTCTCTACCATTCCCTGAAGTCACACTGCAAGTGATTTGCCAAGATCTTTCCACCTTACTGTCTATGTAGTGACCCCCCCATCACTTAGAAAAAGATCTAAGCTCTTTACTAGAAACTGAAATGCCTATGGGACCAGGTGCCTACCTCCCTCCTTTTCTTTATCTCAGATTCATCAGTATTGTCTGCACTGAAGGGCCATGACATCAGTTCTGTTTCTGAAACACCCAAGAGTCCTTCCTGATCTTAGAACCTTTGCATGTGCTGCTGTTGCTAATATACTGGATCTTTCCATTTATGGCTCCTTTGGGTCAGCATGATCTCAGCTTAAAACCATCTCCTCAGAAGGCTCCTCGTTGTATATCACATGGGAGGAAACAGTCCTGGCTTTTATATACAACACTGCACTGCAGAATGTCTAGTATCAAAATTCTGTTGTTCATGGCTTGAGGTGATTTTAGAGTAACTGTGTGTTTCGCCAAACCTCCCCCATGGGTGCATCATGAACACCCAGATCCTGCTAAATACAGCTCCGGTGTCTGAGACAGTGAACAGAACGCTGCTTGATCAGTGCTTGTTAAAGGATATAGTGTCAGAATTAGAGAGAGAGGGAGGGAGGAAAGAAAGAAAGGACAGAGGTAGAGAAGGAGGGAGAGAAAGAGAGGAGAATGCTCTAAGGAACCCAGAGCCCTGGTCTCGTTCAGACCACAGGCATCAGGGCGTCTTCCAAAGGAACTGAGACTTTGCCATCTGAACTTGGGTGATCGGAGATGAGGCTGAGAGTTATCTAAGGTCCCAGAAGGTGAACCCTCCTACAGGAGACCACAGAGCACCCTCAGGGGCTGAAACATTCAGTCTTGGGCTTTATTCTAGCATATGTGATGTGTAGAGTTCCTGGCTACTACTTCATCAATCTATTTTAAAATTTTAATTATTATTATTTGTGTGTATGTTTTTTGTGTGTGTGAGTACAGGTGTATGTGTGGTATGGCATGTGTGCAGATGTCAGAGAACAACTTTTGGGAGTCAGTTCTCCCTTCTCCCTTGTTTTGAGGCAGGGTCTCTCTTGTTTCTGCCTCACTGCATAGCCCAGGCTAGCTCACCTTTTTTCTAGGCTCCATCTCCTTGTCTCCATCTTCCATCTTATGCTAGGAGTAGTGGTATTACACATACATGTGGATTCTGGGACTAAACTGAGGCTGACAGTTTGTGTGGCAAGCACTTTTACCCCCTGAGCCATCTCATGGACCTTCAGTGATCTTTTGAAGAATTGACAAGGAATGCCTCTGTCACACCATTTTCTGTTTTTCATTAGGGATTCTTTGCTGAATTGCCATTAACTACAAGCATGCAATTAGAAGAGGTAATTTCAACTAAGAGGAAAAAACAAGAAGTTAAAAAAATTCTTTTGTCAATCCCTCTAGGACACTTGTCTCTGCTGAGAGTGCTTGGGCTCTAAGCGCTTCGTGCTGTTATCTGTCCTTCAACTGAACCACCTCTGTGTGCTGTTTGTGAGAGATGTTGGCAAGGAGAATGCCAAGTGGTTGCTGCTTCTCTGAGCCCCTCCTGAAACTGCGATGCCCGTCTCCACAGGCTACTCCAGAGAGCCAAGTTCTAAATCCAACAGCTGTGTGTTCCTGTGTAAGCTCCGCATTCAAACCCCTTCTGCAGGTTTTCTGTGACTGGTTTTTGGAACGTCCATGTGAGGCCATTCATGCTTTCTTTATCATCTTCCCTTTGTTTCATTCTTTACCTCTGGATCAGAAATAATAATTTCACAGCTTTATGGTCATTTGACTATACACAGGAAGATTAAACAGACTGGAAAACTTGAATGATCATCGTACTCATGCAGGTTCTTCCCAAATGTTAGTAACTTAGGTATTTATGTATCAGCATGGCTGCCTCTTCCAGAGTCGCACCAATACCACTGCTTTTTCTTTGAATAGATTTATCTTTAGTCGTGTTTGTTCAGGTACATGTGTGTATATACACGCAGAGATCATGGACAAGCATCAGATGTTGTTCCTCACGCACCATTCACTTACTCCTCCCCCCCCCCGACTCCCGTGAGTCTCCTACTGAACAGGAGTTCACCAAGTAGGCTGAGCTGGCTGGCCACAAAGCCACCTGTCTCCACTTCCCAGTTTGGGGATTACAAGTTCACACCATCACACCCAACTTTTCATGTGGGTTCTGGGAAGCAGACTCAGGTCTTCCTGCTTGAAAGTCCAGCACTTTAATTACTGAGCCATGTCCCATCTTTTAAATTTCCATAACCCACGTCAAGCATATAAAATCAGGAGTATGATGCTTTACAGTGATCTAAAAGTCATTAGGACAATCAGTTATTAGAAATAAAATCATTCATCTTTTATTATTTATTTATTTTATTTTTGAGATGGGGTCTCATGTAATCCAGGCTGGCCTCAAACTTGCTATGTAGCTAAGAATGATCTTGAACTTCTGATCCTATTGTCTCCAAGCCTGGCTGAACTACATTCATTTGTTGACATTTCCAGAACTCAAGAGGTACTATAGTCTAAGGCTAAGATGTAACCAATTAGCATCTGCAAGGGCTGACCTCATTGCTCCTGAGAATTTGGAGGGAACCACCTGGGTTTATGTGGCTTCTCCAAACATGTTTGCTCCCTTTTCATTGGGATCCAGTGTTACTGAAATCTAATGAATATTTTGAAAGTTGACCAGTCAATTAATATTCCTATTCATGCTTCTCAGATCAGGAGAGTCAAAAGCAAGCAGAGTATCACAATTATATAAACACTTCATAAGCATCAGTTGCCCTTTATGCTTGAAAGAATGTTCTCTTTAATGTTTCTAGAACTGTCTTTCCCACAGCATACCCCACCTTGCTCCCCCTGCTGAATGTTGTAATCCCCTCCATGTTGTGGCTTTTATCCATGATCTTTCTAGTTTTCCTTTAGGGGCTCAACAGCACACATCACCCCTGTGGTATGTGTGACCTTGAATGGGCTTGGAAGGTCCTTCATTTTGGGTCCCCTTTGTCTGTATCCTTTATCTAGCACTGGAAATCAATGAGATGTTCTGTACCAATGAGTCTTCAGATAATTAAAGCTTGTCCTCTGAGTGCTCCCAAATATTTTTAAAAATCCCAAACGTTTTGATAGAAATCTTTCTAAATATATTACACACTTGACTGCCTTCTATAAATGAAATATAATTTCTCCCAGAGAGATGGTATGTGTATGGAAGGGAGGGGCATCAGCCTTTGTTTGTGCCTCCAATTTCCTTTTTGATTCCAAAGTGACACCATTGCATGCTAATTAGGTTGGTGTCTGTGCCGACCCCTAGGCCCACTCTTCAATGAGCTTACCGTTTTATGGGGGAAGAGGATATGTAAGCACATTAAGAGTAGGAAATCAGGGAAGGTCAAGAATAAATCATAACCTTATTTGGTCATAAGGGGTGGATAAAAGAAACACAGATACCAGAACCAAAGCCTAGAACATGAATAGAAGTTTGTCTTAAAGACCAGGGAGGTATGTGTATTTCGGGGGAAGGCATGGAACAATGAAAGGAACACAGGCTTAAAAGAATGTGGTATATCTGCCAACGGGTCAATGGAGAAAATGATATTGAATGGAGGAACTGACAAGAAAATTCTAGAAGATTCTCAATCTAGTGAAGGGCTGTTTGCCAAGTCAATTTCCTGCTTGAAAGCGTGTGTGTGTGTGTGTGTGTGTGTGTGTGTGTGTGTACGCGCGCGCGCGCGTGCGCGCGCAGGTGCTCATAGACATATGTGTGAATATGGAGTGTGTGTAGAAGCCATAGGACAACTTGTGAGAGTCAGCTTTCTCCTTCCATCATGTGGATTCAGGGATCAAATTTAGGTCATTCAGGTGGTGAATGCCTTTACTTCCTGAGACATCTCACCAGCCCACTTCGGTTTTTGAGACATGGTTTCTCACGGGCCGGAACTCACAAACTAGGCTAGGCTCCAGGGAGCCTCCCCAGCACTGGGATTATAAGTACATGCAACTACACCTGGCTTTTAAAAGCTTGAGTTCTGGGGATCAAACTCAGGTCTTTGTGCCTGCAAGGGAAGCACTTTACTAACTGTGGTGGTTTGAATGAGAATGTCCCCCACAGGCTTCAAGTATTTGGACATTTTGTCCCAAGTTGGTGGTGCTATTTTGGGGAGTTTTAGAAGGTGTGGCCTTCCTGGGTGAAGCACGTCACTGCCGGTGGAGTTAGAGAGTTCTTAAGCCTTGTCAGATCTCCAGTCAAGCTCTGTGCCACCTTGAAGATGTGAGAGCTTAGCTTTCTGCTCCTGCTCTGGCTACCTCACCACGTGACCCTGTCATGATTTGACTCTGATCCCTCTGGAACCTGGAACCATAAGCTCAAATAAACTCCTCTTCCTGTAAGTTCCCTTGGTCACAGTGTTTTATCACAACAGAAAAGTAACTAACGCACTGACTGACCTACCTCCGGAGTCCCTCCCATTTGACTGACTGTGTTGAGGTTGTCTGAAGATTCCTAGTGAAAGGACACGACTGGATCTGGGTTGCAGTGATTTCGGTGCATTTGCATTCATCAAATGTAGATCAAGCACCCACTAAATTCAGAGATCGATCGACTCCTGGTGACTCGGAAGTGAACAGAGTGGACGAGCTCCTTGTTCTGGTGGCGTCAAAACTGGAGAGGGAATGGAAAATAAGCCGATTGGGAGAACAATATTCCAAGAGATGTATCTTGAGAAATGTTTTCACATATGACACAGAAATTACTCTAGGACAAATAAGGAAGATGGCTCTAAAGAAAAATCCTAGACTCCCTGCGGGGTGATGGGTACTGACTGAAGTAGACCAGTAGGTCTTTGAGGGAAATCTATCACATCCATTTGGATGACTGTGATGACTAATCTTGTTGTCCATTTGACACACCTGGGAAGGGAGAACCTTGACTGAGGCATTTCCCAGATCAGATTGACCCGTGGGCATGTCTGTGAGGCGTTTTATTAATTTTTAATTGACCTAAGAGGGCCCAGCCCACTGTGGGCAATCATCCCACAGGTGGGTCTGGGCAGGATAAGAAAAGTAGCTGAGTATGAGCCAGAGAACAAGCCAGGAAACGCTGTTCCTCCGTGGTTCCTGTTCAGTTCCTGTTTCCAGGTTCCTGCCTTGAGTTCCTGCCTTGGTTTCCCTTCATGATGGACTGTAACCTGCAAGCTGAAATAAACCCCCTTCCTCCCCAAGATGAAATAAACCCCTTCCTCCCCAAGTTGCTTTTGATTGCAGTGTTAACCGAAAGCAAACTATAACAACTGACTGATCTCATTCCTACTCTGGTCCAGATAACCCTTCCCCTCCATCCTTCTTCAGCATCTCCTTCAGAGCTGTAGTTTTATTCCTGTTGTTAAATGAAGACATATCTTTCCTAACTTTCTTCTCTATTGTTTTCTGGAATTTCATTTATCTCTGAAAACCTAAGACTAAGTACATAGATACTTGATGCTTCAAGAAACCTTAGCTGACTTATCAGTAAAGAATGAAACATGCTAATGAGGAAATCAGAAGAGCAAAAGAGCTGACTGCTCAGTGTGACTTAGAACTTGTTATGACAGAGCTGAAATTTTGTATTTACTGGAACTTGTTAAGCACTGTAGGCTGTGAATACAAGGAGAAAGACCAAATATTAAGACATACTCTGAATCAGCACGTACTACATGTGCATGGAGTTATTTGGCAGAGTGTCCCCAATCAGTTAAGTCAAGGATGACTAGAATTTCAAAGGAAGAGACAGTGCCAAATACTGTAGTATGGATGACTAAAATAAAAAGAGGCAGGAGTCTGTTCCACATGGTAACCATCTTGGCTAGGATGGTTTCAGTATAATGGATAGGCTCAAAAGCCAGGTTGCAGAGGATGGCATAGAAATTATTCTGTTGCTGGGGCTGGAGAGATGGCTAAGTGGTTAAGAGCACTGGCTGCTCTTGCAGAGGACCTGGATTCAATTCCCAGCACCCACGTGGCAGCTAACAACTTCCCATAACTCCAGTTCCAGGGGATCCGACGCCCTCTTCTGACCTCTGCGGGCACTGCATGACATGGGTGCATCTACCTACATGCACTCACACACATAAAATAAAAATAGTAAATAAAATATTAAAAAAGAAATTATTCTATTGAATAGAGTGTGTTCTTTGTAGACTCTCCCCAGAAGGAGTACCAGGAGAGGAGGGGTGCTGAAGCTGATGGGAGTCATCAAAGGAGACAACTGCTGTGTCACGGTCACAGTGAGGAGTAGAAGGTGCACAATTCAACTAGCATATAAATAGGGATATACTTATTCCTCCGGGCAGAAGAGAAAGACTCAGATATCATAGATCCTTATAGAAAATGGGAAGCGGAGCTAGGAAGATGGCTCCGTAAAGTGCTTGTTTCACAGACTTAAGGACCTGAATTTAAATCCCCAGTAATCACATTAAAAAAAACAGGGTCAGTGGTGCACACCTGTAATCCCAGTACTAGGGAGGCTGAGGTAGGAGGATCCAGGGGGCTTGCTGGCCAGCCAGTCTATTCTTATTGGTGAGCTCCAGGTTCAGTGACAGATCCTTACCCAAAATATAAGGCAGAGAGCGATTGAGGAGGATAACCAACATCAATCTCTGGTCTCAGTATACACAATCACACAAACAAGTTAATATACAAACCTGTTCCCAAACATACACATAAAAAGAAAGAAGGTAAAGAAGATGGATCTAAGTCAAAGAGGGGATTGATAGACTCTAAGAGAGTTGGCCTGGATCCTCTCTGAAGTAAAACACCAGGGCAGACAAGGCTGAGAAACAAGAGGATGAAAAGGGATCTGCATCCTCACAGAAAGTTGTGTAGAGTTGTAACATGGGAGGGGATGAAGCAGGAATTGGCCTTGATCTGCAGAATGCCCGAGGAGCAGCTGCCCACACATCTTCCCAGCCTAACTTCATGGGTTATTTTGAAGCACCTTAACCTCCTATTCTGATTCTAGCAATCATTTCATCTCTTTGGTTTATGCTCACATCCTGCCTTGAGGAATGGTTTATGTCCCCGCTGTGTTTTTGGGTGGAACAGAATGGCTCCTGCAGAATGCTCCTGAAAACACTGTCCCTGAGAAACAGGAGATTCTTTGATTTCTGCCCCCGTCTCTGCTTCCTTTGCAGTAGTTGGCCAATGGGGATCAAAATGCTGTTCTCACACATGCCAAATATTTTCTGCAACTCAAAATTTAAAATATATTTTTTTTCTAGTACTGGAGAGACAGCTCAGCAGTTAAGAGTACATATTGCTTTTGCGGAGGACCCGGATTTGGTTCCCAGCCCTACGCTGAGTTCACAATCGCTTATGAACTCCAGTATCAGGAGATCTGATGCCCTCTTGTGCCCTCCATAGGCAGTTGCACTCATGTGCAAATTCCCACCTATAGACACACACATATAATTTAAATTTTTTTCAATTATTTATTCTCTGAAACTTTCATATAAATATACAATGTATTTTGATCATATCTATTCACCACTACCTACTTCTACCCCTTGTCCCCCACCCTGTCTTCCTTTCAACTTTGCATCCTCTTTTTTTTTTTTCTCTTGGCCTTTTTCAGACAGAGTCTCCCTATAGCCCCAGCTGGCCCGGAACTCACTATATAGACCAGGCTGGCCTTGAACTCACAGAGATCTGCCTGCCTCTGCCTCCCGAGTGCTGGGATTAAAGGTGTGCGCCACCACGCCTGGCTGAATCCTCTTTTATTGTGACCAGTTAGTGTTGCCCACATGCACATGGGTGTGGGGTTATCCACTGGGGTATGGGCAACCTACCAGCTACCACATCAAAGGGAGCTCCAATTTCTCTCCCTCCACAGCCATCAGTTGCCAATAGTTACTCTGCCAAAGGTGAGGCCTTGGGGTTCATCTCCCCCAACCATGCTGGCATTTTAACTGGTTTGATCTTGTTCAGGTCTTATGCAGGTAACCCCAGCTGGTGGGAGTTCATCTTTGTAACAGTCACGTGATGTTCAACTCTTCCCCTCATCCACTAGCTCTCAAATTCTTTCTGCCCAGATTTCCAAGATATTTCCTGAGAGTTAGATGAGAGGAGGTTAACGTAGATGATTCATCCACAACTGAGCATTCACAATTACTTACACTTGGCATTCAGATCAGCTATGAGTCTCTGAATTAACCAGACCAAAGTTAAGAGCAACACAAATCTATGTGTATAAACATAAACACCGAGAAGCCTGTGTGACAGCGTGACCACGCAACAGCAGGCAATTCCACACCCCTAAGGCCGAAGCTGTCCCAGGGATGAGCTTTTGACTAGGTTTGCAGTCTTGACTGTGCCTGAGATACTTTGGGTTGGTTGCTAGAAAATAAAACACCTTGGGAAGGTGAGCTTTCATGGTCCTTCATTTCAGCTTAGTAAAGTTATTTTGTTCTCTCACTGTAGTTCTTCAGAGTCAGAAGTAACAGCCCAGTTGTAACAAAGTTCCACAAAATGATGGGCTAAAAACAATAATGTCTATCAGTTCTGGAGGCCAAAAATCTAATATCAGGCTGTCAGCGGGGCTATGCGCCCTTTGAAAGCTCAGTGGGAGAACTTGCCCTTGCCTCTTTTAGTTTCTAGGGTTGCAAGCCTCCCTCAAGTTTCTTCTCTGCCTTCACATAACTTGTCTTTCCAGGTATGACAGTAAATTTCCTTGTCTACAAGTGACCTTCCAATAACGACACAAGGCATTGAATTTAGGGTCAACTGTAATGCCATATGCTTATATGTGAAACAACTTTATTTCCAAGCAAAATTACATCCCGAGGTTCTGGAAGACCATTCATTTGGGAGAAAACATCACTTGACCCAGCACGGTCTTCTTCTGATTTCTGTCACTAATGCTCTATGAATTAAGATGTTAGAGATAGCTAAGCATAGTCTCTTCTTAAGCTTGCCTCCTCCCAGACCTCAAAGCTTACGGGATTCCCCACGTACCAGTAGTTCCCAGTTCAGCCTCTAGATGGCACATGAGTGAGAGACTTAAGTTGCAAAATATTTAGTTGTAAAAAAAATTATCTTTCAGAATTGTCTCTTTTTTTTTGTACGTGTAGTGTTTTTACTATCATGTGCCATGGAGAGTTTCTTTTCTGGTCCTGTCTGTTTTCATAAGAGTCCATATGTATAACTAAAGTCTACGTAATAAGCAACAATGCCAGGAAAGCGATATCTTCTTTTGAGTTGATGGCCAGGGTGGCCAAAGGGATTCCCAGATAGTAGCCCAGCATAGAACTAGGAAAATGAACGGCAGACCCCAGTCTTATCCAAAGGAATATAGACAACTGATTACCGCTAGATGAAGAACAGCTGACCCTCCTAAAACAAAGACCTCTAGATAGGCTGACTAGATTCACCAGAAGGGCAAGTAGTGGGGAATGGCTGGGGATGCCGACAACACAGCAGACAGTAACAGGGATATCAGAGTACAAGGGCTCTGGGGGGGGGGGGGGGCTTGGGGGGGGG
>NW_008349753.1:1273327-1303179 GCF_000622305.1 Nannospalax galili | reverse complement strand
TACCGACTGTGACTACTAATAATCTGATATATAGAGTTTAGAAACGGGTGAGCAAACATCTTAATGTCAATTGCATTAAAAATGAATTTTTCTGTATGAAAGTCTGTATTTTAATAATGAAGTGGAGATCTTTTCTAAAGGTTAAAACCTCATTTAATTTTATGTCTTATAGGGTTTATACTGAGTACAATATTGTATAACTGTAATAATTCAACTGTAAACCTAAAAATTTACAGCCAATTTTGAAAAAGATGCATTTTAGCTCTGGAAATTGTTATTGAATATGTCAATGCTGTTGTAATGAAATGCTTCTTCTAATTATATGGTTATTAAATAAATAATTTAAAAAATTATCTTTGTAACAAAAGGAAGCTACTGACTAAATGGGGACCCCTAGATTTTCTTAAAATGAATTATTAAAATCCATGCTGTTGGGGGGCAGTTGTGAGCATGTATGCTTGCTGGTAAGTGCATTTGATTTCTGCAGATCAGAAGACTTATTTTTTCCCCTTTTGCCATGCTGCCTTGGGGCCATTTGCCAGCAATTTAGCCCTGAGGTGTAATGCTTGCCATTTCCAGGTTCTCATTTTCGGTTTGCAGAGCACTGTCTGGTCTGCTTCCTGGGGAGTCAGGGCCAAATGCTGCGGCTCTCTCCCTCGTGCCTCTTGCCTTGTGCTGCCAAACTGAGAGACCTGGCTTTGCCCCACTGAGTCCAGAGGAGGGTCCATAAGCTCACAGCATGATGAGCCCCCTTGTCCCTTCATCAGTGGTGTGGTTTGGAACCTGAAGGTCCCCTGAAGGCCACTTGTTAAAGACTGAGTCCTAAGACTGGGGCAGTGGTGGAAGTGGGACCTAAGAAGTCAGACCACAGGGTGCAAGACATTGGAACCCTGGTTCCGTCTGTGTCTCTCTTTCTCTTAACACTATGAAATGAACAGGCCTCCTCTACCACATGTTCTGTCATATACTGTGCGATCATTAACTGAGCCCAAATAAACCTCTTTTTCTTATAAGTTATTATCTTGGGCGTTTTGTTAGAGTAACAGAACATTGACAAATAAGTCAGACTGTGCATTGTACATAAGAAGGAGCTGTCCTATTTCTCCCCCTCACCTTAGATACTGAGGGACTTTGGAAACCTTTCTGTTTCCCTTGCTCTCGTGCTGAGGGTGTGAGAAGAGGCAAGGTAGCCATCACCCACGTCTTTAGTAATTTTCTGAAGTGGGCCCTCCCTCCCCCTCCAGACTGCCATTTTCAGATAAGACAATGCCCTACTTTCTGTCAAGAGCCTACATGAGAAAATGCTGGGTGAATCCAGAGAGCTGAGGTGGACCCCAGTGAGGAAAGTGCAGAAAGGATTGCTTACAGGGTGACAGGCTAGGGAGGGAGATGTACAGAGAATTAAATGGCTGTCTGCGCCACAACAGAATTGTCTTTCCATACTGTATTTCCATTCAGTAATGTTCACTGTTGCCAATCCTGGCTTTCCTGTCCTTCCACAAATCTGTGATCTGCAATACTCCTGCTCCTCCAACCACTGGCTTTTCACTCTTCATCCACCGTGGCTATCTTTCCCTCTGTTGGAATATTTGTGACCGGGCAGCTCCTAGTGCTTGTTGGTCCTGCATTCATTTACCATTGAACACTTTCTATCTCCTCTATGGCTTTCTCCTCAACAGCCTCATCCTGTTCCATTTCCCTCAGCATTTTCTCCGTTCTTCCAAAATTAGCTTTACTAAAACGTAATGTCTTTAGGTTCCCCTTCTACTGCGGCTTCTATTCTCCCTGGTATAAGCAACTATTATTAGTCAATCTTTGCTTGTGGGTAAGTTTGTGGCTAGATGCCACTGCTTCCCCTTCCCCCAGCTATGCCCTTGGTCCTAAATCCTCACAAACAGTGCCCCTTGCTTTGTACCAATGGTAAGCGTGAATAGCTGGCTGGTGTAATGGGCATAGTCGATGTGTGAGTCTTTTCTGCTGGCAGACGGTCCCAGTTTAGTATAGAGTACAGGGTGTCCAGCTCACCACTCTGCCCTCTTCTGATGATACTCTGGACTCTGCCCAAACTGCTATGACAGCTCATCCAGCAGTTAAAACGCAAATTCCCTCTGGACCAGTGAAAGGGAAGGCATGGAGGAAGTTCACCAGCTGAGTTTTTTTCTTTTTCTTTGTGAATATACTGCATTTTCTGGTGATTGCAGAATTCAACGTGGAACCTGCATGCTCCCCCTTTCAAAGCTCTTTCAAGGTGCTCACCCTGCCCTCGCTCTCCACTGCGTTTCAGAATGTTTTACCCAACGTTGAACTTAAAAGCGGAATTTGATGGACACAGCTGAAAGAGTGCGACAAAAATTGTTGCTGTTTACGTTTCCAACCTTCTGGAAGAGTGGAAAAATACTCACCTCTCCTCAACATTGACTCTGCTACAGCTGCCAAATTATCTAACAGTGTCTAACAGCCAGTCAGCTTCCAAGTTGACAGCATGGTATTTATTTTTTAAGAAATTATGCATTGTGGTGTCTGTTTCTGTCTAGGGCAGGTTGTGATAATAATGATGATAATTTGTCTTTTCATAGTGTCTTTTAATTCAAGAACCTTGAAGAGCTTTGGATTTCCTTTGCTTTTGTAGAAATACATAGACAGGGGCTAGGACAGAGATAAGGTTATGAGAACACAGCCCTGTGGCCAGTTCTCGTAGCCAGACTCGCAACGAGCAGAAGGTTTTGCCCTCTCTCCTGCTCAGTGTCTCAGTGCCCTGTTTTCAGTTTCTCTGCTCGTCCCATCCTTATACTCACTTCCCCCCAAACTTTCTTGGTGAATGTGAGGAGTTGGCTCAGGCTCTCCAAGTCTCTCTCTTCCTCTCTGCTTTTCCTCCACCCATCACAGACTCTAAGGAAGATGCCAGGATCCACAGAAGTCCCTTGACTCTGGAGGCACCTGCTGGAGACACCAGAGGTGTTTGTTTAGTTGGCTTTGTCTTGCCCCCAATGGTATACATCTTCCCTAATATATCACGCTTGTAGCCCCATCTCATACCTAATACCTCTTTGATTATAAGTAAACTGAGAAATATATTGATTAGATTCCTTCCTCCCAGGTGTTCAAGACACTGTACTGTACATTTTGGAGTGTGGGCACATAAATAAGGTGGGGGCCTGTTTCTGCCCTTGGGGAATTTCAGTCTAACTGAAAGATGGGCCTGAAATAAGCACACAGACACACAGACACACAGACACACACAGACACACACACACACACACACACACACAGGCATAACATGGGCTTTGTAGACAGAGCATCTATACAAAGAGGGGAGGATCAGGCACACTTGGAGGACCCTGGAAATTTTTCAAAAAAGAGGTGAGGTTTGAAATGAGTTTTAGGGAACCTGAAAGATGTTAAGAGATTGAGATTTGGAAAGAAAAAATCTAGTGACCTATTGATAAGGGAAGCATTCTCAAGGGCACGTGGAAGCGGGAAGGATTTGAGAGGGAAACTGACAAGTGATGGTGACATTTTATACCCATAGATCTCGATTGTGGATGGAATGTTCTGCGTTAATCAAAGGATGAAGAATGGCTACTGAGCAGAAGGTGGGGGCCAGGGCTGACATTAGGAAAAGCTCTGCCATGGACTAGACAGAGGCTTACAAATGGAGGAAGTAGGAATAATTTTACAGATGAAAGAATGAATAGAAGACTGCACCCTTGGATTCAGGACCAATGACTCCCTCCCAAGGCCCTAAAGCCATTTATTTCCTGGTTGTACAATTGGATCAGAGACCACCTTGCTCACTGCAAAGAACTCAGCAGCAACATCTGATTTAGCAAGGTATTCACGACATTTGTGATTAGACACAGTGAAGTTATTTGATATGGGAGGTTAGAAGAGCATCTTTCATATAACCAAATCAACACCAATGTCCTTTTCCTTTGTATAGACTTGAATTTTAAAGCATGGTTTTTAAAAGAATGAACTGAAAACAGAAAGAATGTATTGGCCTGGAAATATGCCTCCCCCTGAAAAAAAAAACCCATACAGCTATCTGGAGAAAGAAGAGCTTTTTAAACAACCATATTTCATTGCCTTAGTGCAAAGGTCTTGTTCTGACCACTCTGAAACATCACCCATCCTATCCAAGGAGGGGATTGCACACTTTCAGAAGGCTGAGCTCAAGGTCAGCCCAAGGTCACCTGGTTCTGTGTGCTTGGGAAGAACATCAGGCAGGAGCATGCGGTTATGTGAGAGAGAAACAGGGAGAAAGAGAAGAAAATGGAATAGATGGGGAAGAGAGGAGAAAAAGAGGAAGAGAAGGTGAGAGAGAGAGAGAGAGAGAGAGAGAGAGAGAGAGAGAAACAGAGAAACAGAGAGGCAAACTGGGGTTCTAGGGACTTAGAGTCATGGAATATTATCCTCTGCTGTCCTTCAGGTATGCATGGTCCTTGTACACTTGAATTCCCAGCAGCAATGATTACCCCAACCAGGCTATTCCCCTCCCCAAGGATACAGAGACAGCTTAGTTTCTGGGGGAGAGAGATGTTTCTTCAGTGTTTTAGCCCAGCTATACATTGCATATGCTCCTCTGAGTAACTTCTTGCCCATGTTAAGTAACCCCAACGTATCTCACTAGTTTACCAAGTTAGACTTGGATGGAATCTTTGGTCTTCCATTGGTGCGTATTTGGGGTGAGTAGACATTTGGTCACCTCTCCTCATGAGCCTTGTGAAAACATTCATATTCAAACCATAATCCTTACACTGTCTCTTTAAAGCTCTATTTATTGAGAAAGGGAGGAGAGCTGGGATGGAAGTTCACTGCCAAGAAACCAGACCCCGGGAATGCATTTTCCTTTGGGGACTCAGTCATTTGCTAGAATCTCTTGTCCTGGTTGTTATTGTTGAGTTAATCTTGGAAGCTGACTAGCTAAAAAGTGCCCTAATTAATGTTTAAATGCCACTAGGATTAAGATAACAGACACTGAGACAGCCAGCTTGATTCATTTTCAATTTATTAAATAAAAAGAAAAGGGTGGTGGAGAGATGGCTCAGTGGTGAGGAGTACTGGCTGTTCTTGCAGAGGACTAAGGTTCCATTCCCAGCATCCATATGGCAGCTAACAATCATCCATAACTCCAGTTCCAGGGGATCCAATGCCCTCTTCGGGTCTCCATGGGTATTGAATGACATGGGTGCACTTACACACATGCAGGCAATACACTCATAAACATAAAAAAAAGACTGCCACTTCTTTGCATTTAGCAATTGTAGCCTTGTATGTGTGCACAGTGTGTGTGTGTGTGTGTGTGTGTGTGTGTGTGTGTGTATACTGACGTGGTATCACATCTATCTTTACAGCACTTTGCCAACTAACCAGGAGGACTGCTTACCCAACTGACAGCTGTAACCTAAGTAGGCTAAATGACCTGTAGTGGTTGCTTCCTGGTTAAGTTCCTCCTGCCCAATGGAACCTTCTCCAGGCTTTGTTCAAAGTTTGAGAAGTTAAAACTGCATGCCAGGTCTCATGTTTTTCTGTCCTCCTTGAGGAGCAAAGCCTTTGCAAGGACAGCATGAGCCAGGGAGAAAAATTTTGCCAAACATAGGCAGTACAGCCAAATTACTTAAAATTTTATTTCTGAACATCTCTTTATTTTTCAGTCTCTGTGACACAGTTTATCTATTAGTTAAGATTAATTGAGAAATCTCACTATGTTTTAATAGCTACAGTTAGGATCTGTATTTCCACACTGGCTTTAATTGGAAATAAAATTCCATGTGTGTGTCTCATACTAGCGACACACACATGGCTATTTATCATTGTAGCAGAGTAATGAGGCTTTGGACCCCAAAGGCATGAATCATTACCCTCAAAACTAGAATTACGTGCAGTCTGCTGGAGGGAAGCTGAGCCTGTTGTATTTTAAATCTACCTAAATGTACTAGTAAGTAGGCACTTTGTTCTTATGATAGTTTGAATTTGCTCTAGAATGCACAATGAAAAGAATTTTACTTAAACAATATCTCTAGATCCACTTTAAAAAATGATCATTAAAGATCACACAACGACAAATTTTTTCTTATTCATTTAAAAATGTTTAGTTTATATTTTGGAACATAGATGCAAATCTAAGAAAGAGATTAAGGGTTTATCTCTCTCCAGTTCCTCACAGGGACACTTGGGCCTCCAGTGCAGATGTAATCAGCGTCCTTGCATCAGAGGTACTGAAACTGGAATGTCCATCACTCTGTTGGTATTTTTCTTCTCTCTTTGATGTTGATTTCTTTTTCTCCTGAGTACCATGATTTATAGTTAATCACATGGTTTAATCTTTCTAGTTTCCAGGTTCACAAGTGACTGACCACATTATGTGTATTACCAATATTTTAAGCAAGTTGAGTAGATTTGGGGTAGACCAAAGCTTTTTGACATTGTCTTTTAAATACACCATCTTTTTCTTGTAAAAATGTACTGGAGGTCGTTTTCTCCCACAGTTGGGGAGACCTCACCTGACTGATGCTCATTTACCTCAGATGACCCTTCCTCCTCCGTGGCTCTTCTTTTCCCTTTTTGAATATTTTCAAATTGTATTTTATTTTATCATCATTGTTCGTGATTCTGGGTTACATAAGGGCATTTAATGAATTTTTTTTCATTCTCCCCACTTCCTCTCCGGATCAGAGATGCACCCTCAGCCTCCTGGTTCTGTATGCATCCCCTGGGCTTGCCTACTAATTGCCTTCAAGCTTCCCTTGAATGTCGCATCTTCGTGGGCAGCTCAGACGTCTTTCCTAACCTCCAGATGCACAACGTGAGCCACCGATATTGGACATCTCATCTTGATCATCCCATAGGTGTGACTCCCATCCATTCCAAGCACAAACTTCCATCTTCCCGTGCAAGCACACAAGCTAGAAATAATTTGGGAATCGTGCTAGAGTTAATCTGATTAGCTATTCCATTCTGACTTTCCTCCTTCCCAAACACCCCTCTGCTCTCCTCTTTCCACTATCGTAGGTGCTCATGACCAGACCTAGCTCATCTCTCACATGAATGGCTTGTCAAGCCACCAGTCACCCAAACTTAGGAAGGGGGCTTCTGCTGATGAGAAACTGTTGGAAATCCCTCTGTCCTTGTGTGTTTAGAACTCTGTCTTGGCTACTACTTTATTAGGGAGTACAGGGTGAGGAGAAGGACAAGAAAAGGAAGATGGAAGGAGGGTCGACATGAAGATGCGTCATTGCATGGGCTAATGTGACTGACTGCTTGAGCCACCCTCTGAAAATTCACATAAATTCTATCGCAGGACCACCATGCAAAGGAGAAAAGATCAAAAGTTGTCTTTGTGTGCTGATATGGCTTTTCTTTTCGTTTTTAAAAAATAGAGTTTCATGCAGCCAGGGTAGGCCCCAGGCTCTGACTGTGTAGTTGAGGATGATTAACTCAGAATTCTTCTGCCTCCACTTCCCAAATTCTGGAATTACCTATGTGTACTATTATACCCAGTTGATAGAGTGCTGGGGCTTGAACCCAGGGTTTTGTGAGGCTTGGTGAGTACTCCACATTCTGAGCTACATCCCAAGTCTAATGATATGTTTCAGAATGTACAGGTTGAGAATTTGTGAGAGCAGAGCAGATCCAGCGCTATTCTGAAAATATCTGGAGGGAGACCCCATGGTGGGAGGTGGGAGGTATGTGGCTCTTGGGAGAAGATGGGACCCTTCACGATGGCTCTTTATTAAGCCACCCAGAGCCAAGGCAATCTGGAGACTGAAAGGACTTGAAGTGGGACATGATAGGTGCATGGCACACCCTTCCATAGCCCTGTACAGCTGTACAACACCATATAGCCAGTGTAGATGTCATTTCTCCCTCCTCTGCTTTAAAACACCATGGATTACCCAAAGCAGGCCTTTTTATACTGTGGCTGTCAGTGTCCTGGAGTCTAAGGAGGGTCTCAAAGAGGATGTCAAAGACAAAAATGTTAGCCAACCCTGGGATTAGGAGGAGGAGGAGGCATGGTGGAAAGTTCACTTCTGTAACCAAGAGTTGTAACGACTGCTTGGAGCAGAAATCTGAAAAAAGAAGGTGGATCAAGTTACATCAACACAGATACTAGGAAGGTCCCAAAAGCAAGAAGTCATGTGCTAATAAGTTTCTGTACAGTGGCTATGAAAGAGATAGTCTCCCAAAACTTTCACTGAATGTTCGTCCTCTGAGAACACGGCGACTGGTCTGAGATTTGAAGGGCAAATACAAGGCAGGAGGGAAGAAGGATCACTCAAGGCAGAGGAAATGACACCTGGAAAGTTCCTGTGTTGGGCAAGAGCACGGCACATGGCACAGACCAAAGGAGTGCCGGTGAGGCTAGAGAAGAGGCCAGAGAGGATGTGCAGCCAGATGATGATGGAGACATGGGCATGGCTCCATTGGTCCTATTATGAAACTTCATCCTAAAACCACTGCTGGGGACCCATTTCATGCTTCGGGGATGAAGTGATGAAAAAAACTGATAAATTTTCAAAGGATCGCTGTGATCATGAACTGGAAGAAAAGACGAACTGAGTCAGGAATCTGCAGCCAAATGGTGGAGTAGTGGACCGTGCACAGCTAAGGGGATGGTGGCCAAGCCAAGGCTCCTCAGAAGCTCTGGACCAGGCTCAGAGATTGATCGCCTGGAAGAAAACTGGATTAGAACAAGGAGGAAATGGGGCAGAAAACTCAGTTCCATAACCCGGAGTTACAACTACTGACTGGAGCAGAGAGCTGAAAAGAACAGGTGACTCAAGCTATATCAACATGGACCCTGGGGAGGCCCAGAGAATGTCCTTGTCAACCCAGCAAAGGGAGCGCTCCTGAAAGACTGGATTGGTGCTCTAAGGAGATCTTA
Organism: Nannospalax galili; assembly: GCF_000622305.1. Lineage (NCBI taxonomy): Eukaryota > Metazoa > Chordata > Mammalia > Rodentia > Spalacidae > Nannospalax > Nannospalax galili. The sequence continues at coordinate 1,294,295 of NW_008349753.1, read as the reverse complement.
AATTCGGAAGGAAGCACAGGGTCACATGACTTCTGCTATCAGTATGAATTCACACTAAAGAGCAAATGGCCAGTAATGGAAAGTAAAACGTGTGGGATGTAAATTCAAACCAACACACAGCTGATTCAGTCAGCCCTGTGTGATTGCACCTAAGGTATCTTCAGAATGGACAGATCCTGCACAGTTTGATGACAGCCTCCCTCAGCTTAGGAAGCTTTGGAAGCAACTGCTGATCTTGAAATGACAACTGACTCTGGTTCTGAAGAAAGCAAGTTTTGTGGCCTGACGGGATGGTGCACACCTATAATTCTAGCATGATGGAGGCTGAGACAGGGAGATTATGAGTTTGAGGTCATCCTGGGATACATAGAGAGACCTTTTCTCAAAGCAATATATGGTGAAATTTGTAAGAGGCAATTTTGTCTCTTTCTCTTTTTCTTTCTCTTTCTTTCTTTCTTTCTTTCTTTCTTTCTCTTTCTTTCTTTTCCCCTTTCTTTTTCTCTCTTTCTTCTTTCTTTCTGTGTACGTGGTATGTGTATGTGTTCATGTGTGTGTATGTATGTGTGTACATGGATGCATATGTGTGGAGGCGTGATACTGATGTCGGATGTCTTCCTCAATCACTCTCTGCCTTATTTTTCGAGACAGGATCTCTTATTAGCCTGGAGCTAACCAATTCTACAAGGCTTGGTAGCCATCAAGTTCCAGGGGTCCTCCTGTCCCCAGGGCTGGAGTTACAGGTATGTACCACAACACCTGAGTTTTTAATGCGGGTGCTGGAAATCCGAACTCAGGTCCTTTTCCCTGCGCAGCAAGTTCTTTACCAAGCAAGCATCTCTCCACCCACCTCAAGAAGGCATTTCTTACTTAATTCAAATGCAAGAAAATTGCAACTGGAATATTAAAGCCATAGAATCTAAGTGTATTAATCAACAGAAGGAAGCTACCGCTGGATAGCTTGGGCCTTTGCTCTGGCCTGATCAGTGTCTTCCCTCCTATGCTGCTGTAGCTCTCTGGGAAGCCAGATCATCAGAGAGAGGATGGTCAATACAGGATCAAAATTAGATTAGAACTTCCAATGGTACCCCTTGCTAGGAGGGAGATATACTTCCCTTAAGACCTTAGAGCATCTTTGTCCCTAGGCAGTGTTTGCACAGTTGTTTCCTAATTTTCTTCTCTATGGCATTTTTCCTTTCTCTTTACATCACAGTCTCTTTTATAGCCTACCATTGGTTACTCAGACATTTGCTCACACAGATGAAGAACCAAAGCCATCATTTGCTATTTCATATCAAGAGCTTTTTACCAGTGTAATGTAAGTGCAAACCCCAACACTTTTTACAGCCTTAGAGCCAAGCTTAAGTACCCTTCAGCCTTCATTATAGACAGTCTTGTTCTTTAGATGTGAACAAGTTGAAAATTCATCACATTGTAGCCTGTGGTGAATGGACATTGTCATTCCATTTATCCTATCACAATGTGTCCTTCTTCAAAGATGAGTAATATTCCCATTCTCATGCACTGGCTGCTGAATCTGCAGTGCTTGCGCTTGTAAATGCACCTGTACAGGGTAAACAAGGAGCCAAGTCAACATCGTGAAGAACATAGAGATTAGGTAGTGACCCTTTCCTTCTCCATCTTCTGCTTTCCTCTGCTATTTCGGTTCCCATTGCTGCCAACCCGGTTTCCACTCCAGGACTCAATGAAAAATTCCATCAAGATAGCAAAGCCAAGCCTGGTGGGTGTGAGAGGCCACACACAGGCAGGAAGCAAAGCTGGCAGGATTCAACCCTCCATGTCTTCCATGCTTTGCCCATTTCCCCTTTCTGTTGCTGTGACAAAAATCAACCTCAGTGAGAAAGAGTTTATTTTGGCTTATATTTGCAGAGGGAAACAGTCCATTATTGTGGGAAAGAAATGGCAACAGGCAGCGAAAGCGTGATTTCAGAAGCAGGAACCTGACTGATCACAGTACATCCACACACAGGAAGCAGAGAGGGAGAACAGGAAGTGGGGCTGGGCTATAAACCCTCAAAGCCCGCCCCCAGTGACATACTTCCTCTGGCAAGGCTCCACCTCCTAAAGATTCCATAACCTCCCCAGACAGCACCACGAAATGGTATCAAGTGATCAAATACATGAGCCCAAGGGGGGCCTTTTGTATTCAAATCACAACTTAGGACCACCATCCCTTGGCATTGCTCCTCACTCCCTCTTTATCACCTCCTCTCACCCAGCCTCTCAGCTTTTCCACCTTCGCTCAGTTCTCTTTTCTCTTCCCTTTCTCCTCCACCTGGAGGTGATAGAAGATATGCATACAAGTATGAATGTGTCAGTGTGTGTGTGTGTGTGTGTGTGTGTGCTCATAAATTAAGTTGGAGTGGATTGGGATGTACTGAAAGTAAAGGAGAAAGCCATCTACCCACTACTACAGAAGTAGTGTCCTAGACAAGAACTCAGCCTGTTGGGAGCCCCAGCTTGAATTCCGCAGCTCTATCCCTTTGATGTTTCTTTTCTTTCGTACCCTTTCTGACTTCATTCTTTAAAGAAGGAAATTGAAGCTGTTGTCATCAGTGTGTGCCCACACTTTCTGCTTCCATTCTCTAAGACCTAAAGAGGTAAGGGCTCAGCTCTGGACTTAGAGTGTGTTCACTAAAGCACTGTATCCTATCACCTCATCCCCAGCATTTCCTTTGACTTGTTTCATGAATAGTAGATGCTATTAGAATCTAGGTCTTCCCTGGGCATTGTAGGGATTGGGATCAGTAGTGGTGAGAAGATTCCTTAGAGGAATCTTTGAATGAATAACACTGGTTTCAGATCATTTTGGTAACAGAATAATCTCTGTTTGTACAAGTCATAATAAGGCAAATGTTTGGTAAATGAAATAGTCCATCATGACCTCTCTGGGTGTTTCTATGTTGGACCTCCACTTACACTGAAGATCTCCAAACATTTTTTGTGATCAAGGACCTGGGCTCCCTGCGCCTCTTTTCTGGCACATTTTGCCAGAACATTATTGCAGCACCTCAGCTCACAGACATAAATGCTAAAAACAGAAAGGAGGAAGAAAATTCCTACTTTAAGATAATGACAGGTTGTCAGCTGAACGGTGGGGTAACAGGAGCAAGAAGAATTCTCCGCTTCAGTGACACTCATTCCCTCGTATTCACATTAAGAATGTCAGTGCGCTGAGGTGGCGTTTCCGTTACCATGCCCATTTCCCCGTCTTCCTGGTTCCTCTGTTCTCCAACACTGATCAGTTCTCTCACAAGTGTCCTCAGGCTGAAATTTTCCCTGTTTGACATCAATTCAAAGGTAAATTGCCTGCAAACTTGGAGGTACATTCTAATTGTGTTCATGTCTGCCTCACAAAGTGCACAAACCTACTCTCCACTCAGTTTCCATTTTAAAAGTCTTCTCTACAGCCCTCAGAGTAATTGACCATGGCTGAAAATACATTTTGTTGTAGAAATTCTGTCCATTGAAAAATGTGAGCTCAAATGTCCTGATAGTATTGTGCCAAGTCAAAATATAGAAATATTGGCAAAATATATCAACTGGATCTATATATAGCAACAAAAATAGATAGATGCTAGGTAGATAGAGTTTTAGATGATAAATAGATACATATGATAGATGGAAAGAGAGACAAATAATGGATAGACTGATAGAGATAGACATAGATGATAGATATACATATAGATGATAGACAATCAGACAGATGGCAGGTAGATAGATAGATAGATATTGGCTTATGTCTAGATCTAGACCGATCTACTCATCCTTTCAATGATCAACCTAATTTTAAGCTTGGCAGGATTAAAATTGGTTAAAAAATTCTGCTGAATGGTCTTTATGTACTCTTTCTTAACTGGTAGTTTTCTTGAGAGAAACAGAGATGCTACCTTCTGCTGATTCATGTCTGGTCCTCCTGGTTGGAGACTTTTCCAAACCACATTGCTGGGATGGTCAGTGAGGGTGTTTGTAACCTAACCTACCTACCTGAAAGATGTCTTTTAAGGTCATCCCAAATCCAATTCCATCTTGCCAAGGTGCAATGGAGCTCCAGAGTGTGGGGATGCCAATGTGTGAAGGCAGATTGTAGAAGGCGTTGAGACCCACCAGGGTGTGGAGCCAGTAAACAGCCTCAGGATGCCTGAAATTTCATTGTGACATGTTTCTGAGTATTTCCATTCACCAGTGATACTCTGAATAATTCTAGACCACAGTGTTTTCCTCCCCGCCCCCGACCATATATGGGCTAGTTTTGCCAGGGTGATAGAAGTTATCTTGCTACTCTGCATTTTCCCTCCCTAAAGAATAAGCAACTTGGGAGAGGGTGCCATTGGGGAATGGTATAAAGAGACTAAGATGTTGTATATGAAATATACAAAACCTCAATAAAAATATATTTAAAAAAAACCCCAAAACTACCACAGTAAACTGTCTCATGTACTTGATCTGAATTACTACAGAACCATAAATGATTCTCCAAGTTGCTTGCTTCTTAACTATTCTTAGGAACCTTAGTTTTACAGAGTACTACACAGTGTTAACTATGCAACTAGGCTCAAAAATTGCACAATTATCTGTATATTTTAGTATAATCACTGTGATTTATTCTTTGATTCTGTGCCCATCCTATCTAGAATTGTCACACTGCCTCTCTTTATAAAAAGATGTGCTAGTATCTATAGGCATAGTCGTCACTTTGTTAAAGGTTTCTAAGTAGATGATCAATAAAAATACAATCAAAGCATAAAAAGAAAAGAATAAACAACTCATTGTGAATTAGATTTTATAGGCAGGAGGCCCTTGCTTTCAAGTCAAGATATCACCAAAAGAAGGTGGGGCGATGGCTCAGTCGGGAAAGTGCTTGCTATCGCAAGCATCGGGACCTCAGTTTGATTCCCCGGCACCCATGTAAAAAGCCAGGCATGGTGGTGTGTGATTATAATCCCAGAGCTGGGGATGGAACAAGAGGCAAGAGGATCCCTGGGACTTGCTGATTAGCCAGCCCAACTATGAGCAAGCCTCAGAATCCAGAGAAAAACTCTGTCTCAATGAAACCAGGTGCATGGCTCCTGAAGAGTGACATCCCAGGTTGACCTCTGGCTCATGTGTATACCACATACACTCACACACCTGCATGCACACACAAAAGAAATAAGCAAGCTTCCTGGTCTCCATCACTTGCCCATTCTGGCTCATGGATTCTATTCCGGGGTCTCTTGGCCATTGAAAGAGAAAGGACAAAAGAAGGTTGGATTTTTTTAAAGGTGGACTTGATTTCACATAATTTGTGCATGTTATTAGTCCAAATATTAGAAATGTTTTAAGAGGAAATATTTGTTTACACCTTAAGCTGCATGAAAAGAAATATTACTTCAGTCTTGTTAAATCAATTACTCTGCAGCCTCTCAGAAGTTGGCAGAGAATTCTGCATGCCTTTAGAAAGAGCTGAGGTTGCAGAATTATTATTTAAAACCTATATGATTCATACTTCCCTCCAAAAAAAACCCCCAGATACAATCCTTTCTGAAACCCAGTTTGGATTATTGCAATAGCAAACACATTCCTTTATTATTTCTGGCACTTTCTTCATGTTCAGGACTTCTTGGACCATTCAGTCAGACCCAGCCTTCATAATGAAATCTATCCTTGAGATAAAGGAAAATAAACAGACCCAGTACCTCAGGCTAACGTGATTTTCTGAGCTCTGGAAGGCAGCTGCTTGTTTATTTCTTTAAGTCTGATAAGTTTCCAAGGCGAAATGATTTATCTCTGTCCAGTTCTTCTTGGGGTATTCACAGGGCAAAAAGTGGATTAAGGAAGAACTAGAGAAAGACTTGAAATAGAAAGAGAAGGGACCATAGGGCAATGTTGAAGAAGATGATGGCCTAACCCCATTATCGTGTATGCTCCAAAGAGGGCAAAAATCAAATTACACTGGAGAAAAAGAAAGTGAAAAGAGAAGGGAATTGCAATATTTTGGTCAAAGGGAGATTGCATTGTAGGGTTAATAGAATTTAGATGGCAACATCATTTTTAAAACTAGATTGGCTCATGCCTGTAATTCTGAATTCACTCTTCACTGCCAAGGTTTGTGTGTATCTTTCTCTGACATGACACAAGAAAAAAAAATGTTCGCAAATGATAATTGCCTAGTGGCGGCAGTCACACAATTCCCTTTCAAAAGAGAACAGGGTAAGAAGTGTTGCCAAGGCAAGCCCAGACCCTGGGGGGACGAAGAACACTCCATTATCTGAGGACCCACCCACCGCTTGTCACTTCGTTCCCAAGCAGCTGCTTGGCACCTGGCAAAGCTTCGTCCTGAGCCTGGTTGGGAGGCGATGCCCAGCTGGGATTTAGCTTCTCCAGCTAAATCCCACACATTCTCCGTTCAGTACAATGGGTAGGCTCCAGATACTCAGAGTTCCCTGGAGGAGGGATGTGTTACCAGAGATACCCATCCTGGAGACACAAAAATCTATATAGGATGTGAAAGACTTAGAAAGTCGAAGACAGATGTGAATAGATGCAAATGAGTGTGCACCTTTGCTGTGCTTCGCTTGGGGAGCACAGCACCCCTAGGCTGTCATGATCTGAAGAAAGAAAGGAACAGTTAGGGCTGTTATTGCAGAATAGCACCAATCTCATGGCCTGCCTTGGAAGAAGAGCAGATAGTGTTTACATGGTACTGAGAACAAGCCAAGCCATGGGCAAAGCACTTCACACATCTTACAATAGTGGGCTGAGTCAGCTGGTCCAGTGAGGGTAAAGAAGGGTGCCCATGTCTAGACGTGGAGGACTAGGGAAGGTGATCTGTGTGAGGTGCTTAGTGCCTGGTGCAAACATGAGCACCACTGTCACCAGCCCCAGTGGACAGATGAGGGACTCCAAGGTCTAGGAAGATGGCTCAGTGGCTAAAGAGCTTGCCATGCAAGCATGAGGGCCTGAGTTCAGATCCACAGAACCCATGTAAACAGCATGCATCTGTAAGCCCAGTGCTCCTATGGCAAGATGCCAGGTGAAGACAGGCGACTCCTGGGAAGCTTGTGCCAGTTAGTTACAACAAAGAGACCCTGTCTCAAAAAAGGTAGACGTGAGGACAGACACCCAGGTTGTCCTCTGACCTTCACTGGTGCAACATGACATGCTCATGTATACATGCTTATGCACATGAGTGCACACACACACACACACACACACACACGATGAAAGGTGGTACATAATAGACAGCTATTGGTAGGTTCTCATTGGTAACTAACTCTAACTCTGAAGGACATTGCCAGGGCTGGAGACATGCCCCAGCAGTTAAGAGCACTGGCTGTTCTGTTCCCAATGTCCACATGGTGGCTAACAATACCAAGACCAGAAGTAAGTTCCAGAAGAAAGAACTTACTTTGGCTCACAGTTTCAGAAGGAGAGTCCATACTGCTGGGGGAGACAGGGAGGCAATTGGCTGCAGCAGGAAACAAAGAGATCACATCTCAACTGCACAGAAGAAGCTGCAAGAGAGAACAGGAAGTAGTGTGAGGTTATAAATTCTCATGTTGGGGCGTAATTCCTCCAGCAAGGCTCTACCTCCTAAAGGTTACATAACCTTTCCAAACAGCGCCACCAGCTGGGGACCAAGCATTCAAACACCTGAGCCTATGGGGGACATTTTTCACTCAAACTACTACAATACCCTTATGTAAGCTCTGTTCCTTGAGACCCTCAGGCGTTGAAACAACTGTCCTGCTCTGTTTCTTCTTGTCCAACCTAAGTGACCCCCAGGTCCTTATATCCTGTGTCCCTAGTTTGACTTCTCTAGCTTGTAACTTCTAGGAAATAGTGTGGCCTTTGGGCAGCAGAGAGCACATTCACATTCACAGTCATCCTCACACAGAGCATCAGGTGAGGGAAGAGATGTTCTCAGAGGATCTGGAAAGCCTCTCGCTCACTCCTACATGCACACAAGTAGCCAGAGGAAAACTTAAGTCCAGGTGAGCGCTGTCTGGAGCATGTGTGATCAAAAGTCTCAGAGAAGCTTTAAGCTTTAACAACTTCAGAGATAAATACATGTTCTTAGGCTTATGAAGAAACTAAAAAGTTGACTTCATAAAAGTAGCAAATAGAGTAGAGGTTGAGAAGGATGGAAGGGAAGGGTAATAGAGGGAGGCTGGATAATAGGAACAAAATGCAGTTACACAGGAGGAATAAATTCTAATATTGTATATAGCACAGTAGTGTCACTACAATGCACAAGAATTTATTGAATGTGTTCTAAAGAACCAGAAAGGTGGTGGTTTGAATGAGAACATCTCCCATAGGCTCCAAGTATTCAGATATTTTGTCCCCAGTTGGTGATGCTGTTTTGGGAGGTCTTAGAAGGCGTGGACATGCTGGAGGAAGCACATCACTGGGCGTGGGCTTAGAGAGTTCTTAAGCCTTGCCAGATCTCCAGTCACTCTCTGCTTCTCCAAGTGCTTCCCAGTTGACCTAACACTTATGCATAGTCCCACCTTTCCTCTACTGTTCTTCTGTGGTTTACTAACTCACAGAGATTCCTGAGTCTGTTTCTAGGTGTTAGGTATCTAAACAGCATGTCTTGGAATGGCCAACCAGTGACCCGTTTGGAGAATGTTTAGTCCTGTCTGGGCATCATGCTTTGATGTCAAGAGCCCCAAACTAACTGTAGATCCAGAGAAAAACTTGCGCAGAAACCAGGGGCTATTTTCTCTAGTGCTATAAACTCTTGTAGAATTGAACTTTGGTTTGGGGACTGTAATTCTTTTTTTAAAAAATATTATTTATTATTTTTATTTTATGTGTATGCATGTATTGTCTGCATATAGGTAAGTGTACCTGTGTCGTGCAATGCCCATGGAGGACAGAAGAGGTTGTCGGATGCCCTGGAACTTGAGTTATGGACAGTTGTCAGCTGCCAAGTGGGTGCTGGGATCTGAACCCCGGTCTTCTGCAAGAACAGCCAGTGTTCTTAACTGCTAAGCCGTCTCTCCAACTCTTGTAGAATTGAACATTGGTTTGGGAACTGTAACTCTTGAATGAGCCCCTTCTCACATTCCAAGTCTCCTGGTCTTCTGATAACATCTTATTTCTACTTACAGGAAACTTGGTTTTAAATTCTCTCTCATCTGTCTCTGTCTTTGTCTCCTCTTCCATCTCCCTCCTTTCCTCCTTTCTTCTTTTTTCTTTTCTCCATCCTTCCTTCTCCTCTCCCACCTCTTCTCTCTTCTATTTGTCCATTTTTCTCATAATCTCTCTATCTTTATCTCTCTGCTCAACTAATCCCATTTCAAAATAAAAGTGTGACATTCTAAGCAGAATTTGGAAGTCAGGAGAAAACCCTCTGGAGACTAACAATTTGGATATTTCAGTCAGCGCAAATTGAAAAAGAAGGAAAAGAAAAGTCAAGAAGGAAAGAAAGAAATTCCTCACTGCTGCTTAGTGGCTCTGCCCTGAGTCTTTGCCCATTCTAGAAACACAAAGCAAGATGTTTGCCCACAGAGGGTTAAAAATGCCTGAGGAGCAGCCAGGCACCTGAAAGCCTTAACATTAGGGAGAGCAGGTCACATTCCTTAATGCTGGGAAGTGTCTGCTGGAGGGGTGTCAGCCAGTCTGCCTTAAAAGACACAGACAGCACTTAAAGGCTGTCAATCATTTCCTGTGAAAGTAGACAAGAAACTTTTAACATATGAATTGCCAATATTGTCTACAGTCAATTAAAAGGAATTTTTTTTAATGCAGAAAATTATTTCCCAGATCAGGTCAATTCTTTTTCATGAAACTATTTGGAACAGCATTACCTGTCAGATTGAAGAAACATTTAAATAGATCAATTAAAGCATAAAAAAAAGATTTTGTGATGCCTGCTGGATATAAAGCTCTCTGTGAGTTTGGAAGATGTCAGTTTGCTAATGCAGGAAGCAGTTCTGCAGGGGAAAGTTGATACCCAACTTGTGCCACTCAGTGTGGCAGCCGTGAGGCACACAGGTCACCTCAGTTTCACTGTAACTCAACAGAACTAGCTTTGGCCACACTTCAAGTGCTCGGTACTTACATGCAGCTCAGTGACTTCTATATTGGACAGCACAGATACTGAACATTTCCATTGTCACAAAAAGTTCTCCTGGATAAAGTCCATTCCATCTTGTTTCTCAGTGTACAACTGTGGACCCACAGCCTAGGCTCATCCAGGGAGTGGGGTGAACTTCACAAATATATGCTGTGTGTAGGTCATAGGGCCCTGAGCACAGAAGGACTCCACACTTGGGTTAGAAATTTGTTGTCTTGAAATTGTTAATAGTTATTTAACAAGGGGTCCTGTGCCTGTTTTGTACCAGGTCTACAAACTATACAACCAGCCTTGTTTTTATTTTACTTGATCGTGTATGTGAATGTGTGTACATGTGTACACGTTCACTTGTATAGGCGCACACGTATATGGAGATGCATGTGCATGTATGCGCACATATGTGTGGATGCCTGAGGTTCATGACAGGTGTCTTCCTAAATTGCTTTAGTCCTTACGTTCCGAGGCAAGGTTTCTCACTTGAAGCCAGAGCTCACAGATTCAGCTGGTCTAGCCAGCTAGCTTGCTCTGGGAATCCATAACCTCTGCCTCCCAAGCCCTGGGATTATAGGTGGGCAACAGTGCCCATCCTGCTTTTACATGGGAGCTGGGGATCTGAACCCTGCTCCTCATGCTTGTGTGCTGAGTGCTTTACTTCAGTGAGCCACCACTCCAGCCCCACAGCCAGTCCTGTTGGAAAGCTTGCTGCAAATGTAGAACTGGAGGTCACATCCCACCCCACATAATCAGAATCCCTATTAGCAAGCCCCCAACTCACTCCCTATCATGATACCTTGAACATATAGATGAGTAGTCTCCTATCATTTAAGGCTACAGAATGCTTTCTTTAAACTAATTGAAGCTAAATTTTCACAGAACCAAATGTCTAACAAAAACTAAAGCAACAATGTCCATTAGGCAACATGCACGTGCATACACACACACACACACACACACACACACACACACACACACCACACACTGCACACATAATCAGTGTTTGGTTACAGATAATATCTGGATATTTTGGATTGAGTTATGTCTAAGAGACTGAATACCTCTAACCTAGAACTCTGGTCGGAGAGATGTTTATGATGCTGAGACAACCTCAATCTTTGACCACCCCAGATGACCTGCAAATCTGAGCATTCCTGGAATAGGCCAACCAATGAGATCCTTGGCAACCATAGCACAATCTTTGCACTGAATATTCGCCACCTATAGTAGCCCCACTTTGTGTGGAGCATTTCACTATATGACCTCATTTAATCAGCCTGACGGTGGTGCTGGCCTTAATCACCTCTTATCCACAAGTAACTGGAGGCTTAGGCTGGGTAACTAACTTACCCAAACAGAGACCTGAAAGTCACTTTCAAGGTTAGAATTATGGTGAGATAAAATTGTCTTTGGTGCTCAAATGAGGAAAGCAGCCTAAAATTTAGTAGTCAAGCTCATTAAGATTTAAATTCAGTATTTGAAAAAATCAGAATGACTGTAAAAATATCTGTGGTGAATAAGCCATCATGACGTTAGATAAAGACATACTGTTGTCATGGGCTGGCTTTAGGATCTTGCGTTACTATACAGCAGGAGTCGACCTCTCCCATTAGTCCATGGTGTGAGCTTATAACAGGAGCAAAAGTCCCCAGTTGGACTAAAGAGGGTTGATGGCAGCATTTGACCAGATTGATCACACAGCCTTTGTGTATAGTGATAGTTTCTGATTGTACAGATTTTATTAACTTTCTTCACTTGGTTGAAATGGGGAAAGATGTTTTTGTAAGTGAACACAGGGTACTACTGCCTTTTACTCTTTTCCCTCAACTCCTCTGTGGGCTGGCTTGCCACTACTCAGGTCTCTCAATTCGATTGAGGCTGGTCTTCAGCAGAGGATCTCAGTCCGGCTCCACATTAGAATCAGCTGTCCCTGTGTCCATCCCCAGGACTGTCAGAGCAACACCTGGCATTGCAGTGTTGCAACAGTCTCTGGCTCTTTCTATTGTGTGCTATTTTTCATTCTATTTATTGCCGGGCTTGGGTTGATGGTGGAGCTGTTGTGCCGCATTGTCTGCCTGGAAGGATCATGGATGCTAGAGCACAGATGGAATTTTGTTGAACATTCTGTGAAGGGAGGACTAATGAAACACACACCCTCTTCAAGTGGAAGTAACAATCATTAGAGCTGTAGACCTAGGTAATATGCTAGGAATCAGAATGTTTGACGTTAAAGGATTCGAATTAGGTTGCTAGGTTTACTGATGAGAAAAAGAACTGACAAAGGTCATCCTGCTTTATTTTTTAATGTGCTTTTATTGAATTTTTGTGTATTTCATACAGAATATCTCAATCTTAATCATCTTTATACTCCTGTCCCCACTAGCACCCTCCCATAATAACACCCTCCCACTGAATCCCATATCCTCTGTCATCCCTGTTAAGGCCCACTGTGTCAAGTCAGTGTCCCCAGATGTTCCCTAGTGAAAGTCCATCCTCTGAGGTCTAGTCAGCCTATCTTGAGTCCCTTCTTTTAGGAAGATCAGTTCTTCCTCACCTAGCAGTAATCAGTTGCCAATATTTCTTCAGCTAAAATTGGGGTATGTTGTTCATTTACCCAGTTCTACGCTGGGTTTTGTCTGCCTGAGTTTGCATGGGACTTGTGTATGCTGACACCATTGCCATAGAATCATATTAGCAGGTTCCCAGGAGCTTGTAAGACGCTGTTTCCATATGGTCATGCACCTCCTCCCTGGCTCTTACAATCTTTCCGCCCCATCTTCCACAATGCTCCCTGAGCCCTGGGTGGGTGAAGTTTAATACAGGAGTCCTGTTCAAGGACCAGCATTCTGCAGACTCTTAATCTCTATGTTTTGGCCATTTGTGACCTTTTGTGTTCCTGACCCTCTGTTGCACGAGGGAGCTTCAATGATGAGAACTGAGAGATTCATTAGTGTCCTCTTCTTTATCCCTGTTCTATGTTCTGTGTGCCTTAGGTGTGAGTATGTATGCAAATGTAACCACAGGAACCAGAATAATGAAAAGGAACCAGTGAGGTAAGGGGTCCTGCCTTATTAAAGAGGATCAACAGGACAGAAGCAAAGGATCTTGGACTTTCTCAGGGCCCCTATCATCCAACACACACACACACACACACACACACACACATGCATGCACACACATATCCACACATATGCACACACATATGCACAAACACACATACCCACACAATATATCACACACATAAATATATACACACATATACACACATACATACATATACACACAAACACACATATACATACACACAAAGACATACACACATTCATAAACATACATGTACACAACACACATACACACACAAGCACATGCACACAGACACACACACATCTACACACATACACACAAACACACACATATGCACACACATGCACATACATACACATATTTCTAGCCAAAAAGAAATGCAAACAGGCCCTAAAGCCAAGAGATCGCCCTAAACCACAAGAATTGTTACAAAATGTTTTTTAATTTAAAAGCATTTAAGACTTAGATGAAACAATATGCATCGTATGAAGTTCTCAAAGAACCAATATATGAAAATTGACTATACCATATCTCAATGCTTAAAGCGAAAGCTGGAAGTCCAAATATTTCATTGGATCCCTACAATCTTCTAAAAAGCCAACCCAGCATTCAACATGGAACGACCCAGGTGAAGCCTCAGAAACCCAGCTTCTGTTGAGAACATGGGGACATGTGGAACAGACCTGCTGTTCTTTTTATTATGTTTATTTTTGTGTGTTTTTGTCTATATGTCTATGTATGGATGTATACGTGTGTGACAGCATGTGTGTGGAGGTCATAGGACAACCTGCAGGAGTTGGTGCTCATCTTCCATCGTGTGGGTTCCAGGAATTGAACTCAGGTCATTTGGCTTGCTGGCAAGCACTATTACCCACTGACTCATCTTGCCAGTCCAATTCTATGCTTTTGATTGTGTCAATTGCCCAGAGCTGAGCTGGCTGCCTGCTGAAAGGAGGCCCTAATCCTCTTTTCGTCACAGCCTCTACTGCTTCCATTTGTACTCAGGACTCCACACTAGCCAATGTCACTAAGAAACTGAAAAGCAAAATTTGCTTCTCTGAAATACCAGAATCCTTCTTGTGCATGGTCTGTCTCATGCATGGGTGTTAATTATTTGGCCCTGGTGGGGGTTGAGTTCACAACCTCTGATGTGGCCATCACTGGCATATAACATGCCATATATATAGTTAGGACAGGAAGAGTTGCCCAGGTTGGATGCTGAGGTGGTTCCACAGTGCAGATCCAAGGAGGGTGCTTCCCCAAGAGCCTAAGGGCACTGGCGAGATGGCTCAAGGGGTAAAAACACAGTCCTGACAACCTGAGTTCAATGGCTAAGACCCACAGGATGGAAGGAGAGAACCACATTCTACACATTCTGACCCCCACAGGCATGCCGTGGCATGTCCACACGTACCTCCCACCACACAGCAACAGATAAATAACAGAAAGCCCCAAAGAGTTGGCTCTTCCGTTCCGGCTCCCCAGTTCCGGCTCACTGTCCAGGCAGTCTCATTTGAAATCTCTTCTCTGTGTCACCAGGACTTTCTCCTCTCCTGCCTGTTGCGGGCTGCTCTCCATCCCCACAATGGTTTTCTACCTGTCATTTGAAGTCCCTCTGTCCCTCTAGGCTCTGCTCCCTTAATTACTTTTCCTCCTCAGAATTTCTTACAGCAGCAATTCATGTTTTTTGACTTCCTGAACTGGAGGATAAACTCCTCACGTTTTTCTAGGCTCTGCTCCCTTAATTACTTTTCCTCCTCAGAATTTCTTACAGCAGGAATTCATGTTTTTTGACTTCGTGAACTGGAGGATAAACTCCTCACGTCTGCCTGTTTATAGTCCCTTTAAATCCTTCGTAACACCGGGATGAGGCTGGACACACGGACCCTGCGCGGTGTCCTCTGCCTTGCAGCCTTCAAAGCAGAGGAGCAGCTCCCGACTGGAGCCACTAGGCGGCGCTCGTCCACAGAGTCTTGCCCAGGCTCCCCACTGTACATAGATTACTAGACACCCTGGAAGTAGGGCAGGCTCTCTTTATTTTTCTCCTCTCCAACACAACCTCGGGCCATCAGAGCTTCTGATGTCAGGGTCCCTGCCGTGCAAGCTGCAGAATGAAAACACTGCAAATCAGAAAGGTCACTGCCTCTGCTCCGCACATCTCCTGCTTACCTGAAATCTCGGCTTCCCCAGCCATTAGCCCAGCTCAAGTTCTGAATATTTTCCCAGCTCCATTTTTCAGCAGGAGGGGGAGGAAGCCTGTGACGACTGCGTGCATTGTGTCTGCGTGTTTACAGACTGTAGCTCTGATCCGTGGCCCAGTGACGTGTGGAGACCAGCTTCCATCGTGTGCCTCTCCTCTGATCCCTGGGAAGCTTTGAGCGGGGGCCTGTAGTAATGACAACACTGGCCTTTGATGACAGGTCCAGGCAGATGAGCTAGTCTTAAAGCAGAGGTAATGGCAAGGTCTTACTTGAGGGATTTAATGAGCCCAAATCAACACTGTGGAACAGTAACTTAGAAAATGAGAAGGTTCTGCACAAGAGGAAGAGGAAGAGATGAGGAGACCTGCCTGAGGGAATCCGGACCTTGCATGGCCACGTGGTCAGCAGGGTCTCACATGGGCACTGAAGGCCAGAATGCTGACATGAGTTTGGAGTGACTGAAGCATTCAAGAGAGCATGTCAGTCATAAAGATCCAGTTGGGGTCAGACACTGGGAAGCAAGTTAGCACAGAGCTCAGTTTGGAACAGAGAAGCTTTGGACTCCTGAATCCCTAAAAGCAAGCTCAAGATAACTTCAACAGTCTCTAAGTAGCATTCAGACCTGCTGGCAACTTTAAAGGAAAGGCACATAACCTAGCACTGTGGTCAAAAGGCTACATTCATTAGAGGCAGCTAGACTCCCTGAGTTCTCATGCTGAATTACCATGGCTTAAACTCTCTGTGCCTCAGTTTACTCATCTGTCAAACGGAACTAATAGTAGTCCCTGCCTCACAAGATTATTATGTGGTATTGATTGATGCAAAGTGCTTAGAGTAGTGCCTGTCACAGAGTAAGAGTACAGTTACGTGTTACTTAATGAGAAGTTACATTCTGAGAAATGTATCAAGAAATTTCATTACCATGCAGACATTATAGAGTGCACTCATACACACAGATCTATACAAGAAAAATATCAAAGGCAGTAGTTTTCCAAATGGTCCTTAGTTTTGCTGGCATAAAAATTCAAGAGTGCTACTGGAGCTGGGTTATATCCGACCTCTTTCTGCACCTGGACAACACTGGCAGTATGTATATACTGACATGCTGGAGGGCCCTGAAGTCCTTGCTGTGCCAGATCACAAAGGCCTTTAATGTATAGCCTACAACACTGTTCCTAAGTGTTGGGTAGTTCAAACCTCCTGAACCACTTGAACTTCTTGGATAGTTCAAACCTCCTGGAACCACAACAACCTCAACATTGTGAAACTGTGAGTGGGTCCAGTCTTTTCTTTCAAAACTTCACTTTGACCAAAAGTGAGTTGTTTCTGAGAGAGTCATGGTCCTGTTTGGTCTTCAATTCAGGGTGTTAGAAGTGTCTTACAAAGAAGATTTCATATATATGAAGGGGGAGGTTCACAGAGTCGAGGCTGGCCTTGAACTTCTATGTGGCCAAGGATGACTTGGAACTCTTGATCCTCTTGCCTCTACCTTCCAAGTGCTGGGATTGCCATGTCTAGCTTCAATTTTCCATTGCCTTCAACATAGCAAATCCTTTAAGAGCTTCCAACCGTTTGTTCACATTTTTCAGAGTCGTAGCTGTGGAATGGGCTATGCCTGACTGGAGAGCAATAACCGTCATTGATTTTTCCACCTTTACAGCCCTTAATCACTTTTAATTTCATTTCCAGGTCAATCACTCAATGCGACCTCTCACTAGCAACATTAGTGGTGGATTTTTATGCTTAGAGTCCATGATGAACAAAACAACATGAGATTAAATCAAGCGCCAGGGAATGATGCTGATTTACAGACACCGTAAACATAAACAGGATGGAAGAGGCCGCTGGGGTGTCGCACAGCATGTTTACAACAAGCCTTTTTTTCTCCCTAAATAAAAGAAACTGTGCTGGTTCATTTTAACAGAACTTGACACATCGAGAATCACTTGGGAAGAGAGTCTCAGTGAGGAGTTATCTAGATAGGTTGGCCCATGGGCGTGTCTGTGGGGGATTGTCTTGAGTGTTCACTGAGGTGGATGAACCCACTATTTCATGGGCTGGGCCTGAATATTTAACAGGGAAGAGAGCCTGCTGAGCACAAGCAGAGGCCAGCAGGCAGCATGGCTGGATTCCTCTCGCCCTGCTCTGGTCTGTGGATGTGTGTGAAATAACTGGCTGCTTGAGTTCCTGCCTGGCCTTTCCCAGAATCATAGATTATGACCTGGAATTGTGAGCTGAAATAAACCCTTTCCTCCCTCCCATTGTTATAAATGAGACTAAAGCAGAAATATATTCCAAATTAATAGTAAAAGTACAGTATTACAAATACATAGGCTGGTAACAAATGTAATAAAACATTATCAAGTATTATCAGTTTATGTGCTATACCGTTACATGACTAATAGGGCACCGACTGATCATATCAGCAGATGTGAGTGATGCATTGTACTGTGACATTAAAATATCATTAAGCCATAGGAACTTCTCAGTTACAATATAAATCTAGGGGGTCACCACCGTGTATGTGGTTCCTAATTGATTGGAATATTGCACATGTGGCGCATGTGCTCTTATTACCATTATTCCTTTATTTTTATTATCTATTCTGACTAAAACACACAACAAAGCCCTTCTTTTTCAGGCTGATTGTGATTGATTAAGAAATGCCAAGGAACTTTTCCTAGAACCACTCCACCATTTCCTAGTTGAGCAGTGACATGCAGTATTTTCTTATTCATCCTCAGGTTACTAGAGAGTGTTGGGGGAGAAGAGAAATAAAATAATCCTTAGTTTCACAAGAAAATAGATAATCTTCTCAAAGCATTTCACAATTTTCTACACTGTGATTATAAGACACACAGATGACTTTTCTCCCTCAAAGTGCCCAGCCTCAGTACTGTTCTTTTCGGAGGTTATATTTGAAATGGGAGAGTAAAATGTTGGAATTGTTTGTTGTCAGAATCTCTCAACTGCTAAGTGAGCATGACCAAGGCATGCTGACTTGGTGACATAAACACAAATAGAAAAGGTCTTTTAAATTTTTTATTGAGCTTTTGTAATTTCATCTAACAGTTCTTAATCAAACTTAGATCCTCTCCCCAGTCCATGCCTCTCCCATCCCCCAAAAGACCTCATGTGTTCCATCATACATGTTAAGTCCTATCCAATCAAGCATTTGTACCCAAATGTCCTTCAGTGCAAATTCATCCACTGGAGTCTAGTCAGCCCATCTAGAGATTGTATGCAAGGCATAGTGTCCCTCACCCAATAGCAATCAATCACCACTAGTTCTTAGTCTAGGGCTGCCACCCATTTCTTTCCTCCCCTTTGGGCCTTTGTTTAATTGAGTTGGCATGGGTCCTGTGCTTAATGCCACCATTGCCACAAGGTCACATGTGCAAGCTTCCAGTGACCTGAAAGCATTTGCTTCCTTGTGTTCATGAACCAGCCCTGGCTCTTATAATCTTTCTGTCCCCTCTTCCACGAGGTTCCATATAGGAGTCTCATCCTACACTTTGCAGTCTCTTATTCTTTAAATCTCAGCCAACTGCGGTCTCCTGTGTGCATCGCACCCTGTTGTATAAGGAAGCTTTACTAGTGAGAGTTGATGGGTGTGTCGGTTTTCTCTCTACCCCTTGTTCCACTACGTTTCATCAGCCTTAGTTGTAGAGGTTCAACTGTAGATGTGCCGCCTAGTACTAGGCATCTCTCACATGTGTATTCTCTGTGTCTGACCTGTTGTGCAATTCTTGAGTAACCTCTATCTGTTGCAAAAAGAAGCTTCTTTGATGAGTGGTGTATGGTGTGCTTGTCTGTCAGTACAAGGGTCGGTATTCAGCATATAGTAAGAAATTTCATTTGTCTAAGAGAATAAGGTTTTCTTTAGGATCTATGTCTTCTCCTGCCATTTGTACTTGACAGAGTTCACTATCACAGAGGGGGCTTTAAATCCAATTAGATAGCTGTTGATGATCCCCCAGATAACAGTGCCGCTACTGCACCAATAGACGTAGACTGTCATGCCGGTCATTATGGTCATTAGGCTTTAGGGCTGGGGTGGACCATTGAATGTTTTTCTCCCTTGGCAGTTTGCATATTATCATCTAGCATTATGATAGCCAAACTTCAGTTAGAAGGCTTCCAGGTCAATTCCTGCTGTATTTGCTTTAAGACCCAGTGAAATTATGTGAGGTCAAGTATTTAACGTCTGGCAATGAAACAGCAAGGTGATTTATTTCCTAGAAACTTTAAACAGTATCTAACCTCCATGTCTGAGAAATTTCTTCTAGCATAAGTCAATAATAATTGTTTCTCCTATATTATAGTTGCTCTCCTACCATTTTCAATTCTGAGGTAGAAATGGTAGCTGGCTTTATGCCCCTCCCCTTCATGATCGCATGTTAAAGCCCATCATCAGCGTGTTGGCTAAAATGACCGACAGTTGAAATAACAGGCACATTTATTTTTAGTCATGAATGATGGCATTTTGGAAAGAAGGAGGGGAAAGGGAGAACTGCTTAGAAACAGTGGGAGAATAATCCCACGTCCTGCAAGCACGGAAGCTCCATTAGACACTGAGACATTAACAAGTAATTGGTTTCATTTTACACTGTTAAGTCCTATCAGAAAGTCTGGAATTTTTGCTAAGAAATAAGTAGTGGTGAAGCTTTGGGGAAGCAGGACATGGAGTGGACGTGGAAGAAAGTAGCACTTAGTGGGCAGGAGAGGCTGACTTTCATCTGTCCCTCCAAACTCTTCTTTCTTCCTTCTCTCTCTCTCTCTCTCTCTCTCTCTCTCTCTCTCTCTCTCTCTCCCAGCCTCTTTCTATTACTTCCTCATTTTCTTGCATAATATGTCCTAATATAGTCCTGTATTTTCCTATTTGTTAATCAAAGTTATATTTTAAAGTTTCTTACTTTAAATGTTAAAGTGAATCGAATGTCTTCTGTGACTTCTACCCTGGTTTTCCCACTGTATCCCTTCCTCCACCCCGTTCCCCACACCAAACAAATCAAAGGTTGTTTTTTACTTGCTTATGGTTTTCTAAGCTAGATCAGTGATTCCTAGCAGAAAAATAAATAGTTGCCTGCCCAAGAAACACTGATGCAGGAAGTGTAGAGTTTTAGAGACGTTAACTTGATAAATCTTTTTCTGTTCTTTTTTTCCTTTCTTCTCTGCCAAAAATCGTTAAGGGTTTCTTAAAAATATGAATGATTTGGACAAATAAAATAAATAGTAGGTTAGAGAATGAGTCAAACACAAAATAGAGAGCACTAAGAAGTTCCTGGAACAGGTGAAGTATTGAACTTGTTAGAATCGTCAGCTCATCTTGTTTTCCGGCAGCCAGCTCTACTCTAAGAGATTGTTTGAGGAAAAATAACTTCAGGCAGGAAGGCAGGAAAGTGAGGGCAGGAAAGGGTGATGGTCTTTGAAGGAAAAATGATGGGATGGTTTACCTGCTGACTGTATTCTCCCAGAAGGGCCTATGAGTTGAAAGTTTGGTCTCCAGGTGGCGCTGTTGGGAGAAGTGGTGTCCAATGGAGGATGCTTAGGTCATTGGGCTTGTCTTTGAAGGAAGCATGGATTTGGGGATCTTGTTCTC
>NW_008349753.1:1270920-1273310 GCF_000622305.1 Nannospalax galili | reverse complement strand
TCTCTCTCTCTCTCTCTCTCTCTCTCTCTCTCTCTCTCTCCTCTTGCTTTTGTTCTTTTCTTCTGCTCTTTCTCCTCTAATTTGAAATATGGATGTTTTACTCTGACATATGCACCCATCATGGTATGTCACCATCTGGCAGACTACTAGAACTGAGCCCATATAGGCATGCCTTTGAGCCTCCAAGATTGTAAACTCAACAAATCCTTTTCTCTTTATAAATGAGCTGTCTCAGATATTTTGTTGTAGTAACAGAAAGAAGATTAATTTAGATGATCTTGGTTTCTATTGTTTTTTATTTTTGCTGCCGTTTAATTGTCCTTATGTCCTTATATGTCATAATACGTACCTGAAAGAGTTTTAATGCTTTTCTTCTCTTTGTGCTTGATCAGTGGACTTCTCTGGAGCTATTCCCTCTGTACCAGTGGTCACCTCTGATTTCTGGATGCCCAAGCCCAGGTCAAACCACAGCAACACAACAAAGATTAACTCATAGACAGATCAGTGGTGCTTAGAGTTCTGGTCTTTTCAGCAGTCACATGGTTTTTACTACTTACATTTTAATGTTTTTGTTTTGTTCTGATTTAAGACAGGGTCTCCCTGTATCCCCAGCTGGCCTGGAACTTACTATGTAGGTTGGCCTTGCTCTCAGAGATCCACCTACCTCTGCCTCCCAAGTGCTGGGATTAATGGTGTACACCACCAGCCGCGGACCTACCTTTTTACTTTCCACAGAAAATAACTATTCTCTTTTGCATTTTTGTCCAAATATTTAACCACGTTGAGGCTGACATGTGTTTCCAGAATGTACTTCTCCAGATAGTCAGACTTCAGCTTCAGAGATTTTGATTCAATTTGTATAAGCAGGGAAAAGAACAAAAGTTTATTTGTATTTAAAGATTGTCAATCAAAGTTGTGGTTTTTTTACTTTAAAAAACCTTATTCTATCACCAAACTTAACAAAGCACAATCATCTGACCTCTGACAGAAGTAATCTCCTCAACACAAAAGGGACTGGGGTCCTGAGGGATCATCTTGTGGCTGGAGTTGGACAAGGCTGAGAGCCTACATCTTCTGGTGACTGGATGGAGCTTGCACAGCGTGCTGCATTCCTGGGCCCAGCCCAGCACATGTATGCCTTATTTGTCTATGTTTATTGATCTAAATCACAGTTTCCACACCCTCATCACTACTGACCTTCTGTGACATTGAAATTTGAGTTACTGCATATATTGTAGGTTGCTGAGTGGTACCTCTAACCTATAATTCATACATACCAATAGTTCCAGCCATTACAGCAAGCAAAATTGCCTCTAGACGTTGCCAAATCCCCCAAGGGTGGCAAGAGCATCTCTTCTTGGGAGCTACTGATTAAAACATATTTAAACATTCATTACCACAGTCCCAGTGACCTGGACATGTGTGTCCCCTGTTAGGGGATTGATGACTTTATTTAGAAATTTAAATACATGAATTGAGATATGAAATGAGTGGAAAAACAAAAGAAGAGAGAATCATCATAAGCCTCAGTTTTCTCTTTGGAAAAATAGAGATTCTCTAAAAATACATTTTTAGTCACAGTCATTTGGATTTAGAAGTGTTTCCTCAGATTGCTGTAATGACCTGAAGAGAAGATTCATGAAAAGGTTCAGCGCAGTCCCTGACACTGTATTACTTGAGTCCTTGGTACATTATAAGTGTTCAATAAAAGTTTACCATTATAAATGCTTATTGTTACCATTAACCATTATTATCAGCACATATTTTAAGTATATGGTTTTCAAAGTTTTTTAAAAAATTGCTGACACACATATTTATTTATTTATTTATTTCCTGAGTGTGTTGGGTGAGCAGGTCCATGTGTGCCACAGGATGTGTGTGTAGATTGAGGACAACTTGCAGAAGTTGGTTCTCTCTTTCCACCTTGTAGGTCCCAGCAGCATCAAATTCAGCTTGTCAGGCTTAGTGGCAAGAGTCTTGCCTTGCTGAGCCATCTCACTGTGCTCGACATTGTTTTAAGTGCTACCTCATGAGCTGGAGAGATGACTCGGTCAGTTAAATGCTTGCCATCTAAGTATGAAAATCAGAGATCAGTAGCCCAGCACTCATGTAAAAAGATGGGTATCATGGAAAAAGGTGGACTTGAAGCTCTGGTGTTAGGGAAGCAGAGTCAGAAGGGTCTCTGGGGCTCTTGGCCAGCCGGACTAGCAGACTGGGTAAGTTTCAGCACAAGTGAAACCCTTTTCTCAGAAAATAAGATGGAGAGGGCTGGGGAGATGGCGTGGTTAGTGAAGTGCTTGCCATGCATGCATGAGGACCTCAGTTTGTATCCTAGTGCACACACACACACACACACACACACACACACCTGTATAACAGCATGTTTCCAC
>NW_008349753.1:1260096-1270709 GCF_000622305.1 Nannospalax galili | reverse complement strand
CTGCTTACTGGCTTGCTCCCCTGGCCCCTGCTCAGCCCGCTTTCTTATGATGCACAGGCCCACCTGCCCAGGGGTGGCACCACCCACAGTGGGCTGGGCCCTCCCACATCACTCATCAAGAAGATGCCCCTCAGACATGGCCACAGGCCAGTCCAATAGAGGCAATTCCCCGATTGAGGCTCCCTCAACCCAGGTGTGTCAAGTTGACACTAAAGCTATCCAGCACACCCATGTAGCCCAAATTGGTGACTCTCATTAAACCTCACCTACTCAGGACTCAGGGACCATTGTGGAAGAGGGGACAGAAAGGTTGTAATAGCCAGGGGTGGTGAATGACCACAAGGAAACAGAGTCCTCCAGGCTTCTGGGAACTTGCTCATATGAACTTAGAGCAATGGTGTCAACATGTACAAGACCCATGCAAACTCAATCAGACAAAACCCAGCATAGAACTGGGGAAATGGGCAGGAGGCCCTAACCTTAGCTGAGGAACTATTGGCAGCTGATCACTTCTGGGTGAGGGAGAGTCATCTTTTTTAAGGGAGTGACACTAAATAGGCTGACCAGGCTCCAGTGGATGAACTCATACCCAGGGACACCTAGGTCCACAAACTTGATTCAATAGGCCTTAACATGTGACAGAATGCATGAAATCCTGTGGGTGAGAAATGAGGGGTACAGATGGGTGTGGGGGTCTAAATATAATGTATGAAATGCACAAAAATTTAATAAAAATATACATTGAAAACGGAAACTAAATACTGACTCATAATCATAATAACTTTTAAATGCTTGCTCATACTATAATGACTTAAAACTTGGGCTTTCTTTGGTTTCGTTTTATTTCAGGTCTTTGAGTCAACATGTCTTGCTTTGTAGCCCAAGTTGGCCTCAAACCCACAATGCCATCCTGGGCTCAGCCTCCTGAGTACTAAGATTGCAGTTATGCCCCACCAAGGCCATCTATTTATCTCTTGTTCAGTAAATGAATCAGGCTTTCAAAGAACGATACCTCATTAATAGTTAGTAAATAAGAGGCCAAAGACTGAATGTAGTTCATCCCAACTTTTAATACCTCCTCCATATTATCTGCTAAAAAGGGTAGAATTGGCAAGACAAATACCACAGAGTGGGAAATCCACAGGAGCATGGTTGGAATCCACTAAGGACATCTGTCTTTTCTTTTCCAGACACAACTGCTTCTAACCCACCATGTTATACTTTTAGAACATGAAAATCAAAACCCAGCTTGGCATGTCTGCATTTCTTCCAAAACAACCTGGTGCTCATACAAAGCTGCTCATCCTATCCTAACCTCTGTGGAAAGAGCCTTCATTCCAGAGGTGTTGCACATCAAGAGCCAACTCCTCTTCTAACCCTAACCCTAACCCTTACACACAGTTGGTGCAACTCAGAACTGAGAATTTTCATTGCTGCTTCATGTGCAACCTTTTCCAAGAAAACCTTTGGCTCACTACAACAGTGTCACACATTGTTTCTAAGATCCCGCATTTGAACTGTGTTGTCATCTGTGCTTGCTTCCACAGAAGAGAGAGGTATTACTGGGCCACATTGCCAACAACTCTTTGTGGCAGGACTTCACCAAATACAGCTGATCGTGAGAGACCCTTGTCTGCCAAAGCTGAAATTGCAAGATTGAGACTTATGAGGAGCAGGTGACAGAGAAAGGGAAATTAGAAATGACTAAATCAGGAGCTTGCCAGTGTTCCATAAAGCTGTGACAGAAGTTAGATTTGTTCTGAATGTTAAATTTGAATTTCGGAAAATATTGACATTTACCATCTGAAACTCCAGAGTCACCTCTCCACCCCCAGATACTTAGCCGCGCTTCCCTGATCCTCTCATGGTACTACCTACCACTTCCTACTGCCTCTTCGCCTTCCTCCACCTACACACACAGATCGAGCGAATGCTCACGGCTTGTGAATATTTCAGCAGTGTAGTTTTAAAAGGCACATTAAATTTATTCTAGAGGTTGTGCTCTGATGTGGATAATGTTACATGATGGAATAAAGACCTCCAAAGAGCCACCTAACTAGTAAATTGTCAGACATGGGAGAGTCAGACACCACCCCTCACTCTCAAAAAGCAAATGGTAATGACAGAGCCCCTTTTAGGGGCCTATCAGGACCTCTTCTGTTTAGGAGAAAAACATATTTTTCCCTTTTTTGAAGAGTGGTAAGAAGGGAAGAAATAGAAAGGGAAAAAAATAAATGTGCATTTTGGGAACCAAATAAGTTAAAATATCATCTGACACTTTTAATTTAGGAAACCGGAGAGAAGATCCCTGTTAATTTAAATTCACTAGATAATAAAACAGAACGCATGAATTACAATCACTGTATCACAGTGAACACTCTACGTGCACATCGATTATATGCCTCACAACCATTCAGTTGGGGTTTTTGTAAATGACCTTAAATCTATAAATGCACCCAGTCCAAGAACTGAAACACACACATACACACACACATGCAAATACACACACACACACACACACAGGCAACACAAATACAAACACAGGCACACACAGATGTACATACATAAGGACACACACAAGTATACATACCACAAACATACACAGAGAAATACACACACACACACACACACACACACACACTATTGTTTTTAAGTTCAAAGAGGCAGACAGGAAATGTTTGTGATTTCCTTAAGCTGTTTCCTTAACCACTAGGCAAAAGCTCAGTACATGCAAATATAGAATAAAGTAACCAAAGCTTTCTAGAACTAACCCATGATAGTCTCTGCCCATATGTTACAACGTGGGCTTCCTAACAGAAATGATGTCTCCTTCATGGTTACCCATGAACATTTTAGGTGAATTGGATCATCTCTCTCTCTCTCTCTCTCTTTTTAATAGATAAAGCAACACTGGAACTTTTTCAGTTTTTAAATTTTAGTGTGTGTGTGTGTGTGTGTGTGTGTGTGTACACTGTATGATGGCATGTGTGCAGGGGTCAGAAGACAAGTTTTCCTTACCCACTGAGCTATCTTACCAGTCTACATTTTTCCATTTTAAAGGGTTTCTCAGGAAAATTTCCAGCTGTCCCTTGCAAAGAGCTTCATCACTTGTTTCAGGGTCTGGTTGATACAATTTTAAAGGTCTCAGAAAGAATATTTGGGCAAGCTCCTTAATCTTTCTGAACTTAATATCCAATCAGAAAGTGGTTGTTTGATCCCATGATATTTGTGCCACTGTTGCACCAGTGGGCATATCTTGTCAGGCCAGTCACTATTGTAGCTCACGGGGTTCACAGGTGGGTAAGGGGTAAGGTTTATGATTACTTTTCTCTCCAGTAACATCCATAGCACCTTCTAGGATTATGAGAGCTAGGAATTAAGACGGGGCTTTGAGGTCAATACTAGCTTGATTTCTCTGTGTTCTACAACTCAGTTCTGTAATGTCTTCAGCAATAAGGTCTTACTATCAAGTTCTGAAGAGCAACCAAAAGAAATGGAATAGCCAGTATTATCTGAAGGTCTATGGGATCTCCCTGGTCAACTCTAAAAGAGGGAGTCCATTCCTGGCATTGGGCTTTTTATTTGCTAACCTGTGTTATCTGGCAGGGAAACTGTCCCCTCCCCTATAGAGTAACTCCATTTATACTCTTTAAATACATGTACCAATATTTTTAAGAAGGTTCTACAATAGTAGGTTTTCATATGGCTTTTTGAAAAGGCTTAGTGTTAGTTATTCCTAACAACCTCCCTCCTCTACCCTGTCTTCTCATTCCCTTCCCCATTTAACTCATCATAGTCCAGTATTCCTCTCTTCCCTTTTATATCACTACATTCTATCTCCTCTCCCAGGTAGCTCCCTGCTCCATGGCAGCTAGCTAGTTTCCTGACCTCTGTGGATTTTTCCAATTGAAATACATATACCTAAAGATTCAAAGATAGCATCAACATATGAAAGAGATCTTTCAACATTTATCTTTCTGTGTCTGGATTAGCTCACTCTGGATGATTGCTTCTAGTTCCATCCATTTGCCTGGGAATTTCACAATTTTTTTAATAGGTGAATGTATTCCATTGTGCAAATGTACCATATTTTCATTCTCCGCTGATGGACATCTAGGTTGTTTCCATTTCCTGGATATTGTGACTAGAGCACCAATGAACATGGATGAGCAGATATCTCTGTTGTAGGATACTGAGTCCTTTGGGTATATGCCCAAGAGAGTATAGCTGGATGGTGTGATAGATTCATTTCTGGATTTTTGAGGAACCTCCACTCTGATTTCCATAGTGGCTGCATCAGTTTGTACTTTCACCAGCAGTGAGTAAGTGTTCCCCTTTCCCCACATCCTCCTCAGCATTCATCATATTTTTTAGATCATATCTATTCTGACTGGGATAGCAAATAGTTTATATTTCTTTGATGACTAAAGAAGTTGAACATCTTAAAAGATACTTCTCAGCCATTTCCATTTCATCTTTTGAGAATCTGTTTAGTTCTTTGCCCAATTTCTAATTGAGTTGTTTGTCTACTGATGTTTCACTCTTTTTAGTTCTTTGTATATTCTACTTACTAACCCCCTGTCAGATTTGACAGAACCCCAGACCCCAGACCTTCAACTATGGGATATGCCCTGGTCAGGTCCCAGAATGGCTCCTTGATTATTAAAATATGGGCTAGAGATGAATAAATCAGTAAGACTGTGGAACCGGAATGAACATTCAGTCTGCAAAAATCCATTTAGAGCTTGTGGTCTGAATCTAAACAAAATGTTTTTCTGGTAGGATAAAATCTTCAAAATTCTTTAAATGAGACACACTGTGCTGTAACATAGTTCAAAAGGCCTAAGATTGGCTTCAGAATTATTCAACAGATGAAGAGTCACAGAATGTCTGCTTGCTTAGGGAAAAGCACTCAACAGACAACTCTGAGAAGCTAGAGCCTAGGAAATATATTGCAAAGACTCACAACAGCAACTACAGCAGTCTTTCAAGGAGTAGGAGCAAATCTGCTTGAAATGTGTCTGCACACGTTTCTGTAGGTGCAACAGTTTTTTTTTAAAAAAAAAAACACTCAAACTATATGAAAGAACCATAAAAAATTAGAGCTGAAAATTAGAATAACTAAAATAAAAATGTATTTGATAAACTATGGAAAAGTGGGAGGGGCAAAGGAAAGGGTAAATTTAAGGGGTCAAAAACAAGAAAAATTATCCAATCTAAACAACTGAGAAAAAAAAAATGAGAGAGACATCTGAATAGAGCCTTGGGGACCAGTATGAAAATACTGTGAGTCTGGCATTTCTGTTATTGGGCTATCAGATGGGGAAGAAAAAATGAAGTGTGAGGAACTTTCTATTTTTTTAAAAAAGAAAGGCAGAAAATATCTTAAGTTTTGTGATAGTCACAAACCTACAGAATCAAGAATTCGGGACTGGAGAAATGGCTCAGTAGTTAAGGGCACTTACTGCTTTTGCAGTGGATGAGTTCAGTTCCCAGCACCCATATCAGGTAGCTAACAACCACCCGTAACTCCAGCTTCAGGGACTCGAACACTCTCTTCTAGTCTACATGAGTACCTGCACTCACATATACAAATTCACACTCATACACATGCATATACATATAATTAAAACTTAAAAATAAGAAGCTCAGGGAGCTGCAATAGAGAAAAAACACAACCAAAAAAACAACCTACAAAGAAGGTCATGCTTGGGTACATCATACACAATCCACAGAGAAGCTTATGTCCAACTTTTCATATACAAACTGCTAAAAACCAGACAACATATTAAAAGCAGATAACTGGGGGAAAGTCACATACAGGAAATGGTGTTTAACTGACTTGTTCTTTCATAAGGAACCAAGAAGACAGGACAAAGTGTCACGTTGGACCACACCTGCTGCACTGGTGAGAGGAAAATCAGAGAAATGAAAGTGAGGTCAAAATGAAATGAATCCTTAGATGTGCATGTGGAAAGTCCAAAGAGGCCAGGAAACTAGTAATTGTCCATGGGTGGGATAGGAGAGCTTCGTGGAAGGGGAGAAACAATTACATGGTATAAAGAAGGAAAGGTGAATAAAAGGGTTCACTGGGGTGGGGAATGGGATAGCAGGGCAGAGGAGGGACTATGGGGAGAAATCACTAACACTGAAGGCCTTTAGGAAAAACCATATGGAAATCTACCATTCTAGAAAGTTCTTAAAGTACATACATATGCATTATTAAAAGAGATTAAAAGGAGTTACCATACAATAGAGGGACACTGGCTTAATAGATACCATAGGACAAGGTAAATGCCCAATGCCAGGAATAGTCTCTCTTTTGAAGCTGTTGACTAGGGTTACAATAGACCTTCAAACAATACTGAGCACTGTCTCTGTTCTTGGTTACCCACCAGAACTGGTTGGTAAAACCCTATTGCTGAAGACACTATATACATGAGCTATAGAACAAACAAGGGGAAGTCAAGCTGGTGCTGACTTCAAAGCTCATCTCTACTGGTTGGCTTTCGATGTTCTGGAAGATGTTATGAATGCTGCCAGAAAAGAAAATTACTTGTCAACTTTACACAGATGTGAATCCTGTGAACTACAACAACTGGTCTGGCAAGATATGACCACCGATGCAATAGTAGCATGAATATTGTGGGAGTAACCAACCAGTTTCTACCTGGATTTAAGGTCTGCTTCAGAAGATGGAACCCATACCTCACACTGACATCATTCATGCCTAGGAACACAGGCTAAATAGATCACAGGTCATAGGGGAGAGCTTAATGCTATTATTATACTAAACAGATACAATATTAAACTGGCTCCTAATGATTTACTGTTATACCCATAGATTAACGCATCTCTCAACTCTCACTAGAGAAGCTTCCTTATGCAGCAGATGGTAGTTAACACAGAGACCCACAATCAGCCAACATGAAGAGAAATAAGAGGTTGCAGAGTGCTTATCCCTGAATAGGACACCGATAGCAAACTTCTGCCTCCCAAGGCTCAGGGATCTTCTTTGTGGAAGAGGAGGTAAAAAATTCCTAAGAGCCAGAGGTGGTGGATGACCACAAGGAAACAGAGTTCTCCACATAGCTGGTCAGCTACTCATTGAACTCACAGAAATGCTGATAGCATGTACAAGTACCAGGTATGCTCAAGCCAGACAAACCCTAGCATAGATGTGGGGAAGTGGGTAAGAAACTCCAGTCCTACTTGAGGAATTGGTAATTGATGCTGCTGGAGGGGGAGAGTCAGCCTTCTTTAAGGATGTGATTCCTGGTAAGTTGACCAGACTCTAGGGGATAGATCCATTCCCCATTTGTGGACACACATTAGATGCTACAGGCCTTTATATAGAGAGAGGTGGAGACGGGAGGGAATCTAAATTTGATCAAAATATAGTATATGAAATTTGAAAAATTCAATTAAAAATGAAATCTGAAGTATTAGAAATAAAAGAAGAAGCATAGAAAAGTCAGATATGTAAGTAAACATGGTAGATGATGGTACTGGGCAGTCTGCTCTCAAGGAAGAGCCTTCGGTTGGCATATATAACAATGACTATCTGCAAGCTGGGCAGGCAGAAAACTAGTTTCTTAACCACAAAACCAGATGCCTCCACAGTCTCAATTCAGGCCTGAAAGCCTGAAATTTCTCTGGATAGTGGCTGGCATTGAGTCGATCCTGAAAGTTCGAAGAAGCCAGAATCTGCTATCAGTGATGGCAATGATGACAGATTCCCATGGAAGAAAGGTGCTTCCGGAGTGACCTGCCTTCTTGCCAACATCCTTTCCCTCTGGGCTGTTGGAAGTGCTGCCCTCATGCAAGGAAGGCTCTCTCTCTCTCTCTCTCTCTCTCTCTCTCTCTCTCTCTCTCTCCTCTCTCTCTCCTTTCTCTCTCATTACCCTCACACATGACAATCCTATCTGGAAATACCATCCACAGTCACAAAGGTATGCTTTACTAATTTTCAACAGCTATAAATCTAATCAAGTTGACAAGCAAGCTATTGTCTTCATTCTTTAAAATCTACTGAATAACTTAAAGTAAAATTTGTGATACATTTCATTACAATTTCAAAATATATGAATATACAATATATACTAGTTTCATTTCTGTTGCTGTGATAAAACACCCTGACCAAAAAGCAACTTTAGGGGAGAAAGGGTTTATTTGACTTACAGTTCCATATTACAGCCCATCACTGCAGGGAAGCTAGGGCAGCTGGTCACATCACATCCAAGGTCAAGAGCGGAGGGTAAAGAACATACCCATGTTGCCTGCTTGCTTCTGTTTAGGCTCAGCTGGCTTTCTTCACTCTTACATGGTGCCATCCACATGCAGGGAGGGTCTTCCTACACCAGTTAACAGTCATGGCACTCCCTCACAGACATGCCCACTAGCCAACCCAACCTAGATCATTCCTTAACTGCACTCTTTACCCAGGTGATCCTAGGTTATGGCAAGACGACATTTAAAATCAATCATCATCAGACCCTACAACATAAGAGAGGGTAAAAGATCTTATGTAGTAATATGATGGCTATATTGCACTTGAAGTGGTAAATGTGGATCCCAAGTTGACTACCCAGTTTAAAATTTATTTTTTTTAATTTGTTTTAATTTATTTATTGATTTGTGTGTGTGTATTTCAAACAGAACATCCCAAACAATCTTATTCCTCTTTATACCCACATTCCAAATGGCACCCTCCCATAGCCTCCCCCCGCCACCACCACTGGAGCTCATATACTCTGTAATCCCTGTTACTGTCCACTGTGTTATCCTTACCCCCAACTGATAACCAGTGCAAGTCCATCCGTTGAGTCTAGTCAGCCTATCTACAGTTCCTTGTTTTAGAAAGATCAGCTCTTCCTCATCTAGCAGCAATCAGTTGTCAATATTCTTTTAATAAGGTTGGGGTCTGCTGTTCAGTTTCCCATTTATAAGCTGGGTTACTGTCTAGGAGTCTCTTGGGCCACCCTGGCCAAAAACTCAAAGGAAGGTATCTCCTGTCTGGCATTGTTTCTTGTTATGTAGCCTTTAGCTATACACATGGCTTCTTATAGAATTATACTGGTCACTTTGATTTTTGGTTATATTTTCCTTTTGGGTGTTTAAGACCATACAGT
This sequence comes from Nannospalax galili, assembly GCF_000622305.1. Lineage (NCBI taxonomy): Eukaryota > Metazoa > Chordata > Mammalia > Rodentia > Spalacidae > Nannospalax > Nannospalax galili. The sequence goes on along the minus strand of NW_008349753.1, from coordinate 1,261,578 downwards.
TGGCCCAGATTAACCAATTTATTTTTACTCTTAAGGTCATTTGAGGATCTGTTCCTCAGGGGTCACATGGGCTTGGGAGGAGCCCCTGGATCCTTTCTTTTACCCATCCCATCTATGTGAAGATAAGTCAAAGGTCCTGCTTGACCGTGGCTGGCTTCACTTGGAAGCATGGAGGAAATGTTTCCTCTGTATTGACCCTCATCTTTGTAGACTAGACCCTGGTTCAAGTCCATGTGGTTGGGTTTCCATGGCCTCCTTGATCAAGAAGACAGGTGACTCACCACAGTAATGGGACATTTTGAGAGATGTTCCATAGTCCCCTGGGACTTAGTCCACCTTGGAGGGCAAGGAGCAAAAACTGTCCTTTAAGTTCCTCTGAACAAATTAGTACAGGCCTTAAAGAATGTCTGTTAAACATCCAAGAAGGTTAGTTCCACAGTCTGGTACTTTGAATTACCATGCGCTATGTAGATAAAGCTTGGGCAAAAACCAAACGTTCTCTGATAAACCTTGACTAGACATATATTATGTTCCTTGAGCTAGTTGTATGCATAATTTGTCAGTAGGTTGTTAGACTGATACGGTTCCCTCTGTTTTTTTTTTTTTTTTTAACTAGCTAGACATTATTTACCTCTCTCACTGTCTAACCCTTCCACCATGGTTTCCACATCCCCATTTCTCCCTTAAAATCCCTTCTCCTATGGTCTCTCCTCTCTTGAGCTCCTTATTTCCCTTTATCCCCAAGTTTCCTTGTATAGCCCTCCCTCCCCCTTCCCATTAAAATAACCCCATTTTTATCCATATCTCCCTTATAAACACCTGATTCCTACTGTTCTTCTCATTCAGGTTCTTTCTTTTCCTTTACCTCCATGGTTCCTTTTCATTATCTTTATTCCTGTAGTTATGTCTGGATACATAATCACTTAAAAGGATTTGGTGCTAGGATCCATATATGAGGGAGGACATATGTCATTTGTTTTTCTGAGTCTGTGTTACTTTACTTCTTCTAACAGTTTCAGAGTTTCAGGCTTCACATTGAGGTCTTTGATCCATTTGGAGTTGACTTTTGTAAAAAGTGAAAGATAGGAGTTTAATTACATTCTTCTACAGGTGGAGATCCAGTTTGGCCAGTGCCGTTTGCTGAACATGCTGTCTTTCCTCCAGTGAATGTTCTTGGCCCCTTTGTCAAATATCAGGTGGCTGAAATTGCATGTGCTCATATTTAGGTCTTCAATTTTGTTCCATTGACCTACAGGTCTATTTTTGTTTCAGTACCATGTTGTTTTTATAACTATAGCTCTGTAATACAGTTTAAAATCTCAAATAGTAATCCCTCTAGCATTTCTCTTAGTGCTCAGGATTGCTTTGGCTATCCCAGGCCTTTTGTGCTTCCATATGAATCTTAGGATTTTTTTTTTCCAATTCTGTGAATGTCATGGGGATTTTGATTGGCATTGCATTGAATCTATAAATGGCTTTTGG
>NW_008349753.1:1259653-1259868 GCF_000622305.1 Nannospalax galili | reverse complement strand
TGAAGGGGAGTGTTTCAATGTACTTGTTCTCTTATTGCTTGTTATTGGTATATAGAAAGGCTACAGACTTTTGTAGATTAATTTTCTAACCTGCTACTTTACTGAAGGTGTTATTCATTTCTAGGAGTTTTCTGGTGGAACTTTTGGTGTCTCTTAGATATATTGTCATATCATCTGCAAAAAGTGATAGTTTGACCTCTTCTTTTCCAATTAGT
>NW_008349753.1:1258667-1259221 GCF_000622305.1 Nannospalax galili | reverse complement strand
TGAGAATTTTTGCATCTATGTTCATTAAGGATATGGGTCTATAGTTTTCTTTTTTGGTTGTATCTTTACCAGAGTGATGCTGGCTTCATAGAAGGAATTTGGAAGTTCTCCCTCCTTTTCAATCTTTTTGAATAAATTAAATGGTATTAGATATAGTTCTTCTTTAAATGTCTGGTAAAATTCTGCTGTAAATCCATCTGGTTCAGGGCTTTTTTTAGTCAGGAGCTTTTGCATTGCTGTTTCAATTTCCTTATGTGTTATGGGTCTGTGCAAACCCTGTTGATCTCTTCTTAGTTTAGTTTTGGTGGCTCCCATGCTTTTAGACACCCGTGCATTTCTTTTAGTAGCATATAGGTTTTTAAAGTATTCCCTTATAATGTTCTGGATCTTTTTGGTGTCTCGTGATATTTCCCCTTTCATCTCTGATTTTGTTGATTTGGAGGTGCTCTTTCTTTCTTTTGGTTATCTGGGCTAGCAGTCTGTCAATCTTGTTTATCTTTTCAAAGAACAAACTCTTGGATTCATTTATTCTTTGTATTTTTGTTTGTTTCTAG
>NW_008349753.1:1245411-1258479 GCF_000622305.1 Nannospalax galili | reverse complement strand
GTCGTTTACATGTGCTCTTTCTGATTTTTTGATGTAGGCACTTCAAGCTATAAACTTCCCTCTAAGGACTTATTTTAAAGTGTCCCAGAGGTTTTGTCGTGTTGTATTGTCCTTTTCTTTTAGTTCCAGGAATACTTTTATTTCTCTCTTAATTTCTCCTTTGACCCATTCATCATTCAGGAGTGTATTGTTTAATCTCCATGTGTTCATGTAGTTATTAGGGTTTCTTCTGGTGTTGATTTTAAGGTTTATTGCACTGTGGTCTGATAGAACGCATGGACTTATTTCAATCTTTTTGTATTTGTTGAGGCTTGTTTTGTTCCCCAGTATGTGGTCAATTTTGGAGAAAGTTCCATGGGCACTGAATAGAAAGTATATTCTTTGGTGCTTGGGTGGAATATTTGGTAGATGTCTGTTAGGTCCATTTGATGTATGGTATTGTTTAGTTCAGATGTCTCTCTGTTGATTCTCTGTCCTGTTGACCCAGCTAATGAAGACAATGGTTGAAGTCCCCTACTATTAATGAGCTGGGATTAATCTGGGTCTTAAAGTCTTGTAGAACTGTTTTTATGAAGTTGGTGCACCAGAGTTTGATGACTATATGTTCATGATTGTAATGTCTTCTTGGTCAATTGTTCCTTTGATCAGAATAAAGTGGCCCTCTTTAGTTTGAAGTGTATTTTGTCACATATTAGAATTGCAATGGCTGCTTTTTTCTTAGTATCATTTGCTTGGTATATTTTTTTCCATCCCTTCGCCTTAAGGTAGTGCCTGTCCTTGAAAATGAGATTGGTTTCTTGCAGACAACAAAAATATGGGTTTTGTTTCTTAATCCATTCACCTAGTCTGTGTCTTTTGACTGGGGAGTTTAGTCCATTGATATTTAAAGTTATTAAAGAAAGATGTGCATTGGCTTCTGTTGTTCAGATTTCTGTTCGCATTCTTGGTGTAGCTGTACATTTCTAGTTATACCTTCATTAAGTTTCTTTCTATTACCCCTTGGGTATAGTCGTTCCTTTCTTCAGGTCTTTGTATTACTTCAAGAACTCTCTGTTTGGCTGGTTTTGTGGACATGAACTTTTCCAGCCTACCTATGTCATGGAAGATTTTTCTTTTCCCTTCGACTATAATAGACATTTTGGCTCAGTAAAGTAATCTGGGTTGGCATCTGTGGTCATTTAAAACTGGGAATACTTTGGTTCAGGCTCTTCTGTCTTTCATAGTTCACACTGAAAAGTTAGTTTACATTGATAAGTCAGCTGTAATTCTGATGGGTTTTCCTTTATATGTGACCTGTTGTTTTTCTTTTGCAGGTTTAAGTATTCTCTCTTCATTCTCTGTACATTTATCGGTTTTACTATGATGTGCTGTGGGGAGTTTCTTTTCTGATCCTGTCTATTTTTTATTCTATGTGTTTCTTGTATTTGTATGGGCATGTCTTTCTTTAATTTTGGGAAATTTTCTTCTACAATCCTGTTGAAGATCTGGTCCATACCATTATCCTGAGATTCTTCTCCTTCCTGTATGCCTATGATGCATAAATTTGGTCTTTTTATGGTGTCACACAATTCCTGAATATTCCATTCTTATATTTTCTTATAATTTTTATAATCTTTGCTTGTGTGGTCTAATTCTTCTTCGTCTTCCTGTCTTGTTTTCTGTTTTTCATTTCATTCATCCTATTGGTGAGGTTTTCTCCTGTCATTTCTAATTGGTGTATTGAGTGTTTCACTTCTTCATTTCAGCCCAAGTAATCTTCAGTATTTCTCTTTTCTGAATTCCTTCAGAAGTTTGTCCCTATCTTCTTTCAGTTCTTTGATTTCTTTGTTTGTGTGTTCTTTAAATTTACTGAATTTTTTAATCATGTTTATAACTGTTCTTTTGAATTCCATGTCCTGTGTTATCTCTCGGGGGTTCTCATTATTCTCCTTTACAGGCCTGTTTGTACTAGGTGGGGATATATAATTTGAGTTTTTAGTGTTATTATTTTTTTTTGCTGTGACTTTGACATGTGGATTTCTTTCATAGTTTCTGATTCTTGTGTGAGACTCAAGCCTTTCTCAGTTGAGTTTAGGTCTCCTTTTTGTAAACTTTATGTGCCTTTGTGGTTTACTTCTTGGGCATTAAGAGCTGGTTGGTCTAGGCTTCAAGTTCTCTCCTTTGATTTTACATTGGAGGAGCCAGATGGCTTTCATCTGCCTCCTCCAATATAAACTCCTGCTGCTCAGGAATTCCCACAGACGCCCAAGTTGGATGAGGATCTGATGTGCTCAGGCTTTCTCCTAATATCCGGATCCCTTCAGGAAAGATGCTGGCCTCAAGAAGTTAGGGGCTGGTCTAGTCTGGGTCGAGGGCCTGTCTTGGGCATGCAAAAGTGAGGCAGGGGCGGGAACAGGCCCCAAGGGCTCCCAGAGACTAGACCTAGGAACTGGGTTGGCCTGGGTCCAAAGGGTCAGGAAGCAGTGGGGAATCTGGGCAAAGAGGGAAGTCCAGAGGTCTGGGGTGCCAATAGAAGAAATGACCCAGTGCCCATGATAGGAGGAGAGACAGGGTCAGGGAGCTGGGAGGGTGAACAAGGCTGAGGGAGTCCAGGCACAGTGGTCGAGCAGCTGAACTTACCCAGGAAAGAAGCTGGCCCTAGAAGATGGTCTAGTTTAACATTTATAATGCTCTTCAGAGAGACTCATGAAAAGCTATGCAGAAAACATAGCCAAACATACAATAGAAAAACTGCAATGGAGTAGTACAAAACATTAGACTAACCCACAAAGAAGGCACATAAGGGGAAGCAGAATAATGGAAACAGAGGATAAGACAGAAAAAATGACAAGCCAACCAAATTGAAATGATATCAAGAATTATCTTAAATACAAATTATCAAACAACCCAATTTAGAAATAGAGATTGAGGTCATTAGATAAAAAATGACACAATGCTATGCTGTCTACAAAAATGCACTTCAAATACCAGCATATTGAACCCATAAGCAGGTCGTAAATACAAGCATAAATGAAGACACGTACATGCAAACCCTAACAAGGTATTCTCAGTAGCAGTAGTAATAATAAGGCAGGAAGACTTAGGAGTAAAATAGTTGTAGAAGATTACATGATGACAGAAAGATTAGTTCACTGTAAGATATATGAATCCTAACTGTGTATGCGCTTTATGAGAGAGTTTCAAAATACATAAAAGTGAAAATGATAGGATTTTGGAGAGAAATGGACACATCCACATTCATATATGAAGACCTCAATATATTTCAGTAGGTGACAGACAGAGCTAGTAGACATAACAACCAAGGACAGTTGGAGAAAAGGTCTCAGAGTTACATGAAAAATGAGTAAATAAAAGTAAAAAATGTTTGGAATATTACAGGTAGTTATCACCTACCTTGTTTTTTTGTTCCATATCTGGGTTATTAAAATGAAAACCTAGGGCTAGAAGTATATATTAGCTCAGTAGTAGAGCAATTGCCTAATAAGAAAAGGACATAGGCTTGTTCCCCAGCTCTGGGAAAAAAGAAAGGGTGAGGGGGGAGGAGGGGAGAAAAAGAGGGAAGAGGGGGTGAGAAGGAAAGAGAGGAGGAGAGGGAAAGGGAGAGGGGGAAGAGGGGGGAAGGTAGGAATGAGGGAGGGATGTGGAAGAGGGAGAGAGGAGAAAGGGAGAGCGAGAACAAAAGAGAGCAAGAGGGATGAGAACAAGGTAGAATAGGAGGAGGAGGGGGAGGAGCGGGAGGAGGAGAGGGAGGAGGAAGAGGGGGAAGAGGGGAAGAGGGAATGGAGGAGGGGGTGGAGGAGGAGGGAAAGGGGACAGGAGGGAAGAGGAAAGGTGAAGGGAAGGAAGGAAGAGGGCTGGGGAGATGGATCAGTGGGTAAAATGCTTGCTGTGTAGGAGGACCAGAGTTTAGATCCTCAGTGTTGATGTAGGTGCCAGGCAGGCATGGTGAGCCCACCTGTGATCTCAGCACTCAGAAGGCAAAGACAGGATCCCTGGAGCAAACTGACTAGCTAGACTAGTCCAAATGGCAATCTCTGTTCAAGTGGGAGACCTTGTCCTAATATACAAGGTGGAGGGTGAGAGAGGCCAGAAATCCAATGCCAGCTTCTGGCCTCCATGCACATGTGCATATGCACGTGCAAACACACAGATGCACATCTATATACATTACATACATGTGACACCAAGGAGAAAAAGAGATGGAGGGAGAGAAGAGAAAGATCCCTTACGGCGTCACTAACAGAGTCTTCCACCCAAGGTGAAGGTATTCCTCTAAACTAATTCCTTAAAGTACAAGTGTCCTTAGGTAAGTCATTCCTTCATTCAAGTCTCCTTTTCCTCATCTGTAAAATGAGGGTGCTGTTACCCCCACTCTCTAACATGATTAGACTTCACCTAGGTTTTCTTCCACCTCCGATCTTCCCAACGCTTTTACTTTTCTGGCTGTTTCTCCCTAGGCTGGCATTTTCAAATTGTTCTCTGTTGGAGCCAAATTATCTTTCCGTCTTTCTATTTAACTCACAGGGAAAACATTAAAGCTAAAACAGTGAAACCCTGCTTGTTACTACCCAGTCAAAAGGTCCAGAAATCTCTCAGACACAAATAATCTTCAAACAAAAGCAGAAACCAATATGGAAAAACCCAAAGTAGAATAAGTTCCATCAAACATCTTGTTTTATTTTCAGCTGAAATCATTTTTCCCTGTTAGGTAGACGTAAGTGTAGGCCATATTTAACCAAATACTCTTCCTGCATAATGAGAGACGAGAGCACTTTGCTTTAGGAAAGTTACATGCTATAAACAAAACCTGACAAACTGCTCAGACTTTGATAATGCAAGAAGAAAGAGAATAAATTAAAACCTAGTCACATTCTTCTTAGCTTTCTGATAGGCTTTGTCCAAACAGTTCAAAGAATCACAAAATATCATTCAAGACATGTTCACCCTTTCTGTTATGATTATTTTAACTGAAGGAATGTTGATTGGATATTTTCTCTATTGTTCTAGCTCTTTATTAAATATTTTTATTATTATTTTTGTGTGTGTATGAGTGTATTGTCTGCCTATGTGTAAATGCACCTGTGCTATGCAATACCCACAGAGGTCAGGAGAGGGTGTCAGATCCCCAGGAGCTGGAGTTACAGATGGTTGTTAGCTGCTATGTGGATTCTGGGAACCAAATCGGGGTCCTCTGCAAGAACAGCCAGTGCTCTAACCACCGAGTCATCTCTCCAGCCCCTATTGTTCTAGCTCTTGACGTAGGAGACAAACATTCTATATTACAGTTATTGTAAGAATTTCTCACTAAACACACTGTAAATTCCAGTAAAGAGAATAGAGATAGTTTAATTATGTATTGTTTGTGTACGTGTGTGTATGCAGGTGTGTGTACATGTGTGTGCCTATGCACATAGGGTGAGAGATTGATGTCAGTTGTTAATGTCAGTAGCTCTCCATCCTATTTTTATCATGGTCTCTCACTGAACATGGAGCTTACCAACTTGACCTAGACTGGCTAGCCAGAAAGTCCCAGGGATCCTCCCGTCTCCTCCTCCCCAGTACTGGGATTGCAAGTGCATGCCACTTGGCCTAGTTTTTATGTGGGTGTTAGGGATCTGAATTCTGAGCCCTCATGTTTGTATAGCTCAGTACTGACTGAGCTATTCCCCCCCTGTCCTGCTTATGTTTTTTTTTTTTCTAAAACCAGGGTGTGGCACAGTGCTGTGTATAGGATGTACTCCATCTTATTTATTAGAAAACACAAGAAACTGATTGTAAAGCTAGTCTTTTTTAGCTCCTTACTGAGAGACTGGATCTCTAAAAAAATGGGTTGCACAGTCTGTTACTTTGTTATATGTATTCATACATCAAACAAGCAGGTTTTTAATATCTTATTTATTTTTATTTTACGTGTATGAGCACATTGCCTGCATGTATGTGTAATCCTGTCATGCAATGCCCACAGAGGTCAGAAGAAGGCGTTGGAGTCTCTGGAACTGGAGTTACAGTTATTAGCTGCCATTTGGGCTGTGAATGGAACCCGAGTTCTCTGCAAGAGCAGCCTGTGCTCTTAACCACTGAGCCATCTCTCCAGCTCCATACAAGCAGTTTTTTTAAGTTGTACTTTTATCTTTACTTTAAAGATTCCCCCAAACAACAGGACTCATGAAAAATTTCAAGTTTACAGGAGCTTTCCTGGGAGTCCAATTCAACAGTGTTTTTAAGCATCTATACCAATCACCCAGGGATCATGCTTAAAGGCAAATCCTGATCCTGTAAGTCTGGGGCAAGCCTTGTGATTTGCCTTACAAAAAACAACAAAACAAAACAAAAGCAAGCGTCCATTGATTGTGGTTTGTGGACCACATCTTAATAAAGAGCAAAGAGCACGAGGTACCAGATGTAAGTGGCATTCAGCTGAAACTGAAAGAAGTTATAATGACTGTGGAGCACAGCCATGACAGGGTGACAAATACGGGCTCTCAAACTGGGAGTGACTGTGGAGATTATTGGGGAGGAGTCTAAGCTCTTAGACATAACCAGGTTAAAGCACTTGCACGGGCCCTACAGCTGGTTATGGTTTTGCTTCCACTGAGGTTGGACTTGGGGAGAGGGGCTCCTGGTTTGAAACCTCTTGGGCTTTTCATGAATTGATGGTATCATTTATTCAGAGAAATATGCCAAGCACAGAAAGATGAGTCCTGCATGATCTCACTCTTCTGTGTAATCTGAAGAAGCTGATCTCAGAGAAGCTGGAATAGAATGCTGGTTACAAGAACTGGAGAGGGGAGAGTGGAAGGGGGAGGGAGAAGATTGGTCTACAGCTACCAAGTTACAGTTTGGTTGGAAGACTCCGTTCTGGTGTTCTACCAAGCGGTAGGCTGACTATGGCTAGAGATTTTGCAGCAGATATTTCAAAATAGCTAGACCCATAGGTTTAAATGTTTTCACCACAAAGAAACAGCAAATGAGTGAGGGGCTGAATATGATACTTAGTCTAACTGGATTATTACACAGTATTTATACACCTTGAAATACCACACTGTGTTCATGCATAAACACGATTATTATGTGTTTATGAAAACCAGCAACAACAAAAGAACAGCCAGAGGTATATCTCTGGGTTGGAGGAAGCACACCCAGCTGAGGCAAGGCGCTGGTTGCCTGCTGTATGAACAAGTCTCACGTTTTTTGCTTAGTGGAACGAATTATCCTTTTTCTCCAAGTTATTGCCCAAGGGTTTGACAAATGATTGATGAGATGGACGAAGGGGACTTTGGGGAAGACATGAGGCCCAGTACTCAGGAAATTCCAGAAGGTATTACCCACAGCCCAAACCTGGGTCTTATGACCTGGCTGGAGTTGGCCACTGAAGTTGACTGGCAGGCCAGTTTGATGCTGCCAGGCCCCGAGGTTGTATTTCCAGGGTCATTTGGGCGGTGTCTTCACTAACTCTGCTTGGAAAAAAGTGTCTTGCTGTCTATTCAGTTTTGACAACACTGGTTAGTGCAAAGTTTTAAACAGCACCTGAGACACGCTGCTGATCTGCCTTTGTCTTTTTCAGACTTGCTCGTAAATGTATCTCTAGAAGAAACTGTGACTGTTAAGAACTTAACTAAAACCCACATTTTCTAATTTGCCTGGAGTTCATCTGCATTTTTCCTAATGCATAGACTTCAAGATTGTTTTCAAGAGAAAGTTCTTATAAGAACCAAGTCTCAAGGCCTCTAAAGTACCTTAATGTTAATTTTGCAGAAAGCATCAGTAACTGTAGGTGCTGTGAGCTAGGAACCCACTGGCCTGGAATTCTTGCTAAAAGTTGTGGGAAGTGGGTGTTAGAAGTCTCTAGATCCCTGACTCTCTTAGGAACGGTGTTTTCTTCTGAACAAATAGAAATTTTGCAATAAATTCGCATCATCTTCTTCAAGTCATTTCCTTTGGAGAAACTGAGTTCTTTTCAGGGCACATTCTATAATCCTGTGCCCCCCTCCCCTCCCCCTTCTTCCGATTCTCCACTGCCTCTAACTCTTCAATCAAAACAGGAAAAGCAAAAACCCCAAGTTAATCATGGATACTAGGTACCAAAGAAAGCCAAGGGATGAGCTGCCAGGAATCTGAGCTGTGGTTGTACCAACAGTAACAGCAGTGAGACCTTTAGTGGGTTGCTTAACTTCTCTGGTGCTCTATTTCTGGTAGCTGGATGAGATAATTTTATTTCTTTCCCATCCCCAAACAGTTGGGAGTTTGTAGCTTAGTTTGCTTTCAGAATTCTCAACTACATCCATGAGAGTCTAACTTCTGAGTTAAAGATGTGTGGATGAGAATCACGTCCTAGTCTCATTTGACATTGGGATTCACTCCAAGTCAAGGCCTCCTGGATGACTGACACGTACAAAGAATCCACCCCAAAGCCAAGAGGACATCATTGCTCGACACTTTAATCATCTCAGCAGCTTGCGGTCGGTAACCCATTTCCAAGCTAGTTTTCACCTTCGAATGCTTTTGTCCCGTTCCTGACTCTCAAGCGTCACCTGAGACCCTTTTTAGATGACTCTGGGTGAATCTTGAATCAGTTCCCACCATCTCCAATCCAGACCACAGCCCAGGGGATGCATAATGGAAACACAAGCTCCATCATTTAATAACAAAACAGAGATTCCCACAGGAAGTAGATTTTGCTCTGTTTCAATGAAAACAGACTTAAAACACTCACATATGTACAAACCACACATGGAAAAAAAATCCTTTTGCCTGCAGGAAAGTGTTAATATGGGTACATGGTTAGTAGAAATGGAACCTGCCTCTAAATAGTTTCTCTGCAAGGTAGAGAGGGCCTAGAAGAGCAAGGCAAAGGAAATAGGATCTTATCTGACTTGGCATTTTGGTGGGATCCGGAGTGCTGAAAGTCAGATTTCAGGAAGTGGGAGGGAGTCTGTGAAGAGCAAGGAGGTGATTACAACGGAGATAATGGACCATTCCATCTGAACCAACCCACAAGCCTGCCAGGAGGCTCCACCCTGCCTCATTAAAAATGGCGGGTCTAGCAACAAAACAAGGAGATGGAGAGACCTTGCCGAAGCCCCGCTACAGTCTGTGTGCTGCCAATAAGTTTGCATGTGGTGTGCTGCAACTTTACGACTCAGTGTCATAAAAGAGCTGGGCAACATTCCCAGAACATTAACCTTTCTTCTTTCTTCTTTGGCCCACATGTTATAATTGTATGTTTTGTTCCCCCAAAGCCATTTTCAACTCAAGGAGTAGAGAGAATCCACATGTTACCCATGTTTAGACATAGTTCTAACAAGTTCCGTGTTGATAATATTCAGCTACTATGGGAACAGTGGTGCTTTACAGGGTATAAGGACGTTCTGCCTCAGGAGACCAATGGATACCAGCTCTGCACCTGGACGGAAGTCCTTTTTCAATCCTACATGGTTTTGATTAGCTACACCTGAGCCCTCTTGCCCTCAGAGAATCTCAGCAGGACATCAGCTGTCACAACTCAGCTTCCTTCCTCTATACTCCAAAGTTCTGGGGACCATCTTCATCTTTGCCTCCATCTCAGAAAAGGAAGTATCTCTTTTCTCCTCCAGGCCACACCCAGCATTTGCGTTCTGAACACCATCGCTTTCTTCTTAAATCAGCAGAATGTTTCACACGGGCACCTGTGTGGGTTGACACAGGATTATGGAATCCTCGCCCATTGCTTGCCTCTCTCCATCCTCTTTGGCCCACAGACGCCACATTATCTGGCTCCTTGGAGCTACAAGGAAGTATCTCTTTTCTCCTCCAGGCCACACCCAGCATTTGCGTTCTGAACACCATCGCTTTCTTCTTAAATCAGCAGAATGTTTCACACGGGCACCTGTGTGGGTTGACACAGGATTATGGAATCCTCTCCCATTGCTTGCCTCTCTCCATCCTCCTTGGCCCACAGACGCCACATTATCTGGCTCCTTGGAGCTATGATGTGAGCTTTAGCAGGCCGCACTGCATGTTCCCCTTCCCAGCTCTGCGCTCGGAGCCACCCACAGGGCATAGTCCTGAAGGGAGGAAACAACCAGACACCTGGGAAATTCATTTCTTGCAAGTCACTTCCCCAAGTTTCAACTTCCCTCCAAGTCAGCAGCTTTGACCTCGTTTTCAGATTCCTCTCTGGTACAGCATCCCTTCCTCTCTGAGGGGAAACAAGTCATCCTCAACCTCTCCTCTAGGTCCCTGATCTTGGCCTTCAAGCAAACCACTTTGCCCACCACCTTCTAGAAACATGCCCCTTTCTGCTTTGCCTTCTTACCATACACTTTCCACAAAAGCTTAGACTCCAACTCTGGTATGCACAGGTCCCATGTGACCTAATTTTCCCACCGACTTGAACTATAAACTCTGGACAAAATGCAAACAGCAGATCTTTTAGTGCCATGAAAATGAAGCCAAGACAGAGATTGGGGTGGGGGGGTGGGGGGGCAGAGGTGACCGTTGGAGAGATAGCCTGTCAGAGAAAGAGCTAATTTCCCAATTGCCCTTCAGTTCTCTTCTTATGGCTTTGCCCTTGGGAGCCCCAAGCATAATCTGAAAGAGGTCAGCTATATGGGCTACTAAAATCAAGATAAAACCCAGCATTCTGAACCAAAGAGAGAGGAAAAGTGTCTTTATGTGTGGAGGAGAGGCCATTAGAGGAGAATACCACACTTCTATTTATGAACCTACTAAGCCCATGCAAGGCTCAGGCTCTAACCCACACTGCAAAGGAGTTGAACTGATATTAAAAAAACAACCTGACTCGCAGTTAATTCTTGAGAGGCACATGCATGAAGCATACCAAAAGCTTGAAAGTTTGAGCCGACAGGACAGCCACCACCTACAGAAGGCATAAGAACTTTCTGTGAGAACCTAACTCAAGTGGTTACCTCGTAAATCAAATAAAAAGGCTGACATTTCCAAGAGACATATAATGATAATATATGATCTATAATATTCACAGTGTTCTAGATACAATCTTTATATTGCTCATGAATGCAGCAGGGGAAATGGGGTCAATTCCCAAGGAAAAGATCGCAATACACGTCACAGAGACATCACCCAGATAATTAAAATTCTCAGGCAGAGGTTTTAAAACAGGTAGTACAGTTATGGTCCAAGAGATACAATTCACAATTCTTGCAAAGGATGAAAAGAACTGAGTTATCCACAGAGAAATAGAAGCCACCAAAGGACCTGATTGGAAAATATAATACCTAAAATTTTTTTAAATCATTGAATAAAGTCCAAGAGAAGAGAAATGAAAGAACAAAAAGTCTATAGACTTAAAGACAGATCAATAAAAATTATGCAATTTGACAACCAGAGAGGGAAAAGTTAAAATATAGATGGAGACTCGGGGACTACAGACAAATATCAAAAGGTCTAACATATATGCGACTGGAATTCTAGAAAGGAATGAGAACCAGACTGGAGCTGAAAACTTCCACAGTTGGAGAAAGATATATTTAAAATATTTTAATTATGGTTTTAAAAAATTATTTTGTGTTCATATGTATGTACATGCGGGGACATCTCTCTCTCTCTCGTGTGTGTGTGTGTGTGTGTGTGTGTGTGTGTGTGTGTGTGTGTGTGTATGTGAAGGTGACAGAGCAGCTTGCTGGAGTCAGTTCTCTCCTTACACCATGTGGGCCCCTGTGATCTAACCCAGGTCGTCAGGCTGGGCAGCGTACACTTTTTCCAGCCCTGAGAAAGATAAATTTATAGATTAAAGTAGCTGTACAGATTAAAGCAACTCAGTAGACCCCAAACATATTAAACTCAAAGGAAGCTGAACCTGACACATCATAATCAAACTGCTGAAAATTGGAGGGAGGGAGGGAGAATGAATCTAGAAATCTCCTAGGGAAAATGACAGATTGCACTCAAGGGAATAATGATTCAAAGGTTATAAGGTTATGACTATTTCATCAGAATCCTTAGAGGCCAGAAGCTAGTTTTCTGTGCTGAAAGACCAAGAGTTGGGTAAGGTTAATATCTAAGAGAGGGCTTAGTGTACAGATGGATAACAAAAATAGGGTTCAGGACTAGAAAGTGAGACAGAAATGTGGATCAGAACTGAGCTTCAGAGGTAAGAGATTCCCTGGTTGCTAAGGAAGGTTTGACTGGTATTCTGAATGTCAGATTGTCAAATCTGAGAATACAAACATAGCCGCACATCTATGTACAGTCTCAGTAATCATCCTGAACCTGGGGACAGCTGCCCAATGGCCACAGCTGAAGAGGAACAGGGCCCTGGGACTGTTGATTCCAGCCGGATGTGCGCTTTTTCAACATGTCTGCAGTGTCTCACCTTTGCCCACAGAGTTCCCTTGGCCTCTGTCTCCTGCTCTCTCAACTCAATATTATTAATTGTTACTTAACCTAAATGGCTTAGCTCACCTATAGCCTCATTCTGTAGCAAGAGCTTACTGGACACCTGATATACCAGAAGCTGAATCTGATCATAAAGATTTCCCAGATCTTCTTCCTGAAAGCATTGAATGCCTTTTGTCTCTCTGTTGAATCTTCAGATCAATTTATTAAGCTCATTTTATTTGTATTAGTTGGCCTTGAATTTGTGTACTCTATATTAACCTGGGGATGTGAGTTGCAAAGCTTTGGGTTACAAACGGGGTCTGTTAAAGTCACTTAAAGGCATTCATTGTTGGGCCAACAAGATGACTCAGAGGCTAAAGGCATTTGCCACCAAGTCTGATGACCTGAATTCCATCCCCGGGGCACACATGGTAGAAAGAGAGATCTAGCTCCCAAGAGTTATCCTCTGGCCTGCAAACACATGCCAAGGTATGCCCACATACACAGACACACAGACGTACACACAGACACAGACACAGACACAGACACACACACACACACACACACACACACATACACACACACACACACAAATGTAATAAAAAGATTTGAAGGCACTCGTTGTCTTAGAATAGCTAATGAAAAAATGAACAGATACTTTTATTTCCCCTAAATCTATTAGAATACCAGAGTGATGTGAATTATTTGAATATTTAAAACTCACTTTAAATA
>NW_008349753.1:1235948-1245228 GCF_000622305.1 Nannospalax galili | reverse complement strand
ACACACACACACACACACACACATACACACACACACACACAAATGTAATAAAAAGATTTGAAGGCACTCGTTGTCTTAGAATAGCTAATGAAAAAATGAACAGATACTTTTATTTCCCCTAAATCTATTAGAATACCAGAGTGATGTGAATTATTTGAATATTTAAAACTCACTTTAAATAATTATTTACTATAATTAGAAAATGATATAAAAATTCAAAACAAAGACTGATATTTCTTAGAATTGTTTCTTGTAAGTTTTTGAACTTTATTCATGCTCAGAAGAATCACAGAATAAAGACAGATGTGGAAGAGAACTTAAAAATGAGAAGTCAGGGCTGGAGACTTAACTCAATGGCAGAGGGCTTGTCTACCACACATGAAGCCTTAAGTTCAAACCCTAGCACCACAGAAACAGAAAGCTCAAGTCCTTACTTTGCAAAGAAAAATATGGAGATGTTAAACCTTATCCAAAGACCACATCAAGAATCCTGAGCTAAGGGCTGGGCTGTAGCTGAGTGGTATTGTACTTGACTAGCACATTTGAAGACGGAGGTTCAATCCCCAGTACTGACTAAAATCCAGACCTCTCTCTCCATTTGAGGCTCATGCCTCCTTTAGCTCTGCACTACAAGTACAGGTTTGCTGAAAGACTAGAAGAACAGGGTCTGATGGAGTGAGTGTGGATGCTGGGTTACATCACTGACGAGGCTAGTCATCTCCTCCCCCCAAATTAAGGAGCTCTTCTGGTGGCTGCCCTGTTAGTCAGTGAGTTCTTCCCGTGCCTGTGACTGATCATACCAGCCATTCCTACTTCCCTACCTGCTCATTCTACTCAGTTTATAAATCTATCGCTTAAAAGACCAAAGAGTTCCGAAGGGACTGGTTATGAAACACAAGGTAAAGCAGAGCAGGGAAGCAAAATGCACGTCTGATCTCAGTTCTGCCAAAAGCCAAGTCAAGGACAATGTAAAACTCTTTTCACCTTGATTGCCTCAGTGTCCTCACTTGTAAAGTGATGTGGAGAACTCTAGTCACCATGGATACAGAGATGGGATACACACCAACTGGCTACTAAGTAAAACAGATTTTGGATGCCAGTAGAAACAAAAGTGGGAGACGATAGAGTTTTAAGTATAAAAGAAAGAAAAAACTAAAAAGACAATCTTTTTAAGAAGTTGATTTTTTTTCTTAGTCATCTGTAAAGTAAGAGGGCCAAGGTGATCATGCCCATGTTTAACTCCAAAATAGATGAAAGGTTAAAAGAAGAAGAAGGCAGCTCTATTGGGGGAAAATTTCCTGAAATAACCTACTGATGTTCAAGAGTCATGAGGTCATCATTCATCTTTATAAAAAGAGACACGGGAACAAAGGCAAACAAGGCAAAGGGCTCACTTTTACATAACACCAGCAAAGCAAAAGGAGTGCCTATTCCTCCTCCAGCCTGCAGCCCGACAGGAAAACGGAAAGCTTTGGGAAACAGCCTATGAAATACTGTATTTTCAGTCTCAACAAATGTTTGGGGACATCATGAAAGTCTGTTTGATACAGGTAGAAAGTTTTGTTCATTTTCTTTCAAATTCTTTAAAACCAGACATGCTTCCAAAATCCTACAGTCTAGTCCGCATGTTGGCCTATGAACAGCCAGAAGCATGCACGATGTAACTTTGGAAAGTTATATCCAATTTTAGTGCCCTAAATTTCAGTACTTAATTTTTCTTTCTTTTCGAGACAATATCTCCCTCTATCTTAGACTAGCCTTGGACTCAAAATGATCCTCCTGCCTCAGCCTCCCAAGTACTGAAACTAGAGGTTTGAGCCACCACACACAGCTTAAACTTTAATATTTATTGACTTCAGTATGGAACAGTGTATCTTTCTAGCAAGACTTAACATTGCTAGTGCTACTGACTCTCTGGCACTTAAGTAAGATAGCTATGTATTTTGCTACATCTGTCGGTGTACACATAGAGACTATCTTTTAAGTGAAGAGAAATGGAATGTGTTCATACGGAGAAACCCTGGTGTGGATGCACCACTAAGTATAGCGGTAAAATATAGGAGACCTGAGTTGTGGAATCACCTGTGCCAAGCATAAAATGTCTTCAAAAGCTCTTGTTTATCTAAAAATGTATGCAAAATTTAAACTCTACACCATGGTACATACACATTTGATACTGAAATAGTACTTTTCCCTCAAAATTTCCTAATAGAATGGCATCTTGGAGCTGGATCAGAAGGTTCATGGTTAAAAGTGCTCTCTGCTCTTCCAGACGACTTGAGTTCAGTTCCCAGTAGCCACATAGGGTAGTTCACAACCATTTGTAACTCCACCTCCAGGGGATCTGATGCTCTCTTCTGACCTCTGTGGGCAATACACATGTCACATTCACACACACACAGACACACATACACACACATACAAACAAACAAATAAGTACATCTTCAAAATGGCATCCTTCCATATAGTAAAACACAGAAAGAAAACTCACAATAGTTTTGGTCTTCTGGCTACTTTAAGACAAAATTATTTGTTGTGTTTTCTCTTGTGAATTATTCAAACATTCCAGTTATGCACTGTACTTTGCAAAAATGTAATACTACCAGGAAAATCTTACAGATTTTTTATAAACTTGTGGATTTTTCTGGGGCAGAAATATCATTTAAGTATTCCCTAGAGAGAAACCAAAAGAGGAGAATTTTCTTCTGAGCTTTCAATGGCAGTGTGCAGTGAGTGGGAAAACCACATCTCACCTAGATCGCTGTGGCTACTTGTAAAAGTAAACTCATTTTAATCATTCTGTCTGTGCAACCAAGATTTGGAGTAACGATCCTGATTTTATTTTTTTCAATAAACGTGAATTTCATTGCCCGTATCAGAAATTGACTGACACATATTCTCACATGGGTAATTAAAGTCCATTGTTAGAAAGCTGTTCACTGCAGCATTGTGGGTAATGGTAAACAAATGGGGAAAAGTTAAATACTTCCCAGTAGGTATCTTAGTTTGCTTTTTATTTCTGTGATAAAGCACTTTGACCAAAAGCAACTTGGGGAGCAAAGGGTTAATTTCATGTTATACTTCCGGGTCATAATCCATTACTGAGGGAAGCTAGACAGGAACTAAGGCAGGAAGTGAAGCAGGAAGCATAGAGGAATGCTGCTCACTGGCACTGCCAGGCTCATGCCCACTAGCTAGAGGTGGGACTGCCCACAGTGAGCTAGGCCCTTCCACATCAATCAACCATGGAGACATTTCCCACAGGCATGCACACAGGCCACGATGATCTTGGCAGTCCCCCAACTGAGACTCTCTTAAATAACTCGGGGATCTGTCAAGGTGACACCTGAAGCTACTAGGACAATAGGGAACTAGTTGAAGACGTTTGGATACAGCTGAATCATGTAACTCCAACTGGAATCAGATTGACCTCTACAGAAAAATATCCCAAATACATGGTTTGTTGAAAAATATCAAGTTACAGATATTTAGTGTGCTCCCATTTCTGTCGTGTTTACAAAGATGCTATCACATATGTTTGCACTGGGGTGGAATTTTTTCTGGCAGAACATACTAGAAATAAACAACGAAAAGAATACCTTCAGTGCTGGCATGAAAGGCAAAAGAGATGAGGACTTTTACACGTCATTCATGTTTCCTAGTTTCTAGAATTTCTACATCGTCTAAATAAATGGAATGCTTTCCCTGACTTCCTCAGTCCTTATAATATCATGCCCCATCTGAGACCCTATATTGTCACAACTTAGGGAGTCCTGGTCATAAGGTCATAAGGTGTGAACTTTCATGAGACTGACATGAGATGCCTGGGAAGAAAACGCAAATGTCATAGAACTTCGCTGTCTGTGGGGTTAACTGCTGACAGGTGCAGCTCCTGGGCTCACCTGCAGGGTTAGGAAAATGAGCCATTCCATTCTCCAGCAATGTAGGGAAGATTCTAACCCATGGCAGGCACAGGAAGTCATGTGAATGTGAACAACACCATTCCAAAGTGATTGATTTTTCCCTTGGACTTGATTTACGGTGGACATAGCCAGTTGCACCATTACCCAATATCTATTCTTTCTTCCTGATAGCAGAACCAGAATTTGGGGCTATAAAGTACCCAGTTAAAAAGTCTTCCTCAGAGCTGGAGAGATGACTCAGTGGTTTCTTCCAGAAGACCTGAATTCTGTTCCCTGCACCAACGTCAGGCACTTCACAACCACGTGTAACTCCAGCTCTAGGGGATCTGACCCTCTACTGGCCTCTGGGGGTACCTGCATACATGTTCATATGCATGTACACACACAAGCATAAAAGTAAACATTTAAAGAGAATCGTCTTTTAAAAATAGTTTACTCTTTATTATTTTTATTTTATGTGCAACAGTGTATTGCCTGAATGAATGTAAGTGCACCCGTGTCGTGCAGTGCCCATGGAGGTCAAAAGAGGACGTCAGATGCCCCTGAAACTGAAGTTACAGATAGTTTTTAGCTGCCATGTACGTGCTGGGAATCGAACCCAGGTCCTCTGCAAGAGCAACCAGTGCTCTTAACCACTGAACCATCTCTCCAGCTCCTCTCATACTCTCTTGATATTGAAGCAGCCATGTTACTTAGTATTGGTCAATATATTGAAAGCAACTCTTTGGGATGGTAGTTTCTGAAAAACATCCTTTAAAGGACAAAACAATTTTTAAAGCTTTTGCCATCTTGTATCTTTAGTCCTTCATCTTCCAGTCTGCCTGGGAGTAGATTAGAAGCCTTGGCCCAGAAGAGTAATTTTGAAGTTACAAAGGTGGAAACTGTACATGGACATGTTAGAACAGGAACATTAGTGGAACTAGGATCCTTGATGACCTCTCAGGGTAGAGAAATGGCCCTCCCTTGACTGAGCTTCCATAATCAGTCTTCAAAGACTTCCTTGTCAGAGACAATCCTGGCCAATTCTGGGTCTTCCCATAATAGCTCCACACAGAGAAAATGAAGAGTTGTCAGGGTTCTGGAGGTGTAAAAGCTTCAGATGTGAGGACGGAGATCCTGCAGAGTGAGGGATTTCATACAATGAACCAGGAGATTCCAGGAGGATCCAGGAGATGACATTGATAAACAGGGAGGTTACACAGGGGCATGTACTCAGGTACCCCAGATGCACCTGAAAATCACTGGTCTGTCTGTTCAGGAGGATCCTGAGGGGCAAAACAGGTCAGGGTCGCTTTTGGTGTATGTAAGATGGGGCAAGAAGGAAATTCCCCACTCTTCCCAGATCAATCGCTTCCAGGTCCCACACTTGTAGGGGTGATGCTGTGTTTCAGGTGTTCTTCGTGGCCATGATAAAGAAACCATGTACCCACAGTCACTGTCATTTTCTCTGCTGGGACTTTATCAGCATTTTAGTCTCCGTTTTCATCCAGCTGATCATGGCTTAGAAGAGCCAAATCCTGAGCCCAGGAGTGGAGCAGCAGAGGGTTAGGAGTCACACTCCTACCACCGTCCTCCTAGAATGACCCAGCCTTCTCTCACTCTGATTGCTTTTAGTAATCGTTCCTTGGACATCTTCAAAGTCAAAGGAAGGTAAACTAAAAACATAATTAAATAAATGTTAACTCGAAGAGTTTCTTTTTTATTTTTTCACACTCACTTGGAACGATGTATTATCCGTTAGTAAGTAGTGTAAGCAATTATCTTTCGTGTGAAGCCAGTATATTTTAGGCAATCCCACTGAGATGGTGTAAACAACATTTCCTGTGTCAAAAGCAGAGATCCAAGTCTGTTTTAGAATGGTCCTTAATCTCCATCTCTTATAATTCCCACCAATAACTTGTCTTTTTATATATGCTGGCATCTGTGTGGAAGACAGCATCCCACATTGACCAAGTCTCCATCTGGTGACAGACGGGGGAACAGGAACGTAGACTGTCACTTCATGCAGATGGGTTTCTATTAATACAAACAAGTGACCCTAAAAGAGAAATTGGCTAGCTCCAGCATAACTTTAAGAAAATTGTTCTGCATTTCCTGAAAACAGGTTATTTCTAAATACATGGTGCCACCTTTTAAATATTGTATGGGCATTTTGTCCTTCTCAGAGCTGATTTGTACCAAGTGGGCCTGTTGTCCTGAGTCCCTTTACTTAGAAAAGAATGAATGGAAAGGAAGAGGAATGAAGGAAAGGGAATGAGGAGCAGCAGTAAGAACAACAGGTATCATGTGGGAAAAGCTCCAAGTTTTTTGTTGCTGTTCCAGGTCCCATGTGTTAGAGACAGGGCATGGGGGTGAAGAGGATGGAGAGGAAGGGAGGGGGTTTAATGTATTATGTGTATTTGACTTCACGGTTTTCTCCTGATGCACCATGAGAACATATAGACAAATATGTTCAAAGACATCCATCAGGTAAATGTGCATTTTAAAACTTATATATAAGTGATCCCTTGTTATGGTTTGCATAGGAAATGTCCTCACAGACTCATGTTCTGAATTCCAGGTACTCAGCTTATTTGTGGGGGGGTTGGTTCTGGAAACTTTAGGAGATGGAATTTAGGTGGAGGAAGTAGGTCACAGGATGAGGGTTCACAGGAATCTATTATCCTAGGCCACTTCCTGTCTCAGTCAACTTCCTGTTAGGCTGTGAAGAGAACAGCCTTCCTCTTCCATACACTCTGACCACCATGTTCTACCCAAGTACGGGGGCCAAGAAACCACAGACAAGAACCTCTGAAATGTTGAGCGAGAATAAGTCCTCCCTCATACCATTTCTGCCATGTATTTTGTCATGATGTGAGGAGAAAGCAGTGCATCCCTTTAATGACTACTAAAAAGGCTTCAAGTGGTGGCTTCCTTAGCTTCAGAGACAACTCATGGCTATTTGTATTGCTTACTTACAGATAAAACATCATAACGAAGGCACTTATAGAAGGAAGAATTTTTTTGGCTTGTGGTTCCTGTGTCCATCATAGTGGGGAGGCATGGTGACAGAGGTGGCCAGGGCAGAAAGCAGAGAGCTCACATCTTCAAGTAGGCATAGGAAGTAGAGAGAGAAACCAGAAATGGACAAAGCTATATACTTTCAAAGCCCACCCCCAGTGACATGCTTCCTCCACAATGGCCACAACTCCTTAAAGTTCCATGGCCCTCCTCAAACACCACCACCAACTGGGAACCAAGTGTTCAAACACTTGGAGTTTATGGGGGACATTCTCAGTCAAACAACCATGTTGGTAATGGACAGAAAGGCTCCAAATGGGCTGTGGAGAGGCTTACCAGAAGAGTGAGTTCTAATTACAAACAACCCATTGGCCAATAAATAGAGATGCAACAATGGTTCATCCACACAATAAATTACTACCCTCTGGAGCCAATGAGGTGGCTAAGTAGGTAAAAGCACTGTGCAAGCCCAAGGATCTGAAGTTCCCACACTGGAAGGAGAGAACCAACTCCTAGAAATTGTCCTCTGACTTCCACCAAAACATCACACACACACACACACACACACAGAGAGAGAGAGAGAGAGAGAGAGAGAGAGAGAGAGAGAGAGAGAGAGAGAGTAAAAAATATATTTGGGTTAATCACCATCTGTTGCATGAGGAAGTTTAGCTAGTGAGAGTTGATTAATTCAGAAATCGAAACCTGTCCAGAGTACAGAGAATAAGAGACTTCAGAGTGCTTATCTCTAATAGGACACCTGTATCAAACCTCTGCCACCCAAGACTCAGGGACCATTGAAGAAAAGAGGGGGAATAATGACTGTAAGAATGACCACAGGGAAACAAAGTTTTCTAGACAGCTTGGAAGTTAGTCATAAGAACTCGCAGCAATGGTGAACAGCATGAACAAGACCCATGGAAACTCAAGTTGAACAAAATCCCAGCATTGAAATGGGGAAGTGGGAAAGAGGCCCCAACCTTAGCTGAGGAACTATTGGCAGCCGATTACTGCTGGGGGAGGGAAAGTCAGCATTCTTTGAGGGTGTGATGCTAGATAGGTTAACTAGGCTCCAGTGGATGGATATACACTGAAGACACTTGGGGACACAAACTTGACAAATAGGCTTTAATATACATGACAGAATACATGAAATCTGGTGGGGGGTTATAAGAGTGCTACAGATAGGGAAAGGGTCTAAATAAGATCAAACATATTTTGTAAAATTTGTAAAAATTCAATAAAAAGAATTTTAAAACCCCAAAACCAAAAAAAAGACCCCATGTTTAGGGGTAATCTTTTTAAATTTATAGTCATTTCCACCTTGTGGGGGGAAAATTAAAGTTATTTTAATAACACTTCAGCATTTTAACCCTGCAGATAGATGTTCAGCTGTACTATTAGATGCTTGATTTGGTTTATTTATTTCTTTACTTATTTTTTGTTTTTTATTTTTACTTTATGTGTATGAGTGTTTTGTCTTCATGTATGTAAGTGCACCTATGTGCATGTAATGCTTGTGGAAGCCAGAAGAGGGTAATGGATCCCTAGAACTGGAGTTATGTAAGACTGTTACAAAGTGAGTGCTGGGAGCAGTACCCAGGTCCTCTGTAAGAGCAGCCAGTGCTCTCTTAACTGCTGAGTCATCTCTTCAGCTCCTATCTATGGTTTCTTAAAGTTGACTCCATTTAAAAATTTTTACAGTCTCACTTTACCTTTTCCCTCAGAATTTATATCAAGAACATTGTAAGTTTGATGTGCTGATTATACTTGTAGATGCACATTGACATCAATTAAAATATTCAACTAAGTATCAGATAAAATCAGACTAAGGGACTCCAAAATATACTTCTCACTCTTTAAAGATTTATTTTTATTTTATGTGTGTGTTTGCCTGCATGTATCTAAGTGTACCATGTGTGTGCCTGATATTTGTAGTGTCCAGAAGAGGGCGTAGTGGATACTTTGGAACTAGAGTCATAGATGGTTGTGTGCCATGTTGGTGCTGGGAGCTGAATCTGGGTCCTCTACAAAAGCACTAAGTGCCCTCAGCTGCTAAGTTATCTCTCCAGCCTCTACTTCTCACCCTTTAAGGCCTTCTGCTTTAGAAGAGTATTTAGTATTCTTGGGGAAAAGGTTTTAGTTTTCACATTTTTATTTATATGTCTATTTGTAAATTCACTTAATGTGTGTGAGTGTACACCACGGTGCATGTGTGGAGGTCAGAGGACTTACAGGAGTCAGTTCTCTCCTTCAATCACACAGGTCCTGTGTACTGAACTGCTTTGTCAGAGTTGGCAGCAAGCACCATTACTCACTAAGTGAACTCACCAGCCTCTGCACTCCTTTTTATTATTATT
>NW_008349753.1:1227809-1235811 GCF_000622305.1 Nannospalax galili | reverse complement strand
TCTCTTTTAATTTCATATACTCTTTCCCCCTTTGCTTGAGATCTGTGAAAAAATGAGATACCTTATCAGTTTTATTGACATACAGTTCACATCAAAAAGTTCTATGTTTTTAGCATAAAATCCGGTGTTTGTAGCAATTCTACAGAGCTGTAAATAATCAGGAATACCTAACTTTCACAACCCCAAGACTATGTGTTCACTGCTCCATATACACAGACCACCCCGCCCCTGGAAATCACCAATCTACTTTCCTTTTAATTTTTAAAATTTATTTATTTTTATTTTATGAGTGTTTTGCCTGCATGTGTGTAAGTGCACCTGTGTCACACAGTGCCTGTGGAGGACAGAAGAGGGCAACAGATTCCCTGGAACTGGTGTTAGCTGCCATATGCGTGCTGGAATTTGAAACCAGGTCTTCTGCAAGAGCAACCAGTGTTCATAACCACTGGGCCAATGTTCTAGCTACTAATCTGCTTTCTGTTTTAATGGATGTGTCCATTCTGAACATTTGTCAAAATGGAATCAGACAAAATATGACCTCCGTGTGTGTCTTCCTTCATACCATGATTTCTGAGGGCTGTGTCCACTATAGTTTGCTCTAGTAACTACAGCCCATAATCCTGCTATGAACATTTATGTGCAAGTTTGATCTGCACATATGTGTTAAGCTTGCTTGGTTATATGTACCCAGGAGTAGAGTGTCCGGATCATATAGGAACCATGGTTAAGAGTTTAAGAAACCACCAAAGCTTTTTCCTAAAGTGGTTACATCATATTACAATCCTACCAGCATATATTAGGGTTTTGTTTTTACTGTTTTATTTTGTTTTTTTGAGGCAGGATCTTGCTCTGTAGCTCAGGCTGGCCTCTAGCTTGTTATAATTAGCCAAGGCTGGTCTTGAACTTTTAAAACTCCTGCCTCTACTCCCAAACACTGGAATTACAGGTGTGTATCATTAGAGAGGATTCTAACCTCTCCATATCCTCTTCAATATTTGTTAATTTGGGGCTAATTTTAGTTTTCCTAGTGGGTATGAAATGGCATCTCACTGTGGTTTTAATCTACATTTCTTCAATAACTAACAAACTTCTTTCCATGGGTTCATTAACTGCCTATGTGCCTTACTAGGATAAATGTTCATTCCACACCCTGCCCATTTGTCATGTGAGTCATGTGCCTTTTTATTATTGAGTTTTAAGAACTCTTTATATGATTTAAATTCATATTCCTTACAATAACTTTTCCTTTCTATGAAATTCCTTTTTATTTTCTTTATAGTATGCTTGAAGCACAAGAGTATATAATTGTTAAGTTCAAATATATATATATATGTGTGTGTGTGTGTGTGTGTGTGTGTGTGTGTAATGGACTCTCCTACAGTCCAGATTGACTTTGAGGGAACTATGTGGCTGAAGATGTTTGAACTTCTGATCCTCCCACCTCTACCTCCCAGTGCTGAGGTAACAGACATATGATACCACATCCAGTTGTATGGGGTTTGGGGGATAGAATACAAGGCATTGGGCGTGCTAGACAAGCATTCAACAAACTGAGTCACATCCCAGCTCTTTTCTTACTCATTTATGGTTTGAGTATCACACCTAAAAAACTACCTATTCTAAAATCACAAAAATGTATACCTGTGTTGTTTCCAAAGAGTTTTAGAGTCAGTTCATGTCATTGACTGAGACAGAAGATAAGAATCCAAACCCAGAACACACTAATCATTGTGTGCATCCTATGAGCTTTATTTTGACTCAGCTCTGTGGTTCTTGGCCCCAGGGAGCTTATACACTTCACAGTGCTGGTAGAATTCCACTAACAATCAGCAGCCTTGAGAACAAGATTCTGAGAAAAAGGAACCTCTTCTCTATAAACACAACTTCAAATTTCTCATGTAATAATTTGCCTGCCTTCAAAGCAACAATACCTCAGCCAGAAATGCAGCAACCTCTGAGTGCCTTTAAGACAGAGCTGAGCAGGCTGGTCTGGGTACCTCTCTTTGTAAAAGACACAGTACTTCCTTTCACAACAAGAACCTCACCAACATGTTGAAGCCCTCTGAGAAACACCAATCTCATGCCCAAATAAAGCTAAGTTCACCTCCCAAGACAGGAAACTGAGTCAAGGATGCCTCTTTCTTAGAGGTTAACATCTTTTATGTGTCTTCGTGATATGACAAAAGCCTATCTCCTTCCTTCAAGGAAAACTGAGCAAAACGGTCAAGGCTTTAACCAAGATTCTCCTCACGCAATTCTCTGAGGTGAAATCTTGATCGATAACAATTTCATCAGAGGAAACTCTGAGGCAAATTGTTCATCTGCTCATCTCTCCCTGGGAAGCTTAACCTGAACCCTGAGTCAATCTCTTTCCCAGCAGTCACACAGAGTACAGCCCTGCAGCTGCTGTGTCCTTTTTGCAAGCCTGTCACTCCTCTAATGGCCTGAGAGAGCCTGTCTTCCTTTACACCACTGTTTGTGATCTGGATAATTCAGCCCTCAATAGCCACAGGTCAGCAACTAGAGAGTCCTTTAAGGCCAGGCCCTCAAAGAGAAATAACACTGTTAGCTTGGCATGGTGATACACACCTTTATTCCCAGCACTTGGGAAGCAGAGGGATTTTTGTGAGATCGAGGCCAGCCTGGTCTACATAGAGGGGTCCAGGCTAGCTGAGGCTACAGGGAAACTATATCTCAAAAGAACAAAAACCAAATAAACAAACAGAAAACCACAACCACCACCACAACAAAAGCTACTGCTACTGAGTACCTAAGCACGCATTGTACAGACAGGGCATCCACCATCCTCCCTGCAAAGTAGGCTGAGCAACGGCACCAAGACAAACACGCTGATCTTATCACGCTTCTCAGACTAACATGGCCCATTTAATGCATACTGATGCTTCAGAAGATGCTTCTTGTGTCAAATATTCAGTCCCCTTATATGTTGCTCAAGCTGCAAGGCAAAGGAATTCTAATGAAAGCCCTGGTGACACTGAATGTTGCTGTCAATGGATGGTCAGCTAGTGGGGTACCCGGTGAACATGACGGGATTCGTTCAGGTTTGAAGGGTCAGCTCCCAATTCTTGCTCAGCTTCTGGCTGGTATCATCCTGGCCTACCACGTGACAGGAAGCCTACCTGCTGACGGGCACACATATCGCTTTCATGTATGGAAACACTTTCCACAGTTTTCAGCATATGTTAGCTGACTGGAGCACTTGTAAGAAGATTGAGTGACAGGCTTGGCAATAGTTCTGTTAAGATTTATCTACAGAACATAAGAAGGGTGATGGTTCCTCCTCATTGGTCATTTTATAACAAACATCTCATAAATTGGCAAATGACTATCATGATGACTACATGATGACATTTGGGGTGATATTAGTATGCATTTCACTTATGTCACTAATCAAGGGCAACATTATTAATTACTGAGTAATGTACACTGTTATTCAATTGTTCTTGAAATGGATATATCAATACCTATCTACCTATCTATATATTTTTTGAGACATGCTCTCACTGCGCAGCCCTGACTGACCTGAAACTTGCTATGTAGACCAGGCTGGCCTCAAACTAACTCACAGATATCTACCTGCCTCTGCCTCCTGAGTGCTGGGATTAAAGGCATGTGCCACGATGCCCAACCTTTGAAATAGATATTCAGTGCTAGATTAGAATACATTAATCCACACTTTAAATATGCCCTGGTCACAGAGGTATATTTTAAAATGTTAAATGAATGAATAAACGAGTCATTGAGACAAAAGTAGAAATAACTTCATGGCAGAATGTCAAGTAAAAATGTAGACTTTAAAACTGTAGCTTTGATTTAACCTAGAAGGTATTAAAACATTGCTTTTACCCTATAAATATATGGAATAAATTTAAAAATAAAATTATAATATTGCTGTAAATATATTAAAATAAATATACATATTGACAGTGTTAAAACATAGCATAAATAAACAGAAGCATTAACTTTGTTGTGCAATGAAGATGAAGGGAAGGTTCCAACTGTTCTCCCTGAAGCCCAGTGTACCAAAAGATGTTCTAAAAATGAATGATCTGGGGGCTGAAGGAAAGGTTCAGCAGTTAAGAGTGAAAGGCAGCTAACAACAATCCATTAAGTCCAGTTCCAGGAGATCCAGTGCCCTTTTCTGGCCTCCACAGGCATTGTATGCATGTGGTACACTTTCATGCCTACAGGCAAAACACTCATACATAAAATAGAAATAAAAAATAGAGGACTGGCAGGATGGTTCAGTGGTTAAGAGCACTGACTACTCTTGAAGAGGACCCGGTTCGATTCCCAGCACCCATATGGCAGCTAACAACCCTCCATAACTCCAGCTCCAGGGGATCCAATGCCTTCTTCTGACCTCCAAGGCCATTGCATGACACAGGTGCACTTACATATATGCAGGCAATACACTCATCCCCATAAAATAAAAATAATAAATAAAATATAAAAATAAATTAATTAATTAAAATTTTAATGATCTGATTACACACAAAACCAGACATGTAAGATTCCTGAGCTAAGGGCTGGGCTGTAGCTTAGTGTCAGTGTGCTTGACTAGCACATACGAAGACTGAGGTTCAATCCCCAGTATGGGCTAGAAAATGATTACAAGCTAAGAAAACAAACAACATAACCAGGGATGATCAAAAGATTGGAAACTTGCTCTGAAGATAACTACCTCAATCCGAGTAACCCCAAACTGTAAATAATTGGGACCTATCTGGATCATTCTCTTTGGATGAACAATATATCCTATGTTGTAGTTTAAGCCAGACTTTTAATAGGTATAAGAGAAGAAGCCTAGCAAGATTAAAAACAAAATCATGTCAACATTAAAGTCTGTTAGGGTCCAAAATAAAGGGAGCTAGAAACATGTAGTTGCCTCAATATGACTTTTGGCAACAACAAAAAAAATGTAGTGGGAGTGTAATCAATTAAAGAAAAGAAAAGTAATCTAACTGTAAAAATAAATAAGCAGATAATTAAATACAGGAAAAACTGACAAAAAAGATATACCAGGTTTTCCTGACAATTTATGAATTCTTTCTCTTTATTTTTAAATCTCTCATAATCTTTTAACATTTGTGAATCCCAGTTTTGACTCTAGGAAAAAAATACCCATCTGAAGCATCTGCTCTACCACAGAAAGCTGAGAAAGCTCCCAGAAATACAGTCAGCGTTGCTGTGGTTCCATGGGCCCTGGGTGGTCCCCAATTCACCGATCTCGACAGTTTTGACGAGTGCTGTCACAATTTTCTCTCTGTCTCTTTTTTTTTTTGGTGTTTTGATCTTTTTTTTTTTGGAATTTTATTGAGATAATTGTGGGTTCACTTGCAGCTGTAAGAAATGATATAGAAAGAGTCTGTCTTAGCCCAGTTTCTGTTGCTGGTAACACTGTTCCACAGCCTGGGTACAATACAGAGATAAAAGGTTTATTTTGGCTCACAGCTAACTCAAGGTGTAAAGACTGCATCTAGCGACAGCCTTCTTACTGGGAGAGGCCTAGAAAAAACACAGTATGTAAAGACAATGAAGATCAGGAGAACCTGAGAAACCTTGTTAACTGGCTTTTAGATCAGACTCACTCTCAGTCCAGTAACTAGTTGATTGGTTAATAGCACGACTGGATTCATGTATTCATGAGGACAAAGGAACAACTTGATCCTGCCTTGTAATACCTACCTCTAATATAGCTTCTAGTGCTAAGTTGTCGTGGTTGCTTGAGCTCACTGAGAAGCTGGATCTGGAAGTGAGGTTGCTCTCCATCCTCATTTCAGATCCAAGCATGTTTGTCTCACAGCATTCTCTGAAGTCCGAGGATAGGGTAGCTTCCCTACTCTGTGATAGGGAGGGAAGAGCAAAGGAGCCCAAGAGTGAAAACATTGTGTCCTTGAGAACAGCTAGACGGTAAACCATTTCCATCAGCGGTGACTGTTGTTGATCCCATGATACAAAATGCCCTGCAGTGGGAAAGAGAAGCTGGAAGGTCAGTCATGGGAAGCTCCGTTGTGGAAGGAAAGCTCAATCAGGAACTCCAGCTGGATGTTGTGAGTACTTAATTTGATGATGGTCTATCAACTGCTGTTTGTTCTTTTACTTGGAAGCCTCACTGGAGGGGACACTCTGTTTTGCCCTAGACATTCTCTGTTTGGAACTCTGGTTGACTGCCTTAAAGGGGCTTCCCCAGTCAATTTCTGTGGATGTTTTGAGCACCCATGCGTTGCTTCTATCTATCTATCATCTATCATCTATCTATCTATCTATCTATCTATCTATCTATATCTATCTATGTACTATCTATGTATCTATCTATCTATCTATTGAATCTATCTATCTATCTATCATCTATCTATCATCTATCATCTTCTATCATCATGATCAATCATCTATCTATCATCTATGATCTGTCATCTATCTATGCATCTATCATCTATGATCTATCATCTATCTATGCATCTATCCATCATCTATCATCTATTTATCTATCATCTATCCATCCATCCATCATCTATCTATCTATTCTATCATCTATCACCTATCATCTGTCTGTCTATCTATCTATCTATCTATCATCTAGCTAGCTAGGTATCATCTATAATCTATCTACCTATCTATCACCTATCTATCATCTATCTATCTATGTATCTATCATCTATCATCTATAATCTTCTATCATCATGATCAATCATCTATCTATCATCTATGATCTATCATCTATCTATGCATCTATCATCTATCAATCATCTATGATCTATTATCTATCTATGCATCTATCTATCATCTATCATCTATTTATCTATCATCTATCCAACCATCCATCACCTCTATCACCTATCTATCTGTCTGTCTGTCTGTCTATCATCTAGTTAGCTAGGTATCATCTATCTATCATCTATCATCTATCTATCTATCTATCTACCTACCTATCTGTCATCTATCTCTGAGATCCTCCATT
This sequence comes from Nannospalax galili, assembly GCF_000622305.1. Classification (NCBI taxonomy): domain Eukaryota; kingdom Metazoa; phylum Chordata; class Mammalia; order Rodentia; family Spalacidae; genus Nannospalax; species Nannospalax galili. The sequence continues at coordinate 1,228,829 of NW_008349753.1, read as the reverse complement.
CTTTGACTTGCTGGATTGCAGTATATTTAATAAACTAACTCATTCAAAACTAAAAATGTGACTCTCACAGATCTTTCTTCATACTGTGCAGCACAATAATGAGAATTCGACATTCACATGCATTTTGGAGGGACAAACCACGTTCAAACCATCATAGATTCCTTGCACACATTATTCAGTTTCTCCCAGGGCTAACAGTCTGAACACTACAGTATTTAGGCTATTGACTTCGACATGATCCATTGATTTTACTGATGTGTTCCCAGGTTTAAGTTGTGCTTGCACGTGAGTGTATATGTGTTTATTAAACTTTATACCATTTTATTGGTAGTTTCCAATTTTTGCCATATGATATTTTTCTAGATTTCTTTCTCAGATGCAGTTTACTTTAGATTTTTAAAAAATGACATTCGCCTACAATTAACTTGGACTATTATTCATCTGCTCTAAATGGAAGATCGATTGGTTTAGTGTTTATCATAGTTTTTAAATATTTTATTTATTAAAATTTTTATTTTATGTGTATGAGTGTATTGCCTGCATGTATGTAAGTGCACCTGTGTCATGCAAATCCTGTGGAGTTCGGAAGAGGTCATCAAATTCCCTTGGAACTGGGGTTATAGATGACTGTTAGCCATCATGTGGGTTCTGGGAATCGAACTGGGTCCTCTACAAGGGTAGTTGGTGCTCTTAACCACTGAGCCATCTCTCCAGTCCATGTTACGCTTTTCAAATTTCCTTGGCAGGCCCATGTGCTGAAACATGATCCCCAGGTGGTGCATTATTTTGGAGGTGGAGCCTAGCTGAAGGAGGTGTTCTTACCGCTGTTATATTCTGCCTTGCTTCAGGCCCAGAGTAATGGAGTCAAGTGACCATAGACTAAAACCTTTGGAAACTGTGAGCTAAAATAAATAGTTCCTTTGTGTTGTTTTTACAACTATATCGGTCACAGTGACACCATACTAAGGGGCTCTTGTTGTCTATTCAGTGGTCTACATTGGCTTTCTTCTCAATGTTACA
>NW_008349753.1:1219628-1227786 GCF_000622305.1 Nannospalax galili | reverse complement strand
AGTCTTTAAAGCACCATCTGAGGAGCTTGGTGTATCATGAAGACGAACAAACACAATTTCTGCTCTCAGAAGACTTACAGAAGAACTACTGGAACCAAGTGGATAAATGTAAAATCAACTTTGCTGAAAGAGTGGCCAGGTCCTTAAGAAGTTCGAAGTAATTTCCTCACTTGTCTTACCAAATAAGCCATCTTTACCTGCTCCCCCTAGGAATTCGTCTATCTGAAGAAACAGCAGCGTATACCATAAACACAATTCAAAGAAATGCTGACATGATCCTTGGCTACTGACGTTCAGAGCGATTGGGTAGCTGAGCAAGTGGTCCAAAATCTTATCTTGAAAGGCCTTCCAAGTTCTTTACCTTGCTCTTTAGACTGTCAATGGTCATACTTAGGGGAAGGATACAGGTCATAGAGACCCATCAAAGCTTTATAATAGAGAAATATAATAGACAGAATCCGTGAGGGAAAGAATGACCTTCATTTATATCTTGTTTTCATCTTTGTCCATATGATGTGTGTATGATGTATGTACATGTATGTGCATGTGCATGTTTCATGTGTGAGTATGGGCATGCCACCTTCATTTATATCTTGTTTTCATCTTTGTCCATATGATGTGTGTATGATGCATGTACATGTATGTGCATGTGCATGTTTCATGTGTGAGTATGGGCATGCAGGTGCCATGGTGCATGTATGGAGGTCAGAGATAACCTCTGGTGTTCATCTTTACCTTCCAACTTGTTTGAGACAGCATCTCTTTGTCAAATACTCCTGCGTACACCAGGCTGGCTGGCCCATGAGTGTCCAGGAATTCTCCTGTCTCTGATTCCCACCTTTCCATAAGAGCACTGGATTTGTGGTCACTTATACCCAATTTTATGTGAGTTGTGGAGATTCAAACTCAGATATTCATGCTTGTGTGGCAAGCACTGTACCCACTGAGCCATCTCCACAGCCCAGTAATTTATACCCTACATCAAATTAACAGTCTGAGTGGAATTTGCTATCTGGCTGTTTTGTATCAACTAAATAAAACTATTGTCATCACAGGTGGTCCCTAAATCTTTAGACTCAGAATAGAATATATTTTGTCGCCTATTCATCAGGGTGTGTTCTTTTATTTTTCTGTTCAGGTTAGGTTATCTTATGGTTTAAACTGTCAAATTTTCCAAAACTATCATGTATTCTTTGAGCAGTTGTGTGTGTGTGTGTGTGTGTGTGTATGTATACCATGAGTATGCTTATGCCCATGGAGGCCAAAAGAGGACATCGGATCCCCTGGAGCTAGAATTACAGGTAGTTAACAAGTTGCCCATTATGGGTTCTGGGAAATGAACTCCAGTCCTCTGGAAGGACGGCAGAGGTTCTTAACCACTGAGCCATCCCCCCAGCCCCTGAGGAAGATTTTTAATCAGTTTCTTGTTTGAAGAATTTAATTGATTCAAAGTTCTTTATTCTTTTCTTTTTACTCTACTCTTTAGTAAAATCTGGCTTTGCACACATACTCAGTTATTGACTGCTGTGCACAAATAGGGTAGCCCCCATCTGGACTAGCATACAAGTCAGGATACTAAATTTGCACAACAGAATGTCAGCTTTGCTACCTGCACACCTGATATCGAAAGCATATGGCTCTGTCTTTAATCAACAACACAAAATATAGGCTCCTCAAGCTCTCCTCAGAGACTGCAGGCCTGCTTCCCGTTTAGCCGTTGGCAAAAGTTAACTTGCAGCATCTGATATTTGAATGAGAAGTTATAATACACATCAACTTTACATTCCTTTAGGTATTCCTTTAAAATGTTTCTTGCTTCAACATAAATATTTCAAAACAAGGTATCTCCATGAGCCTCTTCCAGAAGTTCTTGCACTAAGATGTATTATGAGAGCTAAATACACATTCACATGCAGGCTGTTTTGACATCACTTGCAATTAAATATATGGTGATATATTTACAAATCAGAGATGGAGTGCAGAAAACTGAAAGGGGCTCCCATCCTCCAAAGGTTTAAGGACTCAGTCACTAACGTTCAATTTAGGTATCTCTGAACATTGTATTCTACAAGAAATAAACTTCTAAATTATTCAAACACTTATTTTGAGTGAAATTGAGCCCTGATCAGTAGCGTCTCTAATAGCTATTACCTTGTTTACTTTATTAAATGAATAATCAATCAGTATCACCTCAAATATAATAAACACCATGTTAAATATAACAAAATAGAGTATATTAACTCCTGTACTCAAAGAAGAAGGGATCAATAAAAATAAAATGCAAGTTACATATGCCATTTAAACAAAGAGCAAAATGGATTTTTATTATGTATTCTACTATACCCATTATATAAAAAATATTATCAGAATTTTCCAATCTACAGCATCTTTTTCCCTCTTTTAAAGATCCATAATTCATCTGCTATGATAATTTGTGAGATATGTTCCAGAGCCATATAGTTAGCACTATTTATGTCAGGACAGACTTTGAAAAGACCTTTGTTCCTCACCACATCCCTCCCCATTATACCTGACAAAAGTCAAGTGTCCTTGTAAAGAATTTTCCACACAGCATGAAGATCTGAGTTTTTATTGTGCACACATTTATGTGTATGTGGTGTGTGTGTGTGTGTGTATGCATGTACCGTGACCCAGGGTATGCGGAGGTCAGAGGACAACTTTGTAGAGTCAGTTCTCTCCTTCCACCTTTACGTGGGTTCTGGGTACCAAACTCAGTTGACAAAGCTTGTATGGAAGGCACCATTACCCGTGAGCCATCTTGCCAGATATTTCAGTTTTTAAAACTCTCATTTAAGAATAGTATCTTAAATTTTTCCACAGATATGTTTTTAAAATGCATTCCTACATCTAAACATAACATTCTTTTGACAGTTTAACTTGTCTGTTCATTGTTTGTATGACAAAATACTGTTGTTTTCTTAATCTAACTTATAATTCTAATAATTATTTACAAATTCTTTTGAATGTTCTGCATACAAAATTAATCATGTTATATGAAAAAAATAGTAGCTTGTTTTCTTTCCCCTTTCCTAAACTTACATTTTTATTCATTTATTTATTTACTTATTTATTTAAATATTTTTTTTCACTGACTGACCAAGACTTCATTAATAGGACTGAAAATCATTGGTAATCATCCTTGTTCATTCTTCCATAATACCGTCTAACACTCTGGGTTTGGCATTTTTATGTGCTAGGCTTCTTAACAACTTATTTGCCTTTCTATTGGAGCCTTAGTCCATTTACATTTAATGTAATTACTCACGCACTTGTGCCTCAGTTGAACTTTGCTGTTCTATTGTGTTCTTCCTATATGTCTCAACTCCTCAACATCTATTTTTCTTCCTTTGTTTACATTTGGATTGATCATTTCCACATTAATATCCCTTTTACTCTATTATTTCCTATTATTTTACTAATTTCCCCAGAAGTCACATGAAGAACATATAGTACACAAAAATCAAATGTTAGATAATTAGTGCATTTCATGTCTCTTGAAGGATAGAAAAAAAAGATTTACTTATTTTTATTTGCATTCATAAATATTCTGCCTATACGTATGTTTGTGTGCTACATGTGTGTCATGACTACAGAGCTCAGAAGAGGGTGTCAGATCCCCTAGAACTGGAGTTGTAGATGGTTGTGAGCTGCCATTTGGGTGCTGAGAACCAAACCTGGATTCTCTGTAAGAGCAGTCTGTGCTCGTAACCACCGAGCCATTTCTCCATCCCCAAGCACAAGTATCTTAAGATACTTCAGTTTCATTTATGTCTTTCCAACATGTATTAGTTTTGTTGAATAATTAACTTTATATTAATGTTGCTCGTGCGGGAAGTGTCCACAAAACCAAGCTTGCAACCATTATTCTAGGTCAGCAAGGCCTAGAGCTAAAGCGTCCTTGACTCTTGGACTTCCTTCCCCCATCTCTGGATTCTTGCCTTCTTTAGGGTTTGATCTGAAGCCTTCTTTTCTTTTGCTTGATATTCAATTTCTTGAAGCATTTCCTGAATGGGTAAATAAATTCCAAATTGAAGGCCATCAAGATGACAAGATTTTGGATAAAGGCAGTGACAAGTATGTGTGGAATGACCCCTAACTAAAGAAGGATTATAAAGGATTAGCTTGGATTCCCAAGTTTCTATGAAAGGTGGGAGACAGGTATTCCTTTACTAATAATTTATACCTTAAATATTTCTATAACTTTAATGTCAAGGAAAGTTTATCTTCCTATAATAATTCCTATGTTTCTTTACTTCAGGTTTAAAAAAGAAGAATAATTTACCCTTTTGGTGGCTGCTACCAGCAAAACTAATGTGCAATTAGCACCACTTCTGTATGTGTTTTTAGCTTTATTTTTATTGCTTTTAATTAAGCATATATGTATGTGTTGGTGTGTAGGTATATGTGTCTGAGTGCAGTGCCAGCAGAGTTCAGAAGAAGGTGTTGGATCCCCTGGTTCTGGAGTTACAGGCAGTTGTGAGTCATCTGACGTGGGTGCTGCGAACCTAACTCAGGTTCTCTTAACAGCAACAATCACTCGTAACAGCTTAGCCATCTCTCTAGCCACCATTTCTGTACCTTAATTAGCAGTTTTATATTTCTAAGTAAAATTTAATATGGTTTTTATACTTCTAAATGAATGTTTGTATAACTTTTAGTATTTAAGTTTTCTCAGTCTCCTTAAAAACAAGAAGTAAAAGTAGTGGATAAAAATTGAGGTTGATCTATTAACAAAACAAAGATGTTAATTTCAAATATTCATTGTTAGGTGGTATAATTTAATAAACTTTTCATCTAAAACATGTCTTATGTGAATGTAGATGAATGAATCTAAAGTAATCATGTGATTTGCGATTGTATTTTATCCCAGTTTCACAACTACCCACCTGTAGGTTCTACCCACATATAAGCTCTGCCCAGCTGAGTAATGACCATATTCAACTCTCTTGTTTGGTCCCTCTTATTTACCATAGTAAGTTTAAGAATAGGCTTACAATACTTTCCATGATTTTTAATTTAACTACTCTAGGCTTTCTTTAACAAAGATAATGTTAGCTCTCCTTTATCTCTGCCTTATATGTACAAATACATAATACCTCCTCCTTTTTTTGTTACAGTATCTGTTATGATGTTATGATGACCGATATTTGATCTTCATTGTGAAATATTACAATGCAAGGCCAGTTGGAGCCTTTAAAAGATGATGAGGTCATCATCTTAGTCTTCATAGTAGATAACTGGTTAATTGATTATCATGAAAGTCGGTCCTAATAGACCAACCATAAAAGCCAGTTCTGACTCTGCCAGACTCCTCACAGAGAGAATGTTTTCAGCAGATTCAAATCCTCAACTTTGGACTTTCCATTCATCAGAAACATGAGATTAGAAAACCTTTGTTATTAAAAGGTACCCAATCCTTTGTATATTACTATCATATAGAATATAAAAAAACTCAGACATTTGATTATATTAAAATCATTGACACTGAAATACAAAAATGTTGACACTTCTTTTTGAATAACTTTTTTGTTTTTGCTAAAGTTTACAGTTGCCTTGTTTCTTTCAGGTGTTTCCAATTTTTATGTGTTTGTTTTGGAATAAAGCCTCACTATGTAGCCCTGTCTGGCCTGGAACTCACCAGGTTGACCAGGCTGGCCTCAAACTCTCAGACATTTACTTGCTTCTGTCTCTCAAGTTTGGGTATTAACGGCATGCACCACCACACTCAGCCTTTAAAAAATTATTACCTTTTGATACATTTATTTATGTGTATGAGTGTTTTGCCTGCATGTAACTGTACCGTTTGTATGCAATGCCCATGGAGGCCAGAACAGGGCATCTGATACCCTGGAACTGGAGTTTCTGATGGTTGTTAGCCATCATGTGGGTGCTAGGAAACAAATCCAGGTTTTCTGCAAGAGCAGCCAGTCCTCTCAATCACTGAGCCTTCTCTCCAGCCTTCACATGTGTTTCTATATAGCATGGTTTACCCCTTAGCACTCCTACAGAAACTAAGCATCTTTGCATGAACCAACTATAATGTATTGTAATCCTCCCATTTTTCTTCTAATAAGTATCCCCCTTGAAGCCCTCTTCCCTCCTGATTAAATCAGAATTCGGAGCCTCTAAGCTTCCATTTGGGGCTGTCTCTTCATCACGGCACATCATAAACTTTTAGCTCCGTGGTGACGTTTATTGGCCTGAATCTATTGGATTTCTCTTATAGTTTACTGTCTCACCTGGGTAGAACACATCCACCTGTAGCTTTATGATAAAATATATGCAGAATGTAGATATTTTGAGAATGTATATGTTTGGAAATATCTACTTCTGATACTTGGTTGATAATAGCTTCATGCAGTAGAGTTCTAGCTGGAACTAACCTCTCCTCAGAGTATTTAAGTGTCCATCTGTTGTATTTTAGCTGTTAATTTTGATTTATAAAACCAGCTCCAGAGCTGGGTATGGTGGCACATACCTTTAATCCAGCACTCTGGAGGCAGAGGCAGGCAGATCTCTGTGAGATAAAGACCAGCCTGGTCAACATAGCAGTTTCCAGGCAAGCTGGGGCTACAGGGAGACCCCGTCTTAAAAAATCAAACCCAAATGAAACAAAATTGAAAATTGAAAAAAATCTCCATTCACTGATCAACATCTTTGACATTCTCTTTTCTCTAGAAGTCCTCACTCGACTTCAGAGGTTCCACAGTTATTTATTTTGATGTGTTTTTTCTTCACTTTTCCACTCCTTCAGTGGGTCATTTAACCTGCAAATGCAAATTCTTCAGTATTTAAATTTTTCTCCTGTAATTAATTTGTTAATATATCCCATTTAAGTTTTCTCTCTTACTAGAACTTTTTACTCAAATTTAATTTTCTTGCTTATTTCCATACCTTTTAAATAATCTTTTCTGAGATAATTCCTCAAATTTACTTCCCAAGTCTTTTATTCTATATTTATTTCTATCAATGTGCATTTTCATTTTTTAAAAAGTAGTAATTCAGAACCATAAATGTTTGTGAAGCATTTATCAAATGTTCGTTACTAGGCATGGGAAACAAATATAAATAAATAGATCTGTCAATTCAAAAGCTCATAATCTGCAAATTTATATACAAATGTCTATAAAATAAAACCCATGCTACTTTCAGTCAACAAATCTGAAAATAGAAAAAGAATAATTTTCATCATTGCTGTTCTAATGTCTGAACCAGAAATTTAATTAATGACATCATCAAATTAATTTTAAAATTTTACTAGTGATCATGTATTAAAAACAAATTTTCTATTCAGATTGACATTACTCAAGATAAAACTTTGATTGACATTGATTTAATCATTTTAATATGTCTCAGAGCTCATGATAGATTGAGCATAAAATTAAACTCTAGAAAATATATATTTCATCTTGTTACAATTTGAAATCAAATAAAAACACTCTCAAAAAGTATGTGGGATATTCAAATACTGGCCCATCATATGTGAAGAAATAATTCACTTGGCTTTTGTCACAGTTTAAAAAAGAATCTTCTAACCAAGGTCACATACAGTATTATTCACAGGTCTTAAATCTAGTAATAGAATGGATAATGGCAGGGCAAGAAGGAACGTTTCACAGTTTTAACTCAAAATGTCTAGGCAACTTTATAATGGGGCAACATGAAAGAATTGGCATTTGACACAAACAGCAGGAGACCAGGTCCTCTTTCCCTGGTGTTATGGAGATAGCACAGGGTTCTAGAAAATGAAGTAGGAAGCCAGGGCTGTTTTGCACTGAGAAAGTCCATTCAAGTCAATAAGCACTTTGGTGGTAGGAGAGGCAAGGTTCAGAAAGGAAAGTTAACAGAAACTGTTGGGTGGATGAGGCCATAGTTTCTTCTGTGGATGTGAAATATGCTTCCCCTGAGGGATATGCTGCTATGAGACGTTGCTGAAGAGTTTCTCTCCTGAGTCTATGCTTCTTTTCCTTGGACCCCAAGCTTAGGAGGAGTTCTGAGAACTTAAGAACTTAGTACAGTGCTAAGCTTCAGGTGGCTCTCCATGACCATGATCTGCTGCCTGCTGACGGCTATAGAAAGCCCACATTTGGCCAAGGACCATGTTTGCACTAGTGGAGTATATCCCTCATGGAAAAAT
>NW_008349753.1:1139071-1218722 GCF_000622305.1 Nannospalax galili | reverse complement strand
TATTGGCCCCTTTAATCTTTGGTTATACTTTCCTTTTGGGTGTTTAAGGAGGCCACAAAGTTAGTCCAGATAAATCAATTTAGTTTTACTCTTAACGAGATCTGTTGATCTGTTCCTCAGGGGTCACATGGGCTTGGGAGGAGCCCTTGGATCCTTTCTTTTACCAGTTCTGCCTATGTGAAGATAAGTCAAAGGTCCTGCTCGACCATGACTGGCTTCTCTTGGAAGCATGGAGGAAATGATTCCTCTGTGTTGACCCTCCTCTTCGTAGACTGTTTTTATTTTATGTGTATGAGTGCTATGCCTGCATGTGTGTAAGTGTACCCATGTCATGCAGTTCCCACAGAGGACAGAAGAGGGTGTCAGATCCCCTGGAACTAGAGTTACCGACAGTTGTTAGCTACCATGTGGGTGCTGGGATTTCAATCCATGTCTTCTGTAAGAACAGTCAGTTCCTTTAACTACTAAGCCATCTCTCCAGCCCAGAAGGATGATTTTATATGCACAGAATAAATGGGTTATAGCAACATGTCACTAGTCTAATTCAGACCTCAATGAGAACGTGGTGGCACATGTCTATAATCCCTGCACTTGAGAAGTGAAAGGCAGAGGATTGGGAGTTCAAGATCATCCCTGAGTAACAAGTTACTGAGTTACCTGAGTTAAGATCTTTATAAGACTAACCAGTTGCATAGCAACTAAGTGGTTGCATGTCATAAAACTGAGTAGCTCATGTTTCCTATGTATAATGAATTTCTTTCCTTAAAACATTATATTTCCATCTTAAGAATCACCAGTGTCTGACAAAGTATAGGACCTCTATAGACATCTGTTGAATGAATAAGCTTTAAAAGTCTTAAACTAAGCAATTTAGTTCAATCCTTACAATCTGCTGTGCTGAAAATCTCCTTGGCTGATTCCATTTGACCTTTATGAGAACTGTCTTGTTTTTTATATTACATTTTATTCATTCCTATTAGGTTCAAAGGAAAGACACTGGAATAGTTCACTAGCAAGTATTTATAAAACATTTACCATGCCCAGTGCACCACTGAACTTCAAGACAATCTTTGCCCTATGAGGGTTTGAAAACTCAAAAAGAAAATTACACACACACACACACACACACACACACACACAAATACATGGTCAGAATTATATATCTCTAACAAGGAATCCATGTGCAACTGATATGCCCAAAATACTACATTTGGGGTAGAAAATAGGTTTCCCCTATTTTTTGGTGCTTAAATGCTGAGACAAAATTTTCTTAAATTATCTTATCCACCTTCACTCCTCACCGGCCCTAAGTGATAAATTTTCCTCAGAGTTCTATTTATCAAGTATTTCCAGAAAAGCCTGGGAGTTGTCATGGTACGGGAGTTTTCACCTCCCCTAACATATTTTCCTCTTCTTCAAGCCCCAGGAAGTTGACCCCTTCATGTGCCAACAACTACAGCACTCTGCATCCATGGTCTGTTAGACTGTGGCTATGTTAGATCAATAGGAGGCAAGGGAAGAATATAGGAAAAGCATGAAGAAAGAAAGGAGGCTATTTGTTTTCTCCTCTTTCTCCCTGCTCAGGAGATGCTGTGACATCTCCTCCTTTTAACACAGTCTCCCCTTGTAGCTGGCTGGAACTCACTCTGTAGCCTATGATGCCCTCAAATTCATAGAGCAAAGGAATTCTCCTGCCTCAGCCTCCCAAGATGTATGAGCTACCACACCTGGCTTGCCCTCTGCTTTTTTAAAGGCATGGTCTCATGTGGTAGCCAAGATGGCCTTAAACTTGCAGTGATCCTGCCGTCTCTACCTCCCAAGTACTGGGATTATAGGCATGTATATCATGCCTGACGTATCATTCTTAAAGTACAGATCCTGTTCCAACACCTACCCCTAAGGTCACATAAGCCTTGGTAGCTTCATTCATCTCTTCCCTTTGTGTTGATTAATTTTATATGCTAACTTGAATAGGTTACAGGGTGCCTAGACATGTGGCCAAATTACTATGGGCCCCAGGATGTTAGGGTTTTTCTGAGGAAGATTTTCATTTTAGTTAATGACTTCTGGGTAAGACAGAAAAGGCTGATTCCAAATGTAAAGGAGAAGAATCAAAATAGGAAACAATAGCCTCTGTTCCAGAGAGAGAGACATAGAAAGAGAGAAACAGATTCAGAGACACACAGAGAGATAGAGAGAGACAGAGGGAGACAGAGAGACGGAGGCAGAGATAGAGAAATTCACAAACATGATAGGGTACCTAAAAATTGCACAGAAAAGATGGGTGATGCACAGAAAAGAAGTCAAGCCCAAGGCAGCTCTGTGTGAGTCCCCCAGAGGGAAACAGAAGCTATAGGACACCTCTTAAAAGAAGGCAGGTAGCCCTCCTGAAGAGGCTGGAGTCCTCCCCTCTGGACAACCCTTTAGCTCTCATAATTATCAAAACCAGTTTCAGGTTTTGCTGAGACAATGAGTCCTCGTGGGGAGGGGTCAGAGAGGACAGGGATTCCATGTGTCCCTCTGCGTTACTTGGAGGACACGATTGGGCACCATCTTGATAACTATTGTTGGACGCTGAGCTGCCTAGGAGCCTGAGACTAGGGAACAACCACAGGATGGAGCCTGAATTTAACCTGCCACAACCTCAGTGCAAGACACAATTCTGGGAGGCAGATGAGGAAGACTTGGGAGGGTTAGATTCTGAGAAGTCAAAAAGCAGAGGTGGTAGGAATCTTCATCCAGGAAGTACAGTGCATAGGAGAGGCAACGTTACTCTTGCTTGCCAAGAGCAGGTCTTGTGAACTGAGAATCACCCTGGAGTTTAAGTCCTGAGCCTAAAGGCAGTTGAGGGAGGGAAAAATTAAGCTCTGGAGCCACCTATTTGACATTCACTGCTGTAGGGCCTGAAAATTCTGCAGTTCCAATGAACTACTTGTCTCTACAATTATACTATGCAGCAGGGTGGTCAATACTTATGAGGTCTTGAAAGCAAGAAGACAGGTTCTCCAACTGCACCCAACTTGGGGCTTTGGTTGTTTTCTATACTCCCAGTATACTTGGGAAACATACCACCCCCAGCTAGGACATTAGCTGCTCCAGCCTGTACCATCATGGAGGTCCAGGAAAATGAATCTGCCCAGCCCATAAATTGCAAAGTTAAGCTTGATCACCAGAGGCCCACGGTATGGCAAGAAGAAAAGCAATTAAAGTGAAGAGAGCTCTGGTGGCCATCAGACACTTGTCCAATACAAGCTCAGCACCAGCCGAAACCATAGGAAAAACAAAGCCCACAAGTTCAACTCACCCTCCACATGTGCCATCCCCCACTGCACATACTGATGATCTCTAAATTTTTAGGTCTAGGAAAGAGCCACACTTTATCTCTTTTTGTTCTTGTATGTCCTTCCTCTTTAAACCTTTTTTTCTTTAAAAAATAATCTATGTATTTATTTATTATTTTATGTGTGTGAGTGTATTGTCTGCATGTACGCGAGTGCGCCCATGTTGTGCAATGCCCACATAGGTCAGAAGAGGGAGTTGGATCCCTTGGAAGTGGAGCTACAGATGGTTGTTAGCTGCCATGTGGGTGCCAGGAACCAAACCCAGTCCTCTGCGAGAGCATCCAGTGCTCTTAACCACTGAGCCATGTATTCAGCTCCCCTTTCTTAAAACTTTTAACAGGGGACTAGAGAGATAGCTCAGTGGTTAAGAGCACTGGAAGCTCTTGCAGAGGACCCCTTTTCGGTTCCCAGCACCTACATGGTGGCTGGCAGCCATCTGAAACTTCAGTTTCAAGGGATCCAACGCCTTCTTCTGACCTCCACGGGCATTGCACAACATGGGTGCACTTGCATACATGCAGACAATACACTTATACACATAAAATAAGAATAATAAATAAAATATTTTAAAAACGTTTTAAAAACTTTGAAGCATATTTTTACTTTATAGGGTAAATAAAAATTGTCTCCAATTGGCTCCTGTATCTAATCACTTGATCCGGAGTTGGTGGCCTGCTTGGGGAGGTTATGGAAACTTTAGGAGGTGGAGCCTTGCTGGAGGAAGCACATCCCCCTTCCTGTTCTCCCTTTTTGCTTCCTGTGGGCAGATAAAATGTGACCACCAGCTTCCTGCTCCTCCAGCAATGCCTTCCCCCATCGTGAATGGACTCTGTCCCTCTGGAACCATAGTTGAAATAAACCTTCTCTTAAGTTGGTTTTGGTCATGGTGTTTATCACAGCACAGAAAAGTAATGAATACTTTATCATACTTAAAAAAATTTTTAATTCCTTCCATATAGTCATCTAATTTGTTTACAATTTTTTTCATTATTGAGCAACTTTTTTGCCTCTGGGTTCTCTCTCTCTCTGTCTCTCTCTCTCTGTCTCTCTCTCTTTCTCTTCCCTTCCTTATGTTTAGTACTATTTTGATTTTTATTGGGTAAAATTGATTTTGGTTTTGAATTTGTCATTGCTCTAAAAAAAGTCCATTTTAAAAAATTTCCCACCTTACATTTATTTAATTTTGCTTTTGAACTCTCGCATTAGGAAATCTCATCTTTTCAAACCTCTTGCTGTCTTCTCCCCTGCACACCACTGTGCTCCGTTCTCGCTTGTTTGCCCCGCCCCTCCACTTTGCCCCGCCCCTCCCCTTTTCTTTGCTCTTCTCTCACTCATTTACTAGTCCCATATTGACCCTAAATATTTTTTAATCTCATTTCACATTCTTCATGACTTTTCCCATTGTCTGGTTTACGGCCACTGTTGGCTTTAATCAATTTAAATGTATCTACATCTTCTGTGGTTTGATGCTCCCTCTGTCACAACATATGTTTTTCCCTCACTAAGTGGTACTTGGTATTGGAGCCTCCAGAGCAGGCTGCTAAATAAAAGTTGCCCAGAGAAAACCAAAAGATACAGTCAAACCGATAGATACACAAACTGAACCATGGAAACACGGACTGTAAGGAAGCAAGGCAACGTGATTCCTCCGCAAAGTTCAACCCTTTACTGAATTCAAAGCCAGTGAAATACCAGGTGAAGATTTCAGAAGCTTATTAGCAAAAACCATCAATGACCTCAAAGAGGACATGAATGGGAAGATGAATGGAGTCCAGGCCCTAGAGAAGAAAGTCAACAACAGAGAGGAAAATGTCAGCAAAGTAGATGGAAAGTCAGCAACACAGAACAAATTTCAGCAGAAGAATTCGAGTTTGAGGAGAGGAACCAAGTAGAAATTTCGGAAATGAAGTACTCATTTCCAAAGGCAAATGAAAAGCACGGTGGTAAAACACAAGTGACGACATCGGCAGAACGAACACTGGGGACAGAGGACACTAAACTCCAACACCACTAGGAAAAAAGAAACAAGCTTGAACTCAACATCCAAGAACCCTGGGGTAAGATCAAGAGACCAGACCCAGAGCCATGGGAGGGGGGCGCTGAGATACAGAGAAGGGGCATAGAGAACCTAGGCTACGAAATTACAGCAGATGATCGTCCACGTTTAGAGAAGTAAATGGATATCCGGATGGAAGAGGTAAAACCACAGGTAGAAATGACCATCAAAAGGGAAGCTGGGATGGGTTGAGGAAGGGACAGATAAGAGCAAAATAAAGACATTTGTGCATGAAAATTCCACGATGGAACTCACATTCCTTTGTATGCTAGCTGACTTTAAGAATTCACTGGACCTCACCGTAGTATCCAGCCACTCTTCCCAGACAACTGAATGTAATTTGGCCCTAATCACACATAGCCTTCTGGATTTGGGGAAGGCCAAAGTATACAATCTGGGGAAGACTAGGAAGAGAAGGCATGACCCGTACTGGGTAAAGAATTTCCAGTGTGCACACCCTCAGGTCATACACATACCTCAGCAACCCCTCAGTTATCTCAGTAAGTAAGCTCAATAAAGTCATTGGTTCCCCAGTAAAACTTTAATCAAATATTGTCTTAACACTAGAACCTTAAAAGGGAATAAGCATTGCTTAGCATCCCCAGGAAAGAAGTTTCACAACAGATGGAAAATTTATTAATGCTATTGTGTCTCACAATTTTTTTTGTCTTTTTGAGACAGGGTCTCCTTGTAGCCCCAGCTGTCCTGGAACTTACCATGTAGACCAGGTTGGCCTCAAACTCACAAAGATCCGCTTGCCTCTCTCTGCCTCCCGAGTGCTAGGATAATTTTTTTTTTTAAAAAAAGAAAACAAGAATGTGAAAGATGTTACAAGGATATGGGAATGGAGATATTTTCCAAAATAGAAAAAATGAGAAACCCTAGGCAAGTGATGACGGTCTGTGCAGGTTTGTTATGATATGTAAAGGATGAGACAAAAACAATATACACATAATCTTAAAATTCCTAAGGTCATAGTTTAGTCAACTAGTTTGAGAAACAAAATATATATCTAATCAAGGTTTATCTGAGAATATTTGTTTTTTTACCCAATCTTTATTTACATAGAACATGATAATTAAAACTACCAGACTGGTGGAACTAACCTTATTGGATGTTCAACAGCCATAGTTTGAGGCCTATACTAAAACGGTCAGAGGGACTTAAAGGACAGTTTTTTCCCCTTTCCCACCAGGGGATGACTTGAACCAGTGTCCAGTCTACAAAGAGGAGGGTCAATTCAGAGGAAACATATAATTCATGCTTCCACATGAAGCCAGACATGGTCAGGTAAGACCTTTGACTTATCTTCACATAGATGGAACTGGTAAAAGAAAGGAGCCAGGAGCTCCTCCCAAGCCCATGTGACCCCTGAGGAACAGATCCTCAAATGACCTTAAGTGTAAAAATAAATTTATTTGGGCCAACTGTATGGTCTTAAACACCCAAAAGGAAAGTATAACCAAAGAGTAAAGTCATCAGTATACTTCTTTAAGAGTTCAAGGGATTACACTTCCCAGACATTAGGCTTAAGTCTATATAAAAAGTTAGACAATTATTTCTCATTGATGATTTTGTTCCTAACCAGAAAGTGCTGCTCAGATGTAAGACTTCAAATCTTGGTCTGCAATACTGTAGTGCCCACCTGTAGCTAAGGGAGACAACCAGATATTGTTCTAAAATGATGGATAAATTTGTTTTATACCCCATCTAGAAGCCTTTGAGAGGGAACTGACACTGATTTTAACCACTCCAACAGCTATCAAAATACCTGAAAGCAAATCCTGAATCCATCACTGTAAAGTCCAGCCTTGGCTGACAAAAGAAAAATGAGGAGAATCCAATAGAGGGATGCTTTTGGAAGACCTTGTCAAGAAATTCCAATGGACTCATATGAACATTTGAAAATTGCCCTGTTCTGACTTTTTTCTAGTTCCCTGTCTAGAACTTGTAATGCTAAATACTCTTGCCTTTACTTCTCCTTCACATCTCCTATTCGTGATTCAAAGACTTCTTTTTTTTCCTTCTTGAGATGAGTTATGCAATTTGGGAGTCTTTTAGATAGACCCACTGAAGGGGTACTCCAATTGCCTCACCCTGTGTCCCTGTTTAGTATGGAAGAAGCCAGAGTGGTCTGCATCCCTATTCTCTGTCAGCAATTTGAGTAACCTCTTCAGAGGATGGTGTGATAAGAATAGGAGGTAAGAATTCGCTAGGCAGTTAGGGTAAAAAGACCCCAAAGAAAAGTAGCCAGTTTCTTGGCTAAAACTCACAATGTCCTTGGGCCTCTTAACAACCTATTCCATTCCAAAGGCCAAAAAATGTCGAAAATATTTGGGAGCTTTTATCTAATCCTTAAAAGATTTTAAGGTTGCCTCTTCAGAAGGGGGACATGTTAGAGTAGCCAAAAGCCTCATAAAAATTAAAGAAAGAGTACATGAAGTTATCAGAAAAAAAGTGATAGGGAGATATAGGAGGAGTTGGAGGGGAGGGAGTGGGCATGAATTTGATCAAAACCTCTTATATGCATGTATGAATTTCTCAATAAATTATTTGTTTTAAAACATTTTTAAAATTCAATTAAAGCTGTGGCAGTGGTGCATGCCTTTAATCCCAGCACTTGGGAGGCAGAGGTAGGCGGATCTCTGTGAGACTAAGGCCAGTCTGGTCTACAAGGTGAGTTCAGTTCAGCTGGGACGACAGGGAGACCATGTCTTAAAAAGACCAAGAGAATTTTTTCAATCATAAAAAAGAAAACACTGGAGAGACTGGAAAGACAGTTCAGCAGTTGAGAATACTTGTTGCTCTTCCAGAGGACCTGGGTTCAGTACTCAGCGTCCATATTGAGTGGCTAACAACTCCCTATAACTCCAACTCCAGAGAATCCCATTCTCTCCTCTGGCCTCCACAGATGCCCACACAAGTGTCATGTACCCACATAAACATACACACAAACACATTAAAAATCAAAACAAATCTTTTTAAAAATCTGAACTTTTGAGTTAGTCGTCTGGGTATAAAGCAGATTGCCTTCAACAATGGAAGTGGGTCTCAGTCAGTCAACTCAAGATCTATATCAAACAAAAAGAGCAATCAGTTGTGAACCCTGAGAGGTACAAAAACAACTTACGTGTCAAGATATGCCCCTGTGTACGATAGTGGCAGGAATGTTATGGTGGTCACCAATTGCTTTCTAATTGGATTTAAGGTCTGCTTCACAGGAGGAAACACATGCCTGGCACTGTAAATTAGGCTAAGAACTCATGGTTGGGGAGCTCATAAAACCCAGGGGTAAACCTACTGCTACTATTATATAAATGAACATAGCATCCACTTCCCTCTATATCTGTAGATTTGTGCAGCTCTTAGACCTCATCTGAGAAGTTGCTTTGTGCAGTAAACGGTGGTTAATGCAGAAACTCACAACTGGTCAAAGTGCAGAGAATAAGTGCCTGTGCTTGGCTACAACTGGGGCATCTATATTACATCTTTCCCCAAGGCTCAGAGAACATCATGGAAGAGGGGGCGAAAGACTGTGAGAGCCAAAGACTGAAGGTTGTAAAACAGTGTCTTATGACAGGATCCCTGCACTCATGAACTCCACAGCTGTGGTTGCCAGCACAGGACCTGCATAAGTCTAGCCAGTCAACATTCTAGGATGGAGTGGGGAAGGCCTCATGAGCCTACACCCCTAACTGAAGAACTATGGAGAGTTGATGGCCTCTGGGGGAGGGTGAGTCAGTTTTCTTTAAGGGTAAGGCTGCTGGCAGATTGACCACACTCCAGAAGATGACCCCATACCCCTGAGTATATGGGCAATACAAAATGGACTTGGCGGGTTATGAAAATAAAATAAAATAAAAAGAGGTCATGAAGTTGTGAGGATTTGGGGATGAGTTGGATCTGGGGGGGGGTTAGGGAGGAGGAGTGTAGATCAATATGATTAAAATTTATTGTATGTATGTATGTATGAAATTTTCATAGAATTAATAAACATATTATACTTTTTAAAGGCAGGGTAAGAAGGGAGTCCTCTCTGACTGCTGATCTGGGCATTAGTGTCTTGCTTTTGGAGCTCAGACTTTTATCACTGGGTCTCTTGCCAGTTCTGATCTTGAGACTATTGGTTTGGTTACTGCCTGCAAATCTGAGGACATGTCAGTCTCTATGATCACATGAATTGACTATAGTCTCTGTCTCTCTGTCTCTCTCTCTCTCAAATGCATACACACAGAGATATAGATACATAGTAAGTATACATAATACATATACACACATTGAAAGTACATATAAGTGCATGTGCATATATGTGTCTCTTATCTGTGTCTGTGTATCCGTGTGTCTCTATCTCTTTGTGTGTCTCTGTCTCTGTATATCTCTGACTCTGTCTTTGCCTCTCTCTCTCTCTTTCTCTCTCTCTCTCTCTCTCTCTCTCTCTCTCTCTCTCTCTCTCTCTCTCTGTTTCTCTGGAGGGGAATGTAACTAACACATCCTTTCAACCTTTTAGACCTTGAGATGGTGCCAGCTTCCCTCTGTTTTCAGCCTACAGGTCGATCCCTTGTTGATTCTTGCAGCTCCATCTATACAACTGTAAATAGTCCCTTCAATAAAGCCTGCCAAACCCCACTAAGTGTGCTGTCTGCTTTCTGCTAGAACATAAAGATGCAGTTGCTCACAGCCATCTTCCAGTCCGCTCCCCTAGAGTTCAGATACTCTGACCTCAAAGGCATCTAAAGACTCATTTCTGAATGGTTGGGCTCCTGCCCTCCCACCCTCTGGTTTAGATGTCTCAGCAGTATCCAACTCCCTCACCCTGAAGGCTATTGTTCACTGGGAGATGTGGCTAGTTCTTTATAACAGAATTTCCTAATGGGGAAGTATCAGAGAAGCAACTGATGTGTTTTTATTTTATGTGTGTTTAACGAGGCAGGACACAGTGGCTTACATCTAAAATGCCAGTACTTGGGAGGATGAGATGGAAGTTCCATGAATTTGAGGCCAACCTGGGCTACAGAGTGAGTTCCAGGGTAGCCTAGGCTAGAGCATAAGAGCCTCAAAAAAAAAAAGCCACTAAAAATAAATACAGTTTAACGTTAGAATAAATAAACACAGAATGAGGAAAGTACTTGGGACTGCTTATTCTGCCTTAATCTTTCATGGAAATCAGTAAGACATAAAAGCCAACAAAATGCAAGTGAAATAGTCCTCTTCAGTTTTACTCGTGATGTGAATTAAAGTCATGTATTAATAATATTTTAATGTAAAATAAAATTTTATTTGCAAAAACCTGGTTTTCATACTTCTAATGTGATTTCTTTTTCACAATTAGTTGTTTATATGTAGAGAGTAGAGTACTTGTTCCTGGAGAGCAAGAACTTCATCTTATTAGTTTTATGTCTGAAACTATAACTTTGCTGGTACCGAAGGCATTCTAAGCACTTATAAAACATATGAAAGAATGAAGAAGAGGCAGTGAGCCTCAGAACACAACCATTTATACACCGAGCACTGGCGGAGGCAATCCAGACCCCTTGGGTGACAAGGAAGAAAACCTCTGAGCTCTTCCCTTTCCTCTGTCAAACTCTGGCCCCTTTTTTTCCTTTCCAAGCCATTTCTTACCAATTTCATTGCAGACTCCTTTGAAATTGGGTATCGGCTTGTGAAATTACTCGGAAGTGTTGCGGTGAACTTAGTCAGGTTTGCACGCTACCGTTGACCCATAGAAGTAAAAGTTTTCAGCCCACGATATGTATCCCCGTTCTGCAAACTTGTATAACCTTACAGGAAAATTACCAGGTCCTGAATCATGGAGACGTAATTTATTCATCCTTCCCCTCACCCAGGTTACTTATCCTATAACAAACTGAAGGCTTGGTGAAAAGCTGAGGGATTTGAAGTCTCCAAGAAAACTTTTGAACTGCTCCTCCTTGTTCTGCAGGTTACTGTTGCCCTGCTTCTTCCATAGGGGGAACATGGAGTTCATGCCTTGGTTTTTCAGTGTTTCTAAGCACAAGTGTCAGAGGAGTTAAGCCTCAGCTGCTTTAAAAGCTATATATATAGTCACCACTCCTATGGTTTTCAGTGTTCAGTGGAAGTGACTTTATACACAACGTCAGGTAGAGAAAGAATTTTATCAATTCTCTGCAGCTGTGCCTTGGTGGGATGGATGTACTGTTGAGCCTTAGGAGCCATGGAAAACCGCAGTGGCTTGACTCCACGAGAACTCTTTACTACTCGCTAACCAGTCCAGTAATGGCTTTTCTAGCAGATGGGAAGATTTTCTGCGGGAGTGTCCAAGGGACCCAGACAACTTCCATCTTGTGACCCATGGTGTCATAGTCCTTGGAGAACAATCAGCAACTCAAGGCAAGTGTGGAGATTGCCACATGAGAGTTTCCAGTTGACTCTGCCTGCTCACATCTCACTATGAAGAGTTCAACATTTAAATCCTAAGAGGCTGGAATGTGTGGGCCCTGTCTGGACAGCCACTTCCCAGTGATAATTGAACAGTGGAAATGAATATAAATGTTACTCAGAGTAGCTAGCTGACTCCGTCACAGTGTGAGCACAGCAGACAGGATCCCAAAAAGACTCCTGTGACTTTAAGTGACAAAAGAGGCAAGAGTTAACGCTGAAACTAGAAATAAACTCTACAGCATCTTGTCCCTCCAGCATGGATGAGTTCTTGTATGGGTGGTTTTAATCCTCATTTTATGAAGAAGCCCAGAGGTTCTTCCTCCCAATGTGTGGGGCTTATATACAAGATCACCAGTTCATAAAAGTGTGATGATGTTTGGGGTTTTATAGTCACAAAAGCCATACAAATTCAGCAAAACTTGTGGTCCAAATTTTGAATTTGGATCTTTTCCTGGGCTGGTGATATGTCATCCAATCTTTTGACTCCTGGCAGAGGTAGCAAGTCACAACTCCCAGTCAACCATGTGATCACAAGAGGAAAGAAATAACATTTTAGAGCAGGCTGTGTTGCTAAGCCATGATGTTTGGTAAGCTTGGTGTATGGACACATTTTGGACTTAAATATTTTAAATTTATTATTGGTTATTGGAATGTAACCCCATCAAGGAGTAAATGTGCTGGAGACACTATTAGTGTTTTCCATCTCTCTTTCTTGGGGAGAGCTATCTACTCCTTGATGTAATAGAGTCTGATAATACAGAACCAGCTGGGTAGTTATAGACTCCATTTCCTGCTCCTTCCACTCCTGGCCACAGTTCAGTAGTGTCAGAGTGATTGACAGTAAGCAGAAATTACACTTCAAGTTTTGAACTTAGTCCCTCTCCCATACTAGTGATATGTCAGGCAATCCTCTCTCAGGACCATCACCAGCAGCAAGTCACAGTCCCCATAAGGTATACAATTACAAAAAAAAAAGAACAAAACAAAACAAAACAAAAAAACCCAGCTGCTATTACAGTGTACTGTGGGGCCAGACACAGTATTCAATAGGAGAGGTGGGTTAAATACATGTTGTACTTACCCATAGCTTCAACTTCCAGTGGAGTTTGTTGTGAAATAACCCCACTGTAAATTGATTCTGTTTACTTTCTTCAGCTTATAAAAACATCTATGCGTTGTTTGGAGGGGTTTCTTGTGCCGTTTCAAAGTCACTGCAGTGCCCAATCTGCTATTGATCCTCTTCACTATGATTTTTATTTCAGATAGGTATTTTATCTAAATACAATTCATTCACGTATTTTTTAACTTTTACAAAAAATTTATTGAGAATTTCATACATGTATATAAGCTGTTTTGATCAAATCCATGCCCACTCCCTCCCCTCTCCCCGCTCTGAAGAGGTAACCCTAAAATCTTTTAAGGATTAGATACAAGCTCCCAAATACTTTTGACATTTTTAGCCTTTGGAACAGTGTAGGTTGCTAACAGGTCCAGGGACATTTTGACTTTTAGCCAAGAAACTGGCTACATTTCTTTGGAGTCTTTTTCCCCTAACTGCCTAGCCAATTCCTACCTCCTATTCTTATCAAAACATCCTCTGAAGAGGTTACCCAAATTGCCAATAGGGAATCGGGTCACAGACCCCTCTGGCTTCTTCCATGGTGAACAGGGACGCAGGGTGAGGCAAGTGGAGTACCCCTTCAGTGGGTCTATCTAAAAGACTCCCAAATTGCATAACTCTTATCTCTAAGGGAAAAGAAAGTCCTTGAATCATGAATAGGAGATGTGAAGGAGAAGTAAAGGCAAGAGAGCATTACAAGTTCTAGACAGGGAACTAGAAAAAGTCAGAACAGGGCAATTTTCAAATGTTCATATGAGAGTCCATTGGAGTTTCTTGACAAGGGCTTCCAAAAGCATCCCTCTATTGGGTTCCTCCTCATTTTTCTTTTGTCTTCCAAGGCTGGACTAGTTGGGTGGGAAGAGTGGCTGGATTACTCAGGTGAGGGTCCAGTGACCCTGCTTGGCACTCCTTTAATGTCATTCATGTATTTTTTAACCTTTACATTCTCTTCTCATCATGTACATAATGCCGTTAAGATGCTTGACCATATTTCTAAAACTTAGGCATTAACAGCAGCTTTAAGTCTTTTTTTAATAATTCCATCATCTGTTCTCTCCATCGATGACCTTTTCTTCTTGTTATCAATCATATTTCCCTGTAACTTTTCCTCTTCCATAAAATATCTCATTATTTTTATTTCATATGTATGAGTGCATTGCCTGCATGGATGTAAGTGCATCCGTGTCTTGAAATGTTCATGGAAGTCAGAAGAGGGTGTCAGATCCCCTGAAACTGTAGTTACAGATGGTTGTTAGCCCCCATGTGGGTGCTGGGAATTGAACACAAGTCCTCTGCAAGAGCTGTCAGTGCTCTTAACCACTGAGCCATCTCTCCAGTCCCACCCCATAACTTCATTCTTCTTGATGGTTTTATTGAATACTGGACTCTGTGAACTTTACATTCTCAGGTGCTAGATTGTATTGTGTTTGTTCAGTGTGAGACTTTGTTATGCCATGCTGCTAAATGACTTCAGTTCAGTTTGATCCTTTTGAAGCCTTGGTTTTAACTTTGCTGGGACAAAACCACAGAATCCGTTAGTTTATGATTAATTTAGCTTCACTACTAAGGACAGCCCCTTCTGATCTCTGTACCGAATACCCATTCATCATAACACTGCTCCCCTTTGACAGTTGAAAATGTGATCTATCTCTGGTCCTACGCGAGCTTAGAAATTTTTTCATCCCTCTTTCTGATGGTCCTTACCCCATTTTCTTTTCTACTGACATATTAAGGCAACTTCTCTGAACATCTCTGCCTTTCCCTCCTGTTTTGGCTCGTTTTTATTGCCAACCTAACACAACCTAGAATCACCTAGGAAAGAGGGAGGTTTGGTTGAGTAATTTCCTAGATCAGACTGGCCTGTGGGCATGTCTGTGGGATATGGTTCCTAATAGAAGTAGGAGGGCCCAGCCCACTATGGGTAGTGCCATCTCTCGACAGGTAGTCCTGGGGGATGTATAAGAATGCTAGCTGAGCATAAGTAAGCAGTGATCTGGAGAGTCCAGCTCCTGCATGGGTTACTCTTCTGGCTTTCCTTAATAATGGACTGTGATCTGGAAGCATTTTGACCAAACAGTTTCTTCCCCTAAGTTGCTTTTGGTTGGTGTCTTATTACAGTAACAGAGATCAAACTTGAATAGAAATTGGTACCAGACACATGGGGTGCAGCTGTAATAGAACTCACTGTGTTGTTTTGTGGGAGAGTTGAGGAAATGATTGGAACTTTGAGGTGGAAAAGCCCTTGAGTGCCCAGGGCTTAGTGAGATGTTATTGTGGGAACTCAGAAGGGAATGCTGAGAGTGTGTGGACAGTGGAGGTTCAGCTTATGAGGTTTCAGTAGAGACAAAAGAATCAAGAACTGGACTAGGGGCCATTTATGTGGTATGTTGGGTTGAAAATGTGTGGAAGTTAAACTTTCTGTGCTTCACTGGGAGATCTGGGGCTCAAAAATCAGCTGTGATTACTAAGAGATCAGCACCTTTGAAATGAATAGAATTTTCTGTGCCTTACTGAGACAATAGGATGAACTGGGGTACAGGGACCAAGTTTGCATCCCAACCTGGCAGTTGAACTTGGCAATGTGCAAGACTTATTCATGAATGCATGGAAGTTACGAGATTGGGGGTCACGGAAAGCTGCTAAGGATTGGCACCATATGTCAGGGTTGAAGTTCCTGAAGACAGACTAGAAGCCACTGGTGAAAATGCAGCCTCAGCTGCAGTGGAAATTCCAAGATATTAGAGATGCCAGGACTGTGGGATACCCCCCCCCCAAGGACAGAGGCAGGTGTGGAGTGGAGCTAACCTGAGCCTACAGGCTAAGCTGTGTGTGCTGAACATGGCAGAACCAGAGAAGTGGGACTTCCCAAACCTTTTGAAACCAGAATATTATCAGTGAGTCCCAGATACTGGACATTGAACTACAGGATTTGGATTTATCCTGCTGGGATTTGGGTTTTGATTTGATTTGACTGTAAATAAGCCCTGGTTATTCCCTCTCAGAATAAGAATGCATATACATTCATATTTCATTTTAGAGGATCCCACAGTTTTTATAATTTGGACTTTTTGGATATTTTTGAGACAGGGTCTCCCTGTAGCCCCAGCTGTCCTGGAACTCACTATGTAGACCAGGCTGGCCTTGAACTCACAGAGATCTGCCTGCCTCTCCCTCCTGAGTGCTAGGATTAAAGGCGTGTGCCACCACACCCAGCAATTAAAATTTGGACTTTTAAAGAGATCTTGGACTTGTAGTTTGGAATTTTTAAAGATTGTGAAACTTTTAAGTCTGTACTGTGTTTCATATTGTGACATGAGCACGAATTTGGGGGACAAACACAAACAGAAACGTTATGATTTAATAGCGATGTGTTTGTGTGTTGGGCTGACAAGGGTGGTGTGTTCAGGCTCATCTTTATTGTCAACTTGATACAACCTTGAGTCATCTGGGAAGAGGGAGCCTCAGGTGAAGAACTATTTAGTCATATTGCCCAGCATGTCTATGGGATGTTGTCATGATACCTAATTAATGTAGGAGAGCTCAGCCTACGGTGGGCAGTACCGCCCCACAGGTGGTCCTGAACGATATAAGAAAGCTAGCTGAGCAAGGAGCGAAACATGGAGTTGGACAGCATGCAGCACTCCTCCTTGGTGTCTGCTTCAAGTTCCTACTTGGGTTTCTGCCCTGACTTCCCTCAGTGATGGACTGTGACCTGCTACCGTAAATCAAACAAACCTTTTCCCCCTTGTTGCTTTCGGCCATTGTGTTTTGTCACAGCAGCAGAATTCACTGCTGTCCAGCACGTGTCTCATACATTGTGTCTGCTTTGTCTTCCTTGACCTTCAGCCTTTCATTTTCTCATCGGGAAGGATGCGTTTGGTTGGGCTTCCCTGCTCTGTACTTTGGCCAGGCAACTCCTCCAGTTAACATACTTCAGAAGTCACAGGACTCATTTACACCCCACTCCAGAGATCACACTCCTGCATCCCCTGTGATTCAGTGCTTGGAAACAGGTGTCCATACACTGTCAGCCCTCCATATCTGTGGCTTTTCTATTTGTCATGGCGGATGGCAAATTCTGTACAAATTACTTCTTTATAAGCAGAAGCAGGCATTCTGCTGATTCTTATGTCATGCTATTTATTTAGTTTTGTTACTGTGGTGACTTTTTATTTTGCATGACATATCTCATTACTTTCAGGTATGTAATGAAATTGGTCTGTAATTGCTTTGAGCTTATAGTGCTAAAGATCTGAGGGAGAAGAGGAGAATCCAAAAGTAAATTTTAGTCCAATTTAGATGAATCACTTCAATACATTAGTTTAAATGGTCTCTAAGTAGCTCAAGCTCAGCCTGGATAAGAAAATAGCATTCATAGTTTGGTTACCCCCTTAGAGAGACCAGTTCATCCTGATTTCCTTACATGTGTCCTAGTGCAGGCACTAAAATTCCTGTGCCCTGACCAACCACTCAGTCCCAGGCAAATGAATGGTCACTATATCCATCCACTCTAAGGCAGTGTCTGAATTCTGAATCTATAATACAGCTTTCACATCGTTGTAGCTGTAGAGAAAAAACTGAATGCAAATCAGGTGACTTGTGAATTCTTACCATGCACTTGTAAGAGCTAGGGAACAGCAACTCCCAATGTTCCCTCCTCTGGATTCTCCATTACGGCAGAAGCAGTGTGCCCATCTGCTACTGATGATGAGGCCTCAGTTCTCATTGAACCAAGAGAATGGGATCTGTTCTGATGGAGACTCCCATTCTTCCTCCAGACCCAGCCATCTGCACTACACTCCTCAAGGGTCAGTCATTGCACAAAGGCCCATGTAGGCAGGTTCCCAGATATCACTCTTGGCTACCTATGACATCTCTCCAAAGGGCATGTTAGAAGTTCCTTACTCTGCTTATAACCTGTGAAGTTCTGTATAGCTAAGCTAAGCTAAGGTCTTTAATTTGCTTACCCATGATGCCTTTGAGCTTTAGTTTTATGTGGAGACTACCTCAAAAGGAGAGTGTGTGAACTTATTCCACAATCCCTAACCCACCTAGTCCCCATTCCAAGTAGACACTGAACCTGGAAATCAGGACACATTGTAGCGCCTTTGTCTCTCATCTCTGATTCCCCCATTTTCTCCCTATTTTGAGGAAACTGCAAAGGATGAGATTTTCTCTTTCACTTCCTTTTTATCATATACTTTTGCTGTGGGTCCCAAGCACACAGTAAAATTGACCCATCAGGTCTAACTCTTGTTGGGTTTGGGAGGGAGATTTAAAAAGAAATTTTAATCATTTTCCCTTTCAGTATAGCTAGACTTTCTAAATGTACATGTCAGAAATTCCATGTCAGCTTTTCCCCACATTTAAACAATTATATATTGTCTCTGTTTGATCATTTTTATGTCCAGCCAAAGGCAAATTCCAAAGAAGAATGCGTTTGTATATTTCACTGTATTAATCTTTACATGTTGTATTATTTACTTTTTTGTTGCTATGATAAAATATAATGACAAAAAGTAACTTATGGAAGAAAGAATTTACTTTGACTTATAAATCCAGAGGGAGAGTCCAGAGGGGAAGCATAGCAGCAGGCATCGTGAGCAGGAAGATGAACGCTCACATCTTCATACACATGCAGGAAAAAAGAGTGAACTGAAAGTGAGTCATGGCTGTAAACTCTCAAATCCCTCACCTACTGATATACTTCCTTCCACAAGGCCACATCACCTCACCTCCCCAAATTACACCTCCATATGGGGACCAACTGTGCAAATACCTGAGCCTGTGGACGATATTTCTCATTCAAACCAGTACACGTGACTTCTAAAATATTGCGTATTTTTAAAAATTTAAATCTACTTCTTGCTGGCAGAATTTATTCAACTTGATGATAAAATGCTGTTACTTAAGATACTGCATACATTAGCTATAGATCAAGCAAGGAGAAATCCGTAATGACTTCAAAGCCTCGTCTCTACTGGCTAGTTTTCATAATTCTGGAAGTGCTATGCATGCTACTGAAAGAGAAAATTAATCATCAGCCTTACTCAGCTGTGAATCCTGAAAGCTACAACAACTGGCCTAGCAAGATACACCCACTAGTGCAATAGTGGCAAGAAGATTATGGGAAGAACCAATCATTTTCTAATTGAATTTAAGGTCCACTTCATAAGATGGAACCCATACCTGACATTGATATATAAGACCTAGGAATTTGAGGCTAGATGGCTCACAGGCCACATGGGAAGAGTCTAATACTACTATTCTGCTAAATAGATGCAGTATTAAATTGCTTCCTAAAGACTTATTGCTTTACCCATTGATTAATGCATCTCTCAACTCTTGCTAGAGAAGCTTCCTTATGCAGCAGATAGTGATTAACACTGAGATCCATAACTGGTCAAC
This sequence comes from Nannospalax galili, assembly GCF_000622305.1. Classification (NCBI taxonomy): domain Eukaryota; kingdom Metazoa; phylum Chordata; class Mammalia; order Rodentia; family Spalacidae; genus Nannospalax; species Nannospalax galili. The sequence continues at coordinate 1,199,380 of NW_008349753.1, read as the reverse complement.
ATGCAGAGAAAATAAGAGGCTGCAGAGTGCTTACCCCTGAATAGGATACCAATAACAAACTTCTACTTCTCAAGGCCCAGGGATCATTGTGGAAGGGGGCATGGAAACATTGTGAGAGCTGGTGGAGGTGGAGGACCACAAGGAAACAGAGTTTTCCAGACAGCTGGTCAGTTACTCATATGAACTCACAGCAATGGTGACAGCATGCACAAGTCACACGTAAGCTCAAACCAGACAAAATCCCAGTGTAGATGTGGGGAAGTAGGTAAGAAACCCAAACCATATCTGAGGAACTATTGGCATCCCAATGGCTGCTGGGAGGGGGAGAGCTAATCTTGATAGTTTGACCAGGCACCAGTGGATGAACCCGCACCGAAGGGCACCTGGGGATACAACTTTGATGCTGTAGATCTATCTGTCTGTCTGTCTGTCTGTCTGTCTATCTATCTATCTATCTCTCTATCTATCTATCTCTCTATATATCATCTATCTATAGATGATAGATAGATATATCTATATATATATATATATATATACGAGTCAATTATAATATATATTAAATCACATGAAATTGGACAGGGCATAGTATAGGAAGGGGGAGTGTAGATAGGGGAAGGGATCTAAATATGATAAAAATATATTGTATGACACCCACAAAAATTCAATAAAAAATAAACTAAGTGAATTTTATTTAAGGCTTTAGCATCTCTGTCCTCATCCGAGGGAGCTGTATCCTTTCTATGTAGTCATAACTAGTAGCCTTGACTTAATTTCTCTTTGCAATACTGAGCTTTCTGTTTCTAGAGGGCTCCTTGGTGTTACTGCCTTTTTATTAGTTGTGACTTATAGAGCATAAATCATGCTCTTCAGGCTATTAGTACCTATTTCCTAGAGCTCCATGGGGCATGAAGAGTGGTTACACATGACACATTCTACCATGAAACACATTTTAGAAATTCAAGATGAGTCAGGTAAAATGGACTTTTGCTGTCGTTCTTGAAATTTGTAGTGTGTGGATAAATTTTAGGTTTCTAGAGTAGCAAGTACGCCCCATGACAAATTGATTTGACCCCTTCCCAGCAAATCTCTAGTGAAACAATCACCCTACTTTTGCACCTATATTCATGTAAACATTAATAAATGAAGGAATCTATTTCTGTCTTTGCTGCATATCCTGTGGTTACTCCTGAGGTACTCAGAGACAGACCTCCACATGCTTTAACTGCCCTCCATGGACTTCCCCATTTACATGGTCCCCATGGGTTCAATCATTTCCAGGCTCTGATAAAAGAAGGAGAGTGCAATGAACGGGAGTCTACCACAATGACTTCCTGTTTCCCTTCCTGCGGGACCCTGGGTCTGCAGTGCAGTGATCTCCTGAAGATGCTTCTGATGGGGAAGGCTCTTCTTTAGCCCTGGCTACAGCTCCAGCTCTCCATGGCCTCCACCAATCTCTCCTCTCATTACCTCTTCAGGGCTAGGAATGAGTTGCAGCCACCTGCTGGGACCACTCCCAGGGTGCTTCACCATCTGCCAGGTTCTATGTGACCCTAAGCAAATGCCTAGTCACATTGTCTTGGAACTCTCACCAGTCACATCACTAGAGTGAACTCTCTCTTTCTTGTCAATTGTTGGCTTCACGTAGCATTCCCACAAAGATACTGCAATTAACATGTACTTTCTCATTCCTTTACTCTTCAACTCAAATTTTTTGTGAGTTAATATTGAATTCTATATTTCACTTCACAGTTCTAAAATGGTATTAGTATTATCACCACTATTTCATGCTGAGTATTTTATAGGAAGTGTTGATGACATTTTGTATTCTATTTCCCTTAAAATACTTCTAAGTATTAGAATTTAACTCTTGTTAAAATGGTTTGAAAATTCACCTGTAGCAGTTTTATATCAAGACTTCTGTATTCTTGAATGCTTCCCTTTGGTTAGTTACTCATTTACCTAGAGTAGTTGTCAAAAAGAATATCTGAGTTGTATATTTTTAAGTCATTGCATAGCTTAAAATAACATCCTGTTCCCTTCTCAGAACAATGCTTTGGCTTCATATGGAATTCGTGAATCACCACCTTTTTTAGAGCCTTTGGATGTTGCTCCCAATGTCTACTATATTTTAAGATGATGAAGAAGAAGTCTGGGGCCAGCCTAGTTTTTCTTCAGACTCAGAATGGCCACCCTGCTTCCCACTGCCATGAGCGGACATTTCTATATTTCTGAAAACTCTGCTGTCCACATACACGCACTTTCAAACCATGGAACTATCCTGCCTTTCAAAGGTTCCTGTGACATTTAGCATTCAGTAATGCTTCTTGCCTATCTAATCTTTATCCTAATGCTTACAAAATGATGATTTTTCCCCCAATGTTTACCAATTGCCCTTGGATACTGGCATAACTATCTCTTCTCCATGAGTTATTTTTCTATTTAGGGTCTACACAGATGCATGGTTTTGTATTTTTTTCCAATGGCTTGTGATCTGTCATTCTACTTAATTGTCCGAGTGTTCAGGTTTTCCAAGATCTGGATAGAGCAAGTCCCTATGCTCTGAGAGACTCTCTTTAGAATATGACTGCTCATTTTCATGTGATGAAGATGCAGAGACTCAAATGTCTGTGATCAAATCATGCAGTCTCCAAATCACATAACTTTCTCATGGTATCCCTCTGTAGCCATGATTGCAATTAGGCATCACTGTATAAAGTCCATTATACAGGTCCTTAAACCTTTCCTGAAGACAACATGCTTTTGTACACTGATTGCTACTCACATTTATATGGGTGTATATGGAAAACCTTTATTGGGGTGGGGGAATTGGCTTATCCTAAGCAGGGTCAGATATATTGTATATGTATTTAATTTGCTTGTATAAAAATACAACAGTCTAGTGTGTATGTGTGGGAACATGCATCTGTTCTTTGTCCCTGTCTCTCTCTCTCTCTGTGTGTGTGTGTGTGTGTGTGTGTGTGAGGTTGTGTGCTTGTGTGTCCACCATTACTGGGAAATATCCAGGAAACAGGTTGCTGTTCTTTACTAAAACCACAGTGCATGTGGTGCTAGGTGCAGCTGGTTATCTGAATCAGATGAAGCCTAAGGCTTGCAATTAGTTGGTTTTGGAATCACTAAGATCCAGAAGAACATAGATGGGGGGAAATCTGGAATGAAATTCAAGCTGAAGCAAAGCTCAAGGCAGAGATTGAATGTCTTGTGGCTAAGCAGAAAGCCCTTGCCTCCACTTCAGCAAGAACAAGACACAAAGGGACCCAGCACCCTGGATAGCTCCTCAGCTCACCAGCTTTGCTAGACAGAAAGCAAAGCCAACACCGTTTGATTCTGTCTAGATTCTCAGAGTGCTAAAAAGCTTTTATCTACCTAATCTCCCTACAGCCCCTCTATGCAACCATGCAATAATTTCCATCCTCTCAAAAGTCTTTTCAATCCTTGTGCTGAGTGGGAGAGGGTTTTTTTGTAGCGTATACAAGTCTCTGGTGAATTCTGCGAAGCCCAGAGTGGGGACCCTGAGATAAAACATCAAATCAGGAACAGGAAGTGGATGGCATTTCCCTCCTTACCTCTCTGTGGGTGCTGCTGCTAAGTGGGCCCTCAGGACACTTTCCTGAACATGTGTGCAGCACATGTGTGTAACATGTGCATGCCTTGGAAGGGTGTGTGCAGTGATTCATGAGCTCATTTCTTAGCCCTGTCCTGCCATTCAGCTCCTGACACTCGGCCAGCAGAGACAGCACCCAGAGTCCCTCAGCTCTGCCTTTCCTCTGAGGCTGCCTCATGTCACCAAGAGCTGCAGTTCTCTCTCGCACATTTTGCATAATCAGTTTCTATTCTGTCATGTTCTCTCACACATGGTGCTCTGAGACTATTCTGGAAAACAGAGACTTTTCAGTTCAGATGATTAGCATAATTTTACGTTGTGCTCAGCCTATTTGGTAAATGAAGTCGATTACTCACAGATCTGTCAGAGGAAGAGAAAGACACATGGAGGCACGTCACCTGCTTTTAGATCCAGAGACCATCTCTTCCCTTCCACCCCACTGAGAATAGGAATGATTCAAGTCATGGCCCTGAGAGTTGATATTTATATTCAGATTTCTAACTTTAAACTCCATTGCATGGGTTTCTTCTGTAGCTTCTAAATATTTCCCCTCCTTTGAATACATTCAAGATTCTACAAGCCACTTCGTGATCAAACTTCTACAAACAGTGCTGTGTTACTTTCCCTGTTTTTGTGATAAAACATCAGGACGAAAGCAATTTAAGGGAGAGTTTATTTTGGATCATAGTTCAAATGTGCTGTCCATCCTGGTGGGGAAGTCTGGCAGCAGGAACTCAAGGCAGCTGTTTACAATGTATCCAGTCAAGAAGCAGAGTGATGAATGCTTGTAGGTGGCTGCTTTCTCTCTCTCTCTCTCTCTCTCTCTCTCTCTCTCTCTCTCTCTCTCTCTCTCTCTCTTTCTCTCTCTTTTTTTGGTCTTTTTGAAACAGGGTTTCTCTGTAGCCCCAGCTGGCCTGGAGCTCACTGTGTAGACCAGGCTGGCCTTGAACTCACAGAGATCCACATGCATCTGCCTCCCAAGTGCTGGGACTACAGGCGTGCGCCATCACTCCTGGCTTGCTTTCTTTTTTATAGTCAGGTCTCAAGCCCAGGGAATGGTGCTCTCCACTTTTAGGGCAAGTCTTCTCACTCAATTAACCTAATCAAGATAATCCTCATAGGCTACCCAGAGGCTAACCTAATCAAAATAATTTCCAACAGATGTGCCTGTAGGCTCATCTCCTAGGAGATTCCAGATCCTGTCAAGTCCAGATCCTGATCAACACTAACTCACAACCACTTCTTACTTGACACAGAGATCTGGTTTTATCCTTGACTATACCTAGCCTAGCAAAAAGTACACCTTCTCCAAACTTCAACTTCTTGAAAAATAGTGGTTGGATAGTAGTAATACTGTGCCTTCCTTGTAAACCTATTAGGAAGGCACCAGTTGTTCATTAAGGGCTGCACACATTAAGCTCTCACAGGGGTTGGTTACTTTCTACAATGTTTCCACTTGACTTCCCAAAGTTCACAATATTTCAGGGCCTTAAATAATTCTAAGACAACAATCCATTCAAATTCCTTTCCAGCTATTGCTCTTCAATGTGGACTTTCTTGTTTTTACAAATCTATTTTTCTTTTATATGTGCGAGTGTTTTCCTGCATGTGTGTCTGTGTGCTTCACTTGTGTCTGGTGACCATGGAGGCCAGAAAGGGCATTGGATCCCCTGGACCTGGAATTACAGACTGTTGTGAGCTGCTTTTAGGTGCTGGAAACAGCCAGTGCCTTAACTGCTGAGCTGTCTCTCCAGCCTGTGGACATTCATTTTCAACTGATAATTGTGCCTGCCTTCTCACTGGATGTGGTCAGCATAGAATGACAAAAAAGTTCAGGACAAGGAAGAACTAGGTCAGGAGGGCCAGAGGGTGAACAAACCTTAGATGTCAACAAATATTTTAGATGTGGATTTTAAAAAATCCAACTCGGGGTAGCCAAGTGGACCTGTTCAGCATCCTTTTCTTGGGAAAGATGACTATAGCTCGTGTTATACCTAAGATGTTTCCCAGGTATGGGACCTTGAAACTTAATAATCACTTATGATTTCTTTTTGTTTTCCTGGTTTCTTTTGAATCTGATCAGGTAGTTAGGAAATATTGATGTGGCAACATATGTTAAAATAAAAAGTTTCAGAATGTTGAAAATTCGTCCAAATGTGAACTTGCCATTACTGGCTATTGTGAGGGAACTAGTGAATTTTCAATACTCAAATGACCTGAAAAGTAGTGCCGATCTGTAAACCCTGGCATAATCTATAGAATAGATTTTTCCATTAGTCCCACAATATGTCTCTTCTCTAACTTCTCAAGCAGCGCCATTCTAACAGTAGATGAGAAATAAACAATCTAAAAATAGTTGCACACTAATTTCCCTCAGTTGAGAGAAGCAGATTTGCTCTGGAAAGGATTCGCCTGTCTTTACAGCTCTCGGTGATGTAAAGCTCTTTCAATCCCCAATGAACTTGTCATCATTTGGGGTCTGTTTACTCAATTTGGGGCTCCGGTTTTCTTCCTCTTCCTGCCCACTGCCTCCTCCTCAATCATTCCACTTCCCATTAACACACCTCCTGGTGGAAGGACCAGGGAGACAGACATTGATCAATTCCAGCAGGTCAATAGGAATATTTTCAGCAACTTAGACTGATGTAAGAGTAGTAATGTGAAATGTGGTCTGTAAGCCCTCTGTGAACTTCTCATCTTTGACCATCTTTTCCCCTTTTCTCCTTGGGTACAGCCACAAATAACTAGAGGTGGACTAGATCAGAGTGCTCCAGTGATCCACCCCCCCCCATGTGTGCCTGTGTGTTTTGGCAAAAAGCCATAAAGCACTTTTCATGTATAGATTTCTGTTCCTTTTTACAATGGCCTTTGCTTATTTCTATGGTTTCAGTTACCTTTGCTCAAGCATAGTTCAAAAATGTATTGAATGGAAAATTCCCGAAATTAGCAATTCATTGGTTTTAAACAATTTTTATTATAGTAGCTATAATAATCATTATATTCTCTTATTAGTTACTGATTTTGGTCCCTTACTGTGTCTAATATATAAATGAAACTGCACTGTCATATGTATGTATAGAAAAAAACATATATTATGATTGGTACAATTTGAGGGCTCAGATATCCACTGGAGGTCTTGAAACATAAGGTCTATTGACAAGGAGTGCATCTACTGTACAGATGACAAGCTGTTGTTTGTCAGCTAGGACAGGGACAACAGCTATAAAGGCTGTGGCTCTTGGAGCAGCTGTGTTCCTGACCGAAGCTGGCAGGGCTGAAGGTGAAGAGGAACACCTTTCAACTGCATCCTGTCCGAGACAGTACATTCTTCACGTGAATCGCATTCAGTACATGTATTTCCACTCCCCCCAAAACAAGCTGCTCTAAACATCTGTGGGGAGACAAAGGAAAACATGGGAAAGGAATCCAGAGATGGATATTTCAGCAGAAACGTGGGATGAAGTACATTGCAACTTGCAAACAGCCTTCTGTACCACATGCCATAAATTAGCACAATATAAATTTATACATATTTACACCACATAGTCTCTGACTATATAAATCCTCAATACTCAGACTTGTGGAGTAGGTGTAAGAGAACAGTCCATATGTTTATTCATGTTCCCTGTGCTCTAGGGAACTTTGTGATTTCTCTCTCTTCCTCTCTCTCTCTCTCTCTCCATATATAATTGTGTGTATATACTCTTCCTCTCTCTCTCTCTCTCCATATATAATTGTGTGTATATACATACATAATACATTTGTGTTTATATACAATTAATATATAGGTTATACAATTATATATAACCGGATGTCAATTATAGAATTATATCAATTTGATTATATAGATAATTATATATACACAATTACATATACAATTGATAAATAATTGTGTATTTATACAATTTAAAATATACAAATATGCAATTAAAATTGATTCTAGATGTTTATATCAAATTAATGCCCAAAGAAAAAAACTCCATTTTGGAAAATTTCACCATTCTTACTGAAATATTATCTGGCAAAAATAAATTTATTTATTTTCAAGCCCTACCTAGATGTCTTACACACTCTAAATATCAGTCATTACTGAACTACACAGAGCTTGTGCTGCATAAACTTTTCAGAAATAGAAAAGACAGTGCAGGGATTATTAACTCCCTCATCCATGTGAAAATAAGTAAGAGTCAAGTGCCAGGCTTCACACCTGCTGCCTCAATCTTCTTTGATGATGAGCCAGAGGATGGCTAAACTTGGAGTCAGAATAGTTGGGCTTTGTGTCTGGCTCTGCCATTTCCTTGTTCTCCTTGGGAAAAACCCTAAATCTCTCAGAGGATAGGGAGGATCCAGGATGTCAACTTGGAGTATCTGAAATTGGTAGAATCCATGATGCCGAGCTGACAGGACAGTCTTGGCAACTGCCCTGTCTTTATGTACTTTTAAATCATTGTTATGGCTTCTTCTATAATTTGCTAAGCAAACAAAATACATTCAGTTTCTTTTACACTTAGAGCTTTCTTGAAAGCAAGCTACAGCTGGGTTGCTGTTGACATTCTTTGTTTCAGAAGAATGCCACAGAGGGGTTTGGAGACATGCTTCAGTGGTTAAGAGCACGAACTGCTTGTCAAGAGGATCTGAGTTCAGTCCCCAGCACCCAGGTTGGGCAGTTCTAAACTGCCTGTAACTCCAGTTCCAAGGGATCTGGAACCTTCTTCTGGGCTCCATGAGCACCTGAGTATAACTCACACACACACACACACACACACACACACACACGAGTCAGAAAAGTCTATCACAGCACCAATTGATAACTGGCATATCCATGCACACAGGTGGGGATTATGGATGTGTCTTGGGCACTACTCAGTACTCACTGTGCATTTATTGAACAGAATAACAATAAGAATTTTAGGTGGGAATGGATGTCCTCCACAAATAAGACAGCAGTCATTCCACATTACTTCTTATAGGTGCAGCAGCAGTAGAGTGAGCAAGGCTGGTGTCCTAGTTTGCTTCCTATTACTGTGATAAAATACTCTGATTAAAACCAACTTGAGGAGGAAATGGTTTATTTGGCTTGCCTGCCTTGATCACAGTTCATCCTTAAGCAGGGCAGAAACCTGAAGTCAGGAGCTCAACCAGAGACCACAGAGGAATTCTGCTTATTGGTTTGGTCATCGGCATGTGCTCAGCCTGCTTCTTTATACAACCCAGGACCACACGCCCAGGGGTGGCACCATTCACATTAGGCCGGGCCTTCCCACATCACTCAGCAATCAGGAAAATGCCTCACAAACATGCCTACAAGCCCATCTGATAGAGGAAGTTCCCCAGCTGAGATTCCTTCTCAGGTGTGTCAAATTTACAATGGAAGCCCACAAGAGCCAGTATGCCTATGTAGGTGCCAAATCTCAATGGCGTAGTGTTGGGGTTACCATGGCCCAAGTCACAACTGCTATACAATAAAACAACCAGAAGCTTGGGCTGGAAAGATGGCTCATTCAGTAAAGTGCTTGCCATATAGAAACAAGGATCTGAATTTGATTTCTTCAGAACCTATATAAAAATGCCTGTGTGGTTGTGCGTGCTTTTAATCCCCAAGCTGGGGAGGTGGAAACAGTCGAATCCTTGGGGCTTGCTGGCCAGCCAGCCTAGCCTAATTGGCAGACTCCAGGTCAATAAAAGACCTTGTCTCAAAATAAGATAGCATTTCTGAAGAATGGAACCCGAAGTTGTGCTCTGGCCTCTGCGTGCACACACAGCCATGTGCACTCTCACATGCACTCAAACATGTCCCAACCACCCACACACGAAATAACAGGTTTCACCCCCACTTTGCTTTACACTAAGAGCAAAGAGTCATCATGTAATTGTGTCTCTTGTGCAGTATGTGTCCATCTTTGCTCACAAGAGGATGCTTATAATAGCTCATTTGAGGGCCAGAGAGGAAACACTCTTCTGCCCACATCCTTATAGGCCTGGAAAGAGATTCCACATCACATAGATACCTTTAATGATCCATGCATTGATCAAGATATAACCCAGGATCATATACAAGAACTAAGTGAGGTGAGATCCACATTGATAACCACCATGTACATCACCAGCCTCACCAATGCCACCGTGCCTTTCAGTGACGGGTACAGCAGAATCCCTCAGGCCTATGCTTAGTAAAATCATTTATAAGCTGTGGCTCCCTTATGAGGAATAGATTTGACATCGTTAAGGAACAAGAACAGTACTCACAGGGCACAGAAGAATACCCTGTTAGAATAAAACCCCATCCAGCCTCATCCACAGGAGCGGAAAAGGACCACTGATGGAGGACTGAAAGTACATTAAACGTTCTCACATTTTTTTCTTTTACTCCCATCACAGCCTGCTGGGGATAATGCATGAAGACGAGAGTGTCCAGTCAAGACTGACATTTCCAGTGCTGAGATCATAGACCACTTTCCATCTCTCCTGAAATACATGGATCCTTTCCCAGAAAAAAAATGCATGAAACAAAACTGAAAATACACTTTTAGAATACTGATTGACAGTCTAGTCCAATTTAAGAGTCTTGATCTGAAGAATCAAGAGAAAGAAGTCAGGCAGGGATTACTGGGTGGTCTTGTTCTTTCTATATGGCTAAAATGGGGAAGTGGAATGTATTAGTTTCCTGTTGCTGACTTAATAAATTATCTGATACAATGCCTTAAAACACTACATATTAATTACCATAACTCAGGAAGTCAGAGCCTAATATGGTTTATTGGGACTGTCTTCTTTCTAGAGTCTACAGGGTAGAAATTGTTTCTTTGTCCTCCTCTGACTCTGACTTCCTTGTCTCCCTTATATGAGGACTCTTGGGATTGCACTGCACCCACACAGAAGGTCCAAGATTTCAGAATCTTTAAGTGGCCACACCTGCAAAGCTCTGTTTTCCATGTAAGTGAATACATTCATGGATGTTAGAGAATCAGAGGTGGCCTCTGTATTAGCCAGGGATCTCTAGAGGGATATAACCAACAGAATGAATATAAATTATAAAAGGAGATTTATTAGATTGACTTATATGGAAATGGCATCTCATGGATCCTGCCAACTACAGCAATCATGTTCTTCTAGGTCCTGAGAATAATCGACAGTCGCTGGGCTTTCTGTTGGATGAGTGAGTTTATTAAGTATATAGCAAGCAAAAGTTAAAAAATAGATAGTGAGTAGCAGACAGAAAGCAGCAGCAGACAGATAGTGAAACATCATCAAACTGAGCACTTACAACATCTAGCAGAGATGGCTGGAGTAACCTGTTTGAGAGAGCAAGTGAAAGATATCATTAAATGGGGGACTAACAACCAGGCAGCAGAAGTTGGATGGGGGCTCCATTGCCTCTCTCACCTGGTGTTTTGATTGAGAGAGAGCTCTAAGCAGAGCAGAGTGTCCCCTCCGGTGAAGCATCCAAATAAAAACCCAAATAGCTGAAGCCAGCTAGAGTTCCCAACTGAGCTGTCTTTCCATGGACGTGCTTCTCAGGGCCGAACTTCCAACTTCCCATTCCCACTGAAGGCATTTTTATTTCACGGAGTAAGTGACGGTAATCTCGCTGGAAATAGTTTACCTTGTAGCTGTTCTCAAGGCCATACAGTTTTAAATATTCTTAGGTGCTTGCTGTTTCCCTTCTCCTTGTTATAAAGGCAGGACACCTGCCTAGCCTGTCCCAGAACAGGGAGTCTGGGCAGAGACAAGGGAAGGCCTCTTCACTCCCAGAGTCTGCTTTCAACAAGCTTAAACAGCACATGACAATTTACCAGATATAATGTGCTTTACAGAGGGAAGAAGAGCTGGCAAAGATAGGAAGGAAATGAGTATATGATGGGCATGCCTTCTAAGCTCCTATATGTTCAGGAGAACTGCTGAAAGTGAGCCAGTTGTGAGCAACAGGAAGTGACTGGACCTCTGTGTTTGAGGAAAGCGTGATTGTCCCTCAACCCATGGCCCCATGGTGAAAGTTTCTTAGGTTCACTATATCTTCAGCATAACCATGAAACTGCATAACCGATACTTTCAAATGGTAACAGCCATAAAAGTAAAAGGATTAAAGAGATGCTCAAGCCAGCTGAGTCTGTATGCTAATCATAATAATTTACATTAGGGTTCTAGAAAAATGGCTCCTTGGTTAAAAGTGTCTACTCTTGCAGAGGACCAGAGATCAGTTCCCAACACCTACCTCAAGTGGCTCCAACAACCTGTTATCTCTAACTCAAGGGAATCTGATACTATCTTCTGGCCTCTTGGGCAACTGTATTCATGTATGTGTACATGTACATAGCCACACACATATATAATTTTTAGAGATTTACCTCATTCTTCATCCCCTCAATTTTTTACACAAAAAAAGCTATTTAAAAGTCTAAGTTACCCAGAAAATTTTATCTATCCTTTTTGATGATAACAAACATTACATGCTACAGTCCAATTTCTAGAAAAACAAATGAACATGGGTCATCATACAGTAGGACTTTAAAATTACCTGGTGAAACTTTTTCTGGTTTCATAGACCGCAAAGAAGTGCCATTTTTATCAAACTTCATACTGGGTATGCTCAGTTTCAATATGAACGCAGTATCTGGAAAAAAAGAGATTAAATCAGCATTTGAGTTGCTGTTTTCTTTTTTGATCTACACCAGACTGGTACGTCTGGATGCTGCAATCAAGATAGAATGTCATTATCTTGGTTTTTGTCTGTGACCTGTCAGAATGGACGGTTAGGTTTGAACGGAACAGCAACACATATGCTTAATTGTAGCAACATAGAAACGTAGAATAAGCTTCATGTTAAAAATGTTGTCAGTTCTCTGCATAAGGCCTTCAGTGTTAAAACTGGGCAAAAAATAGATGATCGGGCAAAGGCTGTTGTTTCCCTGATGTTTTCAGAAGCTAGTCCTCTGTCTTTGCCTCGCCTCACTGCTGGGTTTGAACTGAGGCTGGCGAGCAGATGAATACCACATGTCTCCCACAAAGAAAATCAATGGTAGGCTTTACATCTTTCTAGGGCTTTGCACTGAGTACTGTTGATCTGCCTTTTTTTTTTCTTTCTTTCTTTCTTTCTTTCTTTCTTTCTTTCTTTCTTTAAATGGAAAACCCTCCAGGGGAGTTTTGTGTACTCTAAACAAGATCTCTGTAGGATCAGATAATAAGGTCTGCCTGAATGTAATACAAATTAGAAAGAGCGAGGGAGGCCAGCATGCTAATGCTGGTGAGAAATTATTCAGCAGAGACTTGTATTTACAAAGGCGCATAATATAAAAAAACGCCACTCTTGACTGCCATTTTCTCCAAAGATTTAAAACAAAACGGATTTAACTCTCAAAAAAGTCAGGTCTGGACACAGAGCTTCTTTTCCCCAGATACTTATCTATACTTTGTACTTTTTAAATTGAACTTGTTTGAAAATATTTAGGTAAAGAATAGGAATATGATTTTCATGGGTTCTATTCGGATAATCAGGAAAGACTTCCCTTGAAAAGGTGTCGCCTTAAAAAACAAAATTAGGGCTGAGGTGATAGCTCAGGCAGAAAGTGCTTTCCACACAAGGATGGAGACTTGAGTTCAATCTCCAGAACCCATATAAAAAAAGCCAGATATGGTGGCACAGACTGTTAATCTCAGGACTGCAGTGGGACAGACAGGCAGAGCCCTGGAGCGTGCCGACCAGCCTGTCTAAGCCTAATTGGATAGTTTCAGAACAAAGAGAAACAATACCCAAGGTTTGACCTGCACCCTCACACACAAGCATGCACACATACAAATTCTGTGTGTTCCTCTGACATTAATCAGAGTTCTCCAGAGAAATGTATATATAAATTTATTGTAAGAAATTGATTCATGAAATCCCAAAGACTCATAAGGCCCAAGATTTGCTGGTAGCTGGCTCATTATCCCAGATGGCCCACGGTGTGGTTCCAGCAGTGCTCCAAAAGCCAGGAGAGTCAGTGCTATAGAGCCAGTGAGAAGCCAGCAGGCTTTAGAGCCAGGAAGAGCTGATGTGTAAGTTGGAGTCTGATGACAGAAAAAATAATGTCTCTACTCTAAAGTGATTAGGCTGAAGGAATTCCCATTTACTTTCAAGAGGGTCAACCTTTTGTTCTATTTGTGTCTTCAACCAATTGAATGATGCCTGCCCACATTAGGAAGGCCAGTCTGCTCCAATCAGTCAGCCCAATGATGCCTTCACAGACACATTCAATGCTTGACCAGGTGCCTGAGCACAGATAAGTTGACACATGGAGTTAACTATGTCACTTTCTGATAATTACTGTGCATCCGTCCACACATGTACCTACAGTCAGTCTATGTGAAGAATAGCTATGTTGTACTGAATTCTAGTCTGGACAGTAGAAACACCAAAGCAAATAAAGTAAATTTCACTTCTGGCATTAAATAAAGCAAAGGAGCTCTGCAGGCCTGCTGCTTCACAAAATTATTTAAAATCAGTTTCTAAAAACCATATTATAGCTCTGTGGATGGTTCTAAAGGCACATTGTGAGAGAAGAAGCATTCCAGAAAAGCTGCCAAAACTGAGTAAGAACAGTGAAAATCTGTGATATCTGAACTAACGTCCATTCCCTTCCTCTCCCCTCCAACCTAGGTGACTGGAAGCTCTCCTCCAGGCAAGCTCGGTCAAGAAGACAAAGCTCTCTTTCCGACAGCTCCCAGTCAACGTGTATCATGCTTTTACCTAAAGTTACTGAGTCTAAATAGGAGAAGGTGAAGTTGTATTGGTTATTTTTCTGTAGCAAAATGCCTGATGAAAGCCACTTAAAGGAGGCGTATATTAGGGTTCACAGTTTAAGGGTACAGTCCGTCGAGCTTGAGGCATCTGGTCACACTGCATCCTCAGACAGGAAGGGGAGAGAGATGAATGCTAGCACTCAGTTCATTCTCTTCCTTTAATTCAGTCCAAGATCCCAAGCCCTGGTGCCACCCACATTTAGAATGAGTTTTCACATTTCAATTAACCCAATCTAGCAACTCCTTCAGATACACGCCCACAGGTTTGTCTCCTGGGGTGATTCCAGAGCCTGTCAGTTTTGATCAACATCCACCACTACAGCAGCCAACGAACTCTCCCAGTACATACAAATCAGAGGGAGGTTCCGAGTTGGATATACAGCTGCTCATTATGCTGGGACCCTGATTATCCTTGTACCAGCACAAGCATTACATGGATCTATGCCAGGAAGGACTAGCTGAAAATACCTGAGGCTACTGTCCTCCCTTTGTCACTCAGAGAAAAGCATCGTCTCTCCTTCCACCCTCAGATCTGCAACTTGGAAAATCTGACCAAATGCAGAAGCAGACCACAAAGTCCATGAAGTGCCAAATAGCTTCCGAAAGGAGCTGATTTCACTAACAAGAGAATGTGAAGTTCAAGCCTCGGACACTAACAAAAACAAGCCTTTTGGTGAAAGACATCAAGGAAGAAATTGACAGGTTCATTAGAGATAAAAGCCAAATGATTTGCCAACAAGCTTGCTGGAGATAATCAGAAAAAGAGGAAAACAGGTGAGCCCTAGAAAGTCTGTAAGTAATTAGTGAAGCTTAGCAAAGTAAGTTGTGGTTACAGAAAGAAAGCCAAAGGGAGCCAAGCAGAGTCTCTTCTAGAACCACTATCATCTCAGAGCAACCTTCAGGCTGCCCAGCTGCACACCATGAAATATAACATTGTAGCATTCACCTGGGGAGAGAAGAGTAGAAGCCACAGCCAGCAAACAATCAAGAGACAAAAGATGGGTATGGGAGGGCAATAACACAACTTGGTGCAATCTTTATTTAATATGTACATTCTTCTGGGGAGGAGGTGCATGACCATATGGTAACAGAGTCCTACAAGCTCCTGGGAACCTGCTCATATGATTCTATGGCAATGATGTCAGCATATACAAGGCCCATGCAAACTCAGGCAGACAATAACCCAGCATAGAACTGGGAAAATGGATAGCAGACTTCAATGTTATCTGAAGGAATGTTGGCAACTGATTACTGCTAGATGAAGAAGAGCTGATCTTCCTAAAACAAGGGGCTCTAGATAGGCTGACTAGACTTAGTGGACAGACTTGCACTGTGGAACAGCTGGGTACACTGACAACCCATTGGCCTTAACAGGGATGACCAAGTATATGGGGTCCAGTGGGGGTTGGGGGGGGCTTTGGAGGGTGTCAGTGGGGATGGGGGTATAAAGATGATTAAGATTGTTTGAACTGTTTTGTATGAAATACACAAAAAATTCAAAAAAAACTTTTTTTTAAATCTACATTTTCTCAACAAAAAGTTATGAAACATGGAAAGAAATAGTAACACAAGCCACACACTACAAAAATAAGCAGGCAACATAAACAACCCTTGAGAAAACTAAATGTTGAGGTTAGCAAAGACTTCAAATAGCCATTATAAAAGAAATAAAGTATTATAATACCACATGGAATTTAGAATATTAATAAAGAGATGGAAAATACAAAGAACCAAATGGAAATTGTGGAGCTGGAAAGTACTATACTGTAATGAAAAATTCACTAGAGGGCTCAATAGTACTTCTGAACTGCCAGAAGAAATAATGATCTTCAATCTGACTTGAAAATAGATAGAAAGCATGCAAATCAATGAACAGGACGGAAAAAGTGACAAAAATAGAGTCTCCAAGAAATTCAGGACAAAAGAGGGTACACTAACATATGCATAATGGAGATCAGAGTAGTGTCTGAAGAAAGGATAGCCTAAAATCTCCCAAATGTGCTGAAAACAATTATTCCACATATGCAGGAACCTTGAACTCTAAGTAGGTCAATTGACTAGAAATCCACAAAAATAGTAAAAATACTGAAAGCCAAACGCCTGGTGGGATCTCCAAAGCATTGGTAAAAAAATGGCTTGTCTCTTGTAGGAGAACCCCAGAAAGATCAATGGATAATTCTCAAAAGGAAAAATATAGTGAGATAATATATCCAAAATGCCCCAAGAAAGAGGTTATCGCTAGGTGAGGTGGTATACGTCTGTAATCCCAGTACATAGGAAGCTAAGGCAGGAGACTCAGCTGTTTAAAATCAGTCTGGGATACATAACAAGATCTTGTCTCAAGATTTATATAATCTATATCTATATCAACACATAGATAGCTAGTGTCCTACTTAGTTTTTGTCAACTTGAAACAAACCAGAGGCACCTAAGGAAAAGAAACCTCAATTGAGGAATTTTCTCTATCACAATGGTTTGTGGATATACCTGTGAGGCATTTCCTTGTTTGTTAATTGATGTAGAAGGGTCCAGCCCATTGTGGGAGGTGCCACCCCTTGGCAGGTGGGCCTGGGCTGTGTAAGAAAAGTAGTTGAGCAAGCCAGGGGAAGCAAGCTAGTAATCAGCATTCTTCCATGGCCTCTGCTTCAGTTTCTGTTTCCAGGTTCCTGCCATGAGTTCCTTTCCTGACCTTCCTCAGTGATGAATTATGACCTGAGAATTACAAGATAAAATAAACCCTTACCTTCCCAAGTTCCTGTGGTCAGTGTTTTATCATAGCAAGAGAAACAAAAGAACAGGAAAGAACAGATAGATAGAAACAGACATATATATATATAGAGAGAGAGAGAGAGAGAGAAAGAGAGAGAGAGAACCAAAGACATAGACAGGGGATAGATGGATAGATAGATACATAGATCTTTATGATGATATATAGGGTACCAAAAATCCTGTATCTAGCAAAGTTCTCATTCAAAAATGAATGTGAAATAAAGAAATTCTGAAATGAACAAACACTGAAAGAATTTTTTGGAAGAAAAAACAATAAATTCAGTGTCCATTTCATACAAAAGAAAAAATACTAAAGAAATCACTTCAAGTTGAAAACAAGTGGCCCCAGAAAATAATGTGAATTCTCACTAATAAAGAGTATCAGTAAAGGTAATGATGTATTTAAAATTAACAGCACTGCAAAGTCCTCTTGTCTTCTCTCTACTGATTTAAAAGTAACTGTATAAAGCAGTATGTATACAATGTAATGTTGAGCCCATAACATATAGGAATGTATCATCTTTGTTAATAACAGCAGAAAAGATGTGGGTGGGAGCAAAGCTGCACTGGGCTAAGGAAATGGCTCCAGATGGTAATTTGAATCCAAAAGAACAAATGAAAAGAATCAGAAATTGTAAATAAGAAGTCTAATATTGAAAAAGCTATAACTACTTAATTGTTATCTTTTATTTTCTTAATTTCTTTAAAAGCTATGAAATTATGTAAAGCAATCATAACAATGTATTATTAAGTTTGCAACATTTATAGATATAAAATGTACAGTAGTAATGCCACAAAAGTGGAGAGAGGAAACAGAATTATATAGGGATAATATTTCTTTAACCCACTGGAATTAAGTTAGTATGAATCTCAAGCAGATTTTGAGATGTTTAGATCTATATAGTAAGCCTTGGAGCAACCAGCAGGAAATAACTCAAAGAGTGAAGCAACTATTAGTGTTATTAAAATGCTACAATAGAAAATATTTACTTAGCACAAAAGCACCAGTAAAAGAGAGTAGAGAAATAAAAATGATATGGGGGCTGGAGCGATGGCTCAGCAGTTAAGAACACTAGTTGTTCTTGCAGAAGACCTGGGTTCGAATCCTAGCACCCACACAGCAGCTAACTACTGTCTGTAACTCCAGTTCCAGGGGATCCGACATTCTCTTCTGACCTCCACAGGCATTGCACAACATGAGTGCACTTACCTACATGCAGGCAATACATGTGTACACATAAAATAAAAATAATAAAATATAAAAATAAATAAAAATGATATGAAAACTATGAAAAATAAAAAGTAAAAGGACACACGAGGACATTAATTTAATGAGAATGAATTAAATAATCTAAGAGGTTGTTGAACAGATTACAAAATGCAAAACTGCTGGGCTTATTTGTACATGCCTTTCATCCCAGCACTCTGTAGGCAGAGGCAGGTTTGATCTCTGTGAGATCAAGGCCAGCCTAGTCTAGATACTGGGTTCTAAGTCTGCTGTGGCTATAAGAAGACCTTGTCTCAAAAAAAAATAAAATAAAATAAAACCTAAGACAACAAATGACACCAAATGCTGGCATGGATTCAGGGAAAGGGAAACCCTCACACACTGTTAGTGAGATTGCAAATTGATGCAACTACGAAATCAGTATGGAGAACTCTTAAAAAACTAAAAATAAATCTACCAAATAATCAGGTCATACCGACTCCTTGGCGTATACCTTATGGACACACCCTACTACAGAGATACTTGCACAGCCATATTTGTTGCTGCTCTTTTCACAATAGCTAAGAAACAGAAACAGCCTAAATGTCCCTCAAGTGATGAATGGATAATGAAAATGTGGTACATTTACTCAGTGGTAAAGTAAAATGAAATCATAAAATTTGTAGCTAAATGGACGGAACTAGAAACTGTTATACTAAGTAACATAGACTCAGAAAAAAAGTGACACATGTTGTCTCTCATTTGTGAATCTCAGCTCCAAATCCCTAGATATGAAAACATATCCTGATGTAACCACAGGATCCAGAAAATGGAAAGGAACCTTGGGGTGGGGGGGTACAGATAAAAGGGGAAGAAGGAGCTCAAGAGGGGAAGATAGTAGGAGACAGATGTTATTAAGGGGAAAATGGGGAAAGAGGGTTACTTTAACTGGAGAGGGAGTAGAGGTTATACAGGGGGAGTGAGAGGAGAGAGAAATAATGCTTACATGTATGAAAAACCAAAAGAAAATGTATTGGTTCAAAGTCATGTTGAAAGATACATACATGATAAATATGTGAGTACATGTATATAGCTGAACACTACATAACAAAAAAATAGTGCTGGGTAAGAGAGACCTCCCTTGAGTTGTTGGTTAGGATAGTACAGGAGACTCCCTGTACTATAACACAGCCTATTATTTCCCCAGCCCTTAATTGTCTCTCAGAACCTGAAGGTAAGACCCTATTGCTGAAGACAGGACATATGTCAGGCACAGGATTAGAGAAATGGAGCTAGAACAGACCTGGAAGCCTCTTCCTGAAGACTAGCTCTCATGGTTTCCAAGGGTACTGTGCAGGCTGCCAAGAGAGAAGCCAATCAATGGTCCTAACTAGCTATAAAGTCTGATAAACAACAACTGGCCCAGCAAACTATCTCTATTGGTGCAGTACTGGCACTTTTATCTTAGATGTAATCAGTAGCTGTCTAATTGGAATAAAGGCCTGCTCAATGAGAGGGAACTCATGTGTGGTACTGTAAACATAGCCAAATACACATGCCTCAAAAGGCCATAGGTCCTAGGGGGGGAACCTACTTTTTCCACATTCCTAGACTAATGTAATTTATTACTTTATTCTAAATATGCATCCTTATATTTGCATACAATTGTACCTTTCACCCCTCATCACAAAAGCTTCTTTTTGCAACAGACAGAGACTATTACAGAGTTCCAGAATTGGTCAAACTAAGAGAATAAGTGTCTGTGAGATGCTTGACCCTAGGAAACACATCTTCAATCCAACCTGTACACATAGGATGAATGCATTTCTCACCTCTAACCAGATATTTTTTTTCTTACACAGCAGATGGTAATTAGCACAGAAACACACAATTGGACAATGTGCAGAGAGCAAGAGGCCACAGAGTTCTTACCCCTGAAGTTCTTACCCCACCTATTTCAAACTTCTGCCTCCCAAGACTCAGGGATCATTGCAAAAGAGGAGGTGGAAATATTTCAAGAATCAGAATGGCTGGATGACCACAAGGAAATAGGGTCTTACTCATAGGAGCTCACAGCAATGGTGACAACATGCACAACTCCTATGAAAGCTCAAACCAGACAAAATTCCAACATAGGCATGAAGAAGTGGGTAAGAAATTCCAGCCCAACCTAAGGAACTTTTGCAATTGGTTGCCGCTAGGAGGGAAAAAGACAGTGTCTTACAAGAGAGATGGGACTCCTGGTGTGGCCAGTGGATGGATCCACACTGAAGGACATTTGGGGACACAAATCAAACTCTATATCCCATATGATATATAATAGAGTATATTAAATTGGGTGGGGGCAGTAAGGGGAGGTGCAGATAGGGGAGCTAAATATCAAACTATGTTGTATGAAAATCATACAAATTTAACAAAAAGATAAAACCTATAAAATTGAACTATGTGCAGTTTATAGAAAGCATAATTTACATTCAAAGATATGTTATAACTAAAGTGTAGAAAAATACATTTCATGGAAATAATAGCCAAAAGAGAGGTGGGTTGGATATACCAGTATCAGACAAAATCAACTCTAAACTAGAAATGGTTACAAGAGACAAAGGAAAGCCATTATATATCAGTAAGGTGATCAGTCCAGCAAACCAAATCCAACAAAATAAAAAAAAAAAAAAAAAAAGGCTACACACCACAACCAAGCAAGGTTTATTCCCCAAAGACAAGACTTGTTACTCTACCAAAAATTGATGAATGTAATGAACCTGTCAAAACAATGGAAAACTGAAGTCACATGCTCCTCTCATTAGATACATCAAAAGCACCTGACGAAACCCAACACCTATTTATAATGTAGAAAAATGCTGTCACGTGATTTCTGATTTCTGGTCTCTCATGTAAGGAGCTTTGGCCATTACTCTCCCCTAAAAACAGCTAAAATATGAACAGACTGGAAACATTGATATTTACTGGATTATGCAATCCTTTCTCCATAAGTCTAAAGAAGGACTTGTGCAGACAGAAAACAATCTTTTCTGAACAAGAACTACAGTGAAGGGCATTGGAACGGTAGAGTAACTACAGGCATGTTTGCAGATATTATACGATATAATTATGCAGCCTTTGCAGCTGAGTAGCGATTATTGACTGGTTTTAAGTGGTTTGTTGTTTGTTGCTTTTGTGGTATGAGCACTGAACCCAGGGCTTGATGCATGCTAGGCAAGAACCATGTTATTCAGTTATATCCCCAGTCCCTGGTTTTACATTTTCAAAGTTCCTTTAGGTGTACATCCAAAAACAGTGCATCACTTTTCTGTTGCTATGATAATATATCATGAACAAAGGCAATTTGTAGAAGGAAGAGCTTATTTTGGCTTGTATTTCCAGAGGGGGAGTCCATAATGCCTGGGAAGGCATGACAGTGGGTGGCTGGAGCAGGAAGCTGAAAAACATCTTCAACCACAAACACCAAGTAGAGAGAGCAAACTGGAAGTGGGACGAGGCTATGAATTCTCTAAGCCTGCCCCCAGTGACATACTTCCTCCAGCAAGGCTACATTTCCTGGACCTCCCCAAACAACACCATCTGAAGACCATGTGTTTCAATGCATGAGTCTATGGGGGACATTTCTTATTCAAACATTCATACCCAGTGTCTCAGAGACTGAGCAAAAGGAAGACTCATTTTTGCTTGCATAAGCCTGGTGTAATTTCCTTTCAAAATTCTGATACATGACTAAGTGTCCTAATGTAAGAGATGAACGAGTCATTGAGTTCTCAGCAGCCTTAATATATAAGTTTCATCTATCCCTTCTTTTTCTAGGCCATTTGGTCCAGCCCAGTTTATAACACAGCAGGCTGAGGTAGCACAATGGTTCATGGAATATTTACTGAGAATAAAGTATCTTTCTATGTGCGTAGAATGAAGGACATTAGACTAAAGGCTGGGAGATGCAAGCCTTTGAATCTCATTAGATACATCAATTAGGGTGATGAGCATATGAGCAACCCTTTCTCAGTGCTGTGACCAAATATCTGACAGGAAGCAATGGAAAGAAGGAAAGACTTATGTGGATCCATGATGGAGAAGATCCAGTCATCAGGGCAGGGAAGGCATGGTGACTGGAGTGCATTGTAGCTGGGGCAGTGGATGTATAAGGCTGCTCGTTCACATTTGGGCAGGTGAGAAAGAAAAGGGAAAGCCCAGACTCATCCTGCTTTCCCTCCCTTTTATTCAGTCCAGGGCCCAGACTATGGAATGGTGCCACTCACATTCATGTGGGTCTTCCCTTCTCATGCAAAGTTCTTGAATGCTGTCTCAAAGACATGCCCAGAGGTATGCCTCCTATGCAATTCCAAATACAATCAAGTTAACGACGAATATTAAGCATTACAGGGGGGCATATATAAAATAGGAGAGTCAGGTTTGATAAAGAATGAGAGAGAGAGAGAGAGAGAGAGAGAGAGAGAGAGAGGATGCCACAATAATTGGTTGACAACTTAATCTCCAAATACACAGCTTTGCAATTGTTTCTCACTTAAATATTTTATTATTTTTATTTTATGTGTGAGTGTATTGCTTGCATGTATATAACTGTGCCTGTGTTGTGCAGTGCCCATGGAGATCAGAAGAGGGTACTGGATCCCCTGAAACTGGAGTTATAGAGGGCTGTAGCAGCTACGTGGGTGCTAGAAACCCAGCCTGGGTCCACTGCAAGAGCAGCCAGCCACTGAGCGTCTCTCCAGCTCCAACACCTCTGAAATTGCATAGGATTTTTCACTTCTCCCTCTAGCTTCCCATTGAGTCTCCCCAAGATTAGGCTGGGTCAGATAAAGAGATAGCCGTGCTACAGAACTGAGACATTTTCTGTTTGTGAACGGCCCATGAGAGGAGATAGGAACATTTAACAAAATGAAGGTGGAATCCATTCTCCCAGGCTCCTCCTATTTCTGACATTTGCAAATATCTGAAGAAACAAATCTGTCTTATTCAGACACCTGGGACTCCTTCCTGCCAGAGTTCACTGGGACTGTCCAGATGCATTTTCCTCCAAGGAAAGAATGTGAAATCAGAAGAACTGATATCTACATAGACTCAGAGCAGAAAAGGACCACTAGACACCCACAGTGACATTGAACACGGATTCAAGATGGCTTTATTGAAGAAACTGGACCTTCCCAGCTACTGCAAGACTCCCTGGGGGAGCCCTCTCCATCTGAGTTTCCTCCTCTTCCCTTCGGAATGGACAGTACATCAAGACTGGCAGTGATCATAGAGCTAAGAGCTGGCTGGGAAATAAGAGAAATGAAAGCACCATCATTACCTTTCCACAGCCTTTGAGAGCACAACCTGCCTGCAATAATTCAACAGAACCAAGAACAGTCCTGAGACCATTGCTCCCACCAGCCAATGGCTAAGGCTGGAAACTGCCAACAACTTGCTTCCTGGGGCTTCAATCAACCCAAGTGAACTGAAGGGTTTATCTTCCTAATCATAAACCAGCAGACATTGCATTTGGTCATAATGCCCTTTCCCTTGAACTTAAACTGAAGTCTGAGTTTCTCATGAAAGCCTTAAAACAACACTTTAGCCACATGAATGGTGTCATTAGCTAGAATCCACAACAGTTCTCTTTACAGCTGTAGGATTAAGATTGTCGGGACTGAAAAATGGGCACGTGCTCCACTAAACCCTTTTAACAACCAGGACACACACTTTCTAGACTCGATCGGAAGGAAATAGCTCTATACTTCTTCTGTAACTGCTTCTGCAATTACCTGTGTCTGCCATCAGGCTGTGTGTGTGTGTCAAGAATAAGGACTTAATGCGACTTTGCACCTGCTGCATTGATCACTGTTGGCAGCACACCTGGAAAATGACAGCACAGCGGACTACACCAGGGTCCTGTGTTGCCAGATACACAGTGCATTTTGTTAAAGGAATGAATGATGTTCCGGCAGAAGTCTAAAGACAGTCCCTGCACTCCAGGAGAGTAAAATTTGTCGATGAGCTAAAATTACCATGCAAACAATGAAACTATCAAATAGGAGAGGTTAGGTATATGCTTTATTGTGGATTCAATATTGAATATATAAAAAGAAATTGTAAGGATGGAGAGAGGACTGTGGGACGGAGTAAGCGAAGAAAGTGCTGTTATGGATGATATAAAATATAGCTAAAATGTGCACAATGTGAGGAGGAAAAGACAGACATAAACCAGGTGACCAAACAGCACCAGAGGAACCACAGAGACAAGGCAACAGAAATCACATGAGGCGTGCCGGAAGACAGAAAGGCAAGGAGAAATGTTATGAGGAGCAGGCTTAAACCAAGCCACGAAACGTCCTTGGAGCATGCTGTAAAATATAAAAGAATCTCTCATGGCGTTTAAGATACGGACATTACAGCTGGGGGGACGGCTCAAAGGTTAAGAGTGCACACTGATGTGGCAGAGGACCTGAGTTTGGTTCCCAGCACCCATGTAGAATGGCTCACAACTGCCTCTAACTACAGCTCCAGGGGATCTGATGCCCTCTTCTGGCCTCTGAGTACTTTTGCATGCACATCCCCACATAGACATTACACATACACAGGTAACTAAAAAGAAAAAAAGAAATCTTTTTTAAAAAACCATGGAAATTATAGAACTAAAGATAAACGTGGAAAGTTTTGCAAGAATGGGAGACAAAAGGTCAGCTCCTCCCTGTTTCGGAAGTACTGCCAACAACTGTTCCTTCACTCAAAGGTCCTTGGCCAGTGTTGACAATTCTGTTCCCACATTGTGGTATTTCCCACCTCCATGTCATTGTCAAAAATTTTCCCTCTTAGGGCTGAAAGATGGCTCAGTGGATAAAGCTTTCTCAGAGAATGTGAGGGACAGAGTCCAGATCCCCAGCACCCACATAAAGGCCAGATAGGTGTGTCAGTACATTAGAGTCTCAGCACTCAACTCAGCATTGGAGCTGCAGAGATGGGAGATTCCTGGGGCAAGCTGGCTAGGTAAAATAGTAAAATCTCTGAACTCTGTTCAATGAGGCAACCTTTCTCAGTAAATAAGTGGAAAGCAATTGAGAAGGACACTCAGTGTCAACCTCTGGCCTCCACACACATCTACACATACATAAATGTGGACCTTCACACATATATGTACTCATACACATGCAAACACATTTGAGAGGCTATTCTTCACACACACACGCACACACACACATATACATATGCACATGCATATGTACAAGAATGTCCATATACATATGCATGCACGCATGCACAGGACATTCCCCCACCTTCCTCCCTTGCTTGTTAAGACTTTGCTCATTCATACATCTGTTAATTCAGTCAATAATTCTTCACTGACTGTCCACACACATTAGATACTCTGTCAACAGTGGGAAAACAGCAGGTCCCTGCCTTTACAGAACTGGCATTCTGGGAGAGGGAGCCAGGAAAACAGGTAACAAGAAAGGAAATCAATTAACAAGGGGATAGCCAGTTTCCCATAAACAGAATAAGTAGAACGAAGTGACATAGATTACTGGAAGTTTGGGTGGTCGGGTTCGCACAAATGCACCAGTGGGTCCTTAAATGTCCCTTTATTTTCTTTCTCAGGCATGTGGCTAGAATACATTTCCCTGTGTCTTTCTGCCTCCAGACATGTCCACTCTGTCTAATGCATTGTGAGAAGAGGGAGTTAGAATTTTAAGTCATGAGTATGTTCCACCTAGATGAAGGGAGTAATGAGCCAGACAGCGGAGTGAGCCAGATAGTGCAGTGAACAGGACAGAGTGAGATGAGGTGAGGTGAGGTGGGTGGCAGAACCCCAACTTGGTCTGGAATCTTTGCATCAAGACAGTTACTTGTCAACTAGGAATGGCCACCGTGGACTATTCTGCATGGCATACAAACCTTATTACACCAGAGACATTATACAGCATGGTCTAGCCTACCCTAACAGAAGCATGTAGCTAGCTTTGGCTACAATGATGAAGAAACACCTCTCCAAGGAGGCAGTCTGATGAAGATAAAGAGAGGTCACAGCTGTGAGCCAGGAAAGAGCATATGTGAGGAAGAGTGAAAAGAAGGTGGAGCCAGATAGCGCAGCGAACAGGACGGAGTGGGATGAGGTGAGGCTGAAGAGAGGTCCACAGATGCCAACTCATTCTCAGCCGTCAACTCCTCCAGGAAGCCACCCTCTCAGTCCTGCTCTCGTGATCACCACCGAGTCCAGTCTGGTGACCATTGCTGAGCTCCCATAGTCTCTGAGGTCTATGTCCCTTACCACCCTTACATCACTTTGGTGATGTCTTTCTCTGTGGGATGCTGTTTTGATTTGAATGTGCAGTGTCCCCCACAGGCTCATGGGTTTGAACATGTGGTCCCCAGCTGGAAGAAGGTTATGGATCCTTTAAGGGGTGGAGCCTCACTGGAGGAAGTATGTCACTGGAGGTGGGTCTTGAGGCTTTATAGGCCAACCCCACTTTCTTTCTGCTCTGTTTCCTGTTCTGTCGAGATGTGAGGATGTGACCCCCAGGCACACTCCTATCACCACAGAGCCCCTTGCTGCCATGCCTTTCCGCAATGGACTCTACCCCTCAAACAGTGATCCAAAACAAATCCTGTCTCTTTCAAGTTGCTTTCGTAAGGCATTTGGCCACAGTAACAAGAACAGTAGTTCCAAGTACACTCTACTCAATAAGCTTTTTAATTAAAAAACTAATAATTCCTCCATTTTTGAATGCAGCGTGCAGCATATGTGCCCAGTGTCAATGGATGACATGAATGGTGGCCTTGCAGGTCTCCCTGTGACAATGGCAGGGCTGGGTATGATGATCATTGTGTTAGGGAGCAAAGAAGGATTCTTAGACACAACTCATCTGCTAATCACGGATATTTTGATTTTTACCAGTGTAACCTGACCTCCTTTCAGAGAGTCTTTCCCTCCCCACACCCTCTTTTCCTTCAGATTCTTTCTAAGGATGACCCATTTCTAACTAAGATTCCTTTCAGATAACAGGTTGTGGGGAGCCTTCATTAAGGAGGAGAGTTTCTCCTTCAATGAAAAGACTAGAAACTGTGAAAAGACACAGTTTGAAGCGAAGGCCCCCTGCCAGTACAACGACCCAGTTAAGAGCCAAAACAAAGAACAGATAAACCAGGGAAATAGAAGTCTCCCACCTCCCCCTCCTTCCACTGCTGACAGCCATGGCTTCTACTAAGTTTAAAACACAGCAAGTTAATTTCACTCCCCAGAAGAGGAAAATGTCAGCCTCTACCTCAAAGGCTGTTCCTAGAGAAGTGGAGGGGTAATCTTACTCTAATGATGTGAGTTTTTATCCTCAGCTCTCCAAAGCAGACTTTTTTCTTTGTTTCACATGATTCCATTCATTATATAAAAAAAAATAAAAATAAAACATGCTTGCTGCTATCAAAACTTAAAACAAGGATCTGGAGAGAGAGCTCAGTGGTTAGGAGTATTTGCTGCTCTTACAGAGGACCCAGGTTTAAGTTTGGTTCCCAGCACCCAGATAGCAGTTTACAAACATCTGTATTTCTGGTTACAGGGATCTGATGCCCTCTTCTGGCCTCCGTGGGCATTACACACACATGATACACATTTATGCCAGCAAAATACTTAAACACATTAAAAAAATAAAGATATCTTTTTAAAAAAATTAAAACAGCTTAATAATGACTCTCGGTATATTAATTGGGGATGAGTTAGGAGTTAGAAGCAACAACAGACATAAATATAGTGCAGAGGAGGAAAGCATATTTAGGGAAGAGATTTTTACTTTTCCCTAATAACTAATGATAATGAAAAGAATTACTGTGTTAGCTTTTTGTTACTGTGAAAAAATACCTGAGATAATTAGCTTAAAAGGAATAAATGTGTAGTTTGTCTCATGGTTTCAGTGATTTTAGGCCACGGTTGTTTGTTCCTATTGCTTTGTGCCTATAGTAGAAAAGTGTATCATGACAGGAGTATGTGGCAGAAGAGGCCACATACTAATGCCATCAAGCTAATGACCAAACCCTCAACACATGAGCCTAGAAGACCCAAACTACAGAAAACACATCCCAAGGTCTCAGGTCAAAACTTAAAGCAGGCAGAGAGGATCAGGAGAATTTTTGAAGTTTCCTGTTTCATCTTTAAAATTATTACAAATATCTTTATCATTCTGAGGCTATATGTTTACATTTGAACAATAATAGTCCATCTTCCAAATGACTGAATAACAGTGTCAAGACCAACAATATCAAGTTTATCATGTACCTTCAAGTAAAGAAGCTTCTAAGGCTCATCACCGTCCTCTGGGTCGAGGTACTCTCTGTTGTAGAAACTTGCTAGCTGGGTGTGTCTAGTCATGCCTACAAATTCCATACAGCCATTCGCAGTGTGGAGGGTGCCCTCTATGAGTGTGGGCAAGGCAGCCAAAGAGTAGGTTTATAAACACTGCAGGGCAGTCCCGGTTAAGCATCTTTGCAAGGCTGTCAGGATGCTAGAAATGATCAAGTGACGAATTTACCGTTATACCATGGTCTATGGCCACTGGTGGTTAAGCCAGAATTCGGGGAGGCATGATAGTTTATTTCCTTGTCATTGATGGTAGGTAAGAGATGAAGACAGTGCATTGGAAAAAGCTGGCAGGGCATTCACAGGGTGTCTTTATTCAATGAGCTTCAATTTCCCGTGAGCCTCATTCATTTCCTCTACCCAAAAGCCTTTGTGTTTCCTTCTTGCCTTCAGCATTCCGAAAGAGAGATGACTAACTCTTCCCTCTCCTGAAATTCCTGGGTGTGAGAGACCACAGGATAATTGCAGCTTTGGATTTTTTCCCAAACCAAAACATGATTTTGTTTTTCTGTTGCTCTAGCAAACTGTCATTTTCACTGCAAAAAATATGAGTCCACCAATATTCCTGCTGTCTTCATAAAGCAGTTAGCAAACGCAAACCTTATGGCTCAGTAACAGGCCTGCACATGACAGACCGTGATTTGGGACCAGGGAGGTAGAGCTGGTATCTTCTTTTCTTCTGTGTTGACCAGAGAAGGAGAGAGGGCAGAGGGGGAAAGAGCCAAGAAGAAAAGGCACATTAAATGAGACCAAAAAAAGAAGTTGGAAACCGGGCACCTAAAGGGGTTAAGGCTTTAATTGGCTGGCTTCTGTGTCCGGCTGAAATTAAGGAGTTAATGGACTAGTGAGGACGGTTCTCCTCCATGTGGAGTCAAATTAGCCCAGACCCCTCTAAGGATATTTCTCATTCCCTCTTAATCTTCTTCCCTAGCAGAAAAGCTATAGTTAGGGGGCTCATACATTGGCAGTCTACATAATTCCTACCCATTATCTGGGGACCTTTGCACTTAACTAAGTGCTCCCAATTATAACATTTTTAACCTACTAGTATAATGTATTTCCGTAAAGGCAGTATTTTTTTTTAAAATTATACTTTATGAAGAATTTTTATTAGCTTAAAAAAATCATCTGATTTTATTCTTGCAACAAACCTGAAATGTCAGATGGGTATAAAGATACTACTCAATTTTCTAGGTAAGTAAATATAACCTCAAGTTGAGTTTTGATCTCAACTTGTAGGATAGTGGCAGAGCTGATAAGTCAGTGATTTTTTTTAACCTAGATTTGTATTTCTTCCTTGATAATTTGATACATATATACAATGTAATTTGATCATATCCACCTCCCACTTCCCCCTCCAACTCCTCCCAAGCCCACCTACCACATCCTTCTCCAAATGTCATGTTCTCTTTTTTTAACCAGTGTTTAATTAATGTTACATATATGCACATACTGGGGCCATCCACTGGAACACTGACATCCTGCCAGGGGTCACACCCCTGAAGAAAACTGACTTTCCCTCCCAGCAGCCATAAAGTGCCAAGAGTTTCACAGCTGAAGGCTGGATAAATTCAATATATCTTTTCCATTTCTCTTTTAATTTTATTTCCCTTCCTGAATTTTTACCTTAAGATCTTTGAACCTGACAACTCTCAGTCCCAAGTTTCAGGACATTTCTTCTCTAGAACGCGCCATGAGGGGCTTTCTCTGGACTCTGTGTTGTCACAGGTGCTGGGGATAATGTGCTGGCCTGTGAAGCATGTTCTTTTGTGCCCTTAAATAACAGCAAAAGTGCTTTTTATTTCTCAGTGGGATCACATCATTTTTCCTGAGATCTACCACTCAACGCCTCGCTGTTTTGTTCTCACTTTAAATATGGAAAAACGGAAGCTCCTACAGGTTACATTTCAGCAAGCTGAACAATGCAATTACCAGTCCAATATCTTATTCACTAGAAAGGTTTCCAAAAAGCTTGACAGAACCCCAATGTTCCAGGAAAGCCTGCTTTATTTTAAACACCATTTGCTTTGAAATTCCTTAACAATAGTATCCATTTCTGATTTTTTTATGTCTATGTAGCAAAAGCAGACAGTGCAATATACAGTGGTCATGGTACAGCATTATGAGAAATAGAAGAAAACCAAGGCAAGAAAACATTAGCTTTGCCATATTGGTACAGAGTGCTATCTATGCTATTTCTGATTTAATTAAAAGAATTATAAGAAAGGATGGCTTCACACTTTCAATCTCAAAGCTTAGAGATTTTCCTTAACACATCCTATAGGCTCTTAGAGAATACATACATCAAGAAGACTGTCTTATAGTCATGTTTGATCCTTACCATCCTTCAAATGAAACTTTTGACATAAACTTGGCAATCTCTATACAATTATGACCTAAGTCAAGTAGCTCACCATTAAACTGGAGTTACTATTTATGTCTGTTGGGAAATAGGGCTGAATCTGAGAAGTGATATCTATGTCCCTGTATCTGCTTTGGAGGAATGGCACTATAGAATCCAGCACATTGAAACACAAGATGGCACACTTGGAAAGAACTTCAGAGGTCCAATTTTAACACCATATGGGCTTCCTGTTGTCCTGATTAGAATTAATGGCCATCCCTCCATGAAGAGAGGCTATCTTATACCGGAGGAACCAACTTTATACACAGTTACCTTGACCTGATCTTGCCTTGCAATTCTCCTCCTGCCATAGCCCCAGTCCTTGTACCTACCCCACTCAATCCCAACTTTGACCCCAAGACTCCATTCTGTCTTCAACTCTCAAGTACCATCGCTGCTTGGGTGGAAAGATTTGAGCCTTCTGGCAAACAGCCTGATGTTTAATTCTGTATCACCTTGCTTCTTAGTCTACTTTTGCGTTGGTTTCTGTTTTTATAGCTACAACTTGCCCCTGATGCAGCCCCTAGCTTCTTATGTGGCTGAACTGTTCTCCCTTGGGATTTTCTAGAATTGATCCCAAGATACACCCATACCACAGCAAAACCCAGAGGTGCTCAAGTCTATTATATGAAGTAGAATTTGTATATAACCTACACACATCCTCCTGGAGAGTATGAATTATCTCTAGATGACTTGCACTCTTAATACAATGTAAATGCCATGCAAATAGTTGTTATACTGTATTATTTAGAGAACAATGGCGAAAAAGGTAAAGACTTGTGTCTACTCAGTACAGATGCATTTTTTCTAAATTGTTTTTATCTGAGTTTGGTTAAATCTACAGATGTAGAGTCCCTGGATACAGAGGAGTCACTAAATGCCAGGACTATGGGTATTTGCCTTTTTCTTTCCCATGGGCTAGCCATGGTCTTAAATCCCATGTCCCCTCACCCTTCTCAGAATCCACAAGACTAACTACTTTGGATGACCTTCTTCCATATCAGCTGCCTGTCTTCTCTGCTCTGAATTTTCTACCCCACAGCCAACTTGTGGATGTTTTGCTATCCTAGACTCCTTGTTCCCAATACTTACCTTGGTCCATTATTTCCAGCCCTTTTCCCATCCCCCACATGGAAACCTAGTACCAGGTCCTTCCTCCTCCCAGTTCTGTTGTACAGTTTGTAAGATGCCATGTAACACCCATTCGTAATCATATCAATTTACTCATTTCTGAAGATACAACCTAGTTGAAAAGAGTAAAATCACTTTTCACTGGGACAAAGTTTGTATAGCATCTCCAACTCCAGAACAATTTTGCAAGGTGGCTTTGTTCAGAATTCAAAACTCCTATCACTCTATCTTCTCTCTCTCTCTCTCTCTCTCTCTCTCTCTCTCTCTCTCTCTCTCTGTGCCTTTTCTTCCTCTTATACTTTAGCGTCTGCATGTTCAAAGAACTGGAGCTCTAGCAAATTCCCTCCATCCAGAACACTGTCTTGAACATGCAACTAAACATTTGGGTGAACAAACTAGAGGAACAGACACAAGTACACAGTGAGCTGAAGTATAGCTCAACAATGGCAGAGTGGGGGCTGGAAATCAGATTTTCCTTAAGTTTCCTGAATTACAATAGATGATAGAGACAGATAAAGATGATAGATATAGTGATATATATAAACACAAATTATAGGTAGATGATAGATGATATATAGAAATTATAAATACGTTTTAAATTGCCTGAATCCTAAAATAACACCTGTCGAAATACATTAAATGATTACTTTTTAGATTATTTCTCCTTAAGCATTCACATTCCAGTGAGGCGAAAATGGTTAAAGTGGGAGCATGGTCCCAATGCCCCCCATAATTGCAGTTTTACATTCATGGAGTCAACCAACTGTGGTCAGAATATATTAGGGCAAAACTATATCTGAGCTGAAAAATCTACAAACATTCCTTCATATCAGTTTTTTCTAAACAATATAATGACTTTATTTATTTATTTGTTTTTTGAGACAGGGTTTCCCTGTAGCCCCAGCTGGGCTAGAACTTGCTATGTAGCCCAGGCTGGCCTTGAACTCACAGAGATCCACCTGCCTCTTCCTCTCAAGTGCTGGAATTAAAGGCATGTACCACCACACCCAGCACGATCTTTTTCTTTTTTGGTCTTTTTGATCATGACTACATAGTGTTTATATTGCATTAGATAGTTGTGGTGGTTTGAATAAGTGTCCCCATAGGCTGATGCATTTGAACACTTGGTCCATTGGTGGTGCTGTTTGGGAAGGGCCATGGAACTTTTAGGAAGTATGGCCTAGCTGGAGGAAGCACATCACTGAGGGCCAGTTTGAGAGTTCAAGACCTTGCCCCACTTCTGGTTTTCCTGCTCTCTGCTTCCTGTGCCTGGTTGAAGATGTAAGTGGTCAGCTTCTTGCTACTTCTGCCCCTGCCACCGTGTCTCCTCCACCATGATGGACTCTTATCCCTCTGAAACCACAATCCCAAGTAAACTCTTTCTCCTGTAAGCTGCTTTGGTTATGATGTTTTGTACAGCAACAGAAAAGTAACTAGTTCAGTAGTCTAACTAAATTAAGGATTATTCAATGTACACAGGAGGATATGCATTGGGTGTATGCACATGCTATGCCATTTTATATAAGGGACTCCAGCATCCTTCAATTTTGACAACCATGGGAGTCCTGAAACCAAATCCCCATGTGTACTTTACTTTTTACTGAAGGATCACTGAGATAGAAACTTGGTGAAGTCACTTAGTCATGTAGTTACACCAGTTTAAAATTCTACTCACAAACTTTTCAGACTAGTAGTTAGTCTCCTGATTTCACTCCAAGGCAAAGAAAATGCTGCTGGCTTTGTCAACAGCAAGGAAAACACAGGGAACTACTTTGCAGGCAGTTCATGTGCTCATCTCGCAGCGTCTATTATGAATCTATTATGAATCAAGCTGTACTTGGCATATCTGTGAAAGAGTGTGTGAATCCTTCTTGCAGAACGAAAAACAATAACACCCATATTCATGGATGGTGATATTCTGGGAAAGCCATATGTGACCAGTGTGTCTTCGTAATATTTTATTCTGTTGATACATATAAGGCTTGAAAGTGTTGTTTTCTCGGCCTCTGATGTTCAAGAAGACTAAAGAGCTGGCAGCCTGGATTGCTTTTCCTTTTGTATTCACTTAAAACTTATACCAGAGACATCTTCCCAGTAGACATGTTAATTGTGTCTTCGAGAGCAAATATGTGTGTCCTGCTTTTTAGGGCACACACGAAGGGCTTTGCTCTTTAACAGAAGGTGCTCCTAATAAATTATAAGCCAACTAGAGCATTCCTGGTGCCCAGCTAGTGAATGTTTTAATGGTACAATGGAATTTAGTGGGATTGTTTTGCCTCGAGTCTAGGTTCAGCATTCCAAAATAAGGATTGTCACATCCCAGAGAGATGATGTGCAGTTTATGTTTCATTTATTAATTGACACCCTCATGTAGTTATAGAAGTAACCTATGGCAGCTTCAGAAGAAATGTATATTCTAAGAAGAAGAAAAACAGTTGGAATAAGTGGGAAAGTTGAAGGCAGAAGAAAATGAGAAGTTTCTGTGGAATTCAAGATGCAAACAGTCTAAGCCAGTCCTAGGATTTTCCTGCTATGAAATATGCATAGGTTTATCATATTTCATAGAACCAAACATACACAAATCTGGACTTAGAAGGCAAAGAGCTTATGAGAGTAACATTTACATTTCAAGCGTATTTTCAAGTTTACAAAACAATTCATCATTATGCCCCTTTAAATGGTGGGCCTCTTGCATTTAAAATATGCTCATGTTGTCATAAACTTCAGATTTTCTAAGGGGACACTTTCAATCCTTTTGCCATAGAAGTGCTTAAATAAATAATTTCCATTGTGTAATAAGTGAGTGTGAATTGCTGTGACAGAAAATGATACCAACAACCCCACCTTAAATGTTTGATCAAAAGCACGAGGGTTTAGGGAGACAGCTTGGTTCTGGTAAAATGCTTTCCTTGCAAGCAGAAGGACCTGAGTTTAATCTCCAAAACCTACATACAGAAAGATGGACATGGGGGTGCATGATGTACTCCTAGCCTTGAGGAGACAGAGACAAGCAGACATCTGGGGACCATTGACCAGCCAGAATAGCTTACTTGGTGAGCTCCAGGCCAACGAGAGGCCTTGTCTCAAAAAAGAAAAGGTGGATAGCAACTTGAGGAATAATGCCCAAGGTTATCCTCTGGTTTCCACAAGTAAATACACACACACACACACACACACCCCATGAGAAAGAATTTGATCCCAACCTGACAAAATTAAGGTCATAATATTCTCCAATCTGATGGCCAGGGTTCAATGTGACTGACAATCATCAAAGGCACAGGCTGGTTCGCTGGGAGTGGGGAGGGATCACACCTCTGGAAGTCTTTATCCCAGCTCCTTTACCCTCGTCCTCCACATCCTCACTGTGATGCTTTCTGGGTGGTGGCTGCCTCCATGGATCACAATATCTACATGAAAGTGCCTTGCCCAGTACCTAGAACATAGCAGGCACTGAAAACATGTCCTACGTCTTGCTTAGAGTAAGGAATGAACAAATTCCTTATTGACTTTGAATCCATGGTTATTTAAGCAACACGGTGGCCTCAGGGCCCACATTGAAACTCTGGGATGGAGTCCTAGGGAGGTCAGCAATGAGAAGTAGGCCATCAGGTCGAGAGGGCAGAGAGATGGAGCAAGAGGAACAGTTATTGGGTGACAGGGCTGGTCTTGCGATAAAAGGTAGCAGTGTCAGATACTCACAATAAACTATAGTCATGCAGCACCTTGAATGGGCTTGAGGCAAAAACAGGAGGACTATTTCACCTTTAACTTTTCCAGATTTATCTCTCAAGCAACAATACTCCTCTGAAGGATTATTCTCTTTGTAACATCACCTTTGACATTCATTTACTCACCAGTATTAGAGTTGCAAAGGATGAATAACCAGCCCCTTGCTTGGAGATTCCTAGCCTTTGTATTCTCCTCCTGCTACTTTTTACCATATAACTTGAGAGTTGTTCTTTTGTGTATGGGGGGGGGGTGTTGAGACGTTAACCTATTTCAACTAAAAGCTTCCATTTTGCAATGCTACAAAATCAAAATAAAGTCTAAACTTGAGATTTGTGTCTTTCAACCTCTCTGAATTATCTCTCAAAGATATTTTTGTGTTTGCTTGGTTTTGGTTGATTGTTCTTTGACAGGATCTCCCTAGTCACAGCTTTCTGGAAGCCATGATGTGGACCAGGGTGGCCTGGATCTCACAGAGATCCACTCCCTCTGCCTCCTAAGGGCTGGGATAAAAGGAAGGCACCACCATGCCTGGGAGTCAAAGGTAATTTTTATATCAGGAATAATGTAGTTGGGGCAGAGGCAGGCATATCCCACGAGCTTGCTGGTCACCCAGCCTGTTGGAAACAGCAACCTTATGATTCAGTGAGAGGTCCTGTCTCAAGGCATTCAGGCAGAGAGAGACAGAGGAAGACATCCATCCTGCTCTGGTCTCTACCTACAGGCATGGGCATGCACATCCATATACAGATGTGCATATACCATGCATACACACCACACAAATAATAAGATCAGTTTTTTAAAAGCAGTAAGGTTTTATGTTTGAAATAACCAGCACGATATAGATCCATTTCTTATTTTTTATATAAAATCTTTTGACAGCTACATTCCTGTGCCTTTAAAAAATTTTTTTTCATGTTGAAAATTTGAGGGATTTTTGTAACTTATTTTTGCATTTATTGTTGGATAATGATGTACTACAGAAACATGTAAAACACAAGCTGTCTCTTATTTTGTTGGGTGACAAATTGCTCAATTAAAAACAGGTTATATTGCATGCCCTTGGCCCCCTGAGCTGACATTGTATTGTTCAGAATAGTACATGTCACCCTAACTTATTTCAAATGCATCTGTTACATTAGTAGGTGCTAATTAAACATGCATTTGTGGAGTGACTTTACATAAGATCATTTTGCAGTTTCCAGGATTATTTATGCAACACTTGGGGATCTGTGGGTCACAAATCCTACTGTAAACTTTTCTTCCTAAAATTATTAATGGAAAGTGAAGTCCTCCTTAACAGTGCTTTTCCAAATGTGCTTAGAAAAATATTCCAGTCCAAATTTTAAAAAGCAAACAAAAATGTATTACTAATGCATGCCATGTCGTGTTTCCCAGGCAATTAATAAACCAACAGAAATGCTTATTATTAGTGATTAACTGATGGTCCTTTAACTGACGGACCTCATACTCCCATCTTGCTAGTGAGAAGGATAGTCAATAAGGTGGCAGACATCACGTTTCCCTCATGGCTAGTGGACATTTCCTTAAGAGCTCTCTATGGCCCAATAGGACCCACAGTCTGATCCAGTGTTGCTGGTGTACACTTCTTTCCAGCTTCTCCCATTCCTCCTTACCAAATGCAACTCAAAACCATAAGCCTGGCACTGGAGATGTAGCTGTTAGTAAGTGCTTGCCTACCATACCCTAGTCCTGGGATCAATTCCCAGCACTGCTTAAATTTGGTATGGTATTACATACTCATAACCCCAGAACTCAGGAGATGGTGGCAGGAGGATCACAAGTTCAAGATCAATCTTGGCTATATAGCAAGTCCACAGCCAAACTGGAGATTATGTGAAAAAAAAATCCTCAAACCTAGACTGTTAGGAATTAGACTTCAGGAAGTAATACACCTCTTTTTTTCTCTCTCCAATTTTCCACGTGGTGCTGCACCATCTTGGTGGGCCCTCATTTAAGTAAAAGATTCTTAACTACGCTTAGGGAGTTTTCTCCTTCAGGTCAATCCCCCTAGTACTCTGGACCTGCTTTCTTCTCTACAGATAAATCAACATTTCTCAGAATTCTCTGTCTATGAAATGAGAAAAATGCCTCAGTGAAAGAAGCTGACGTCTCTTGCTTCTTAATACACAGTAAGGTTTGCAAGTCTACAGAGTTCTG
The DNA here is from genome assembly GCF_000622305.1 of Nannospalax galili. Lineage (NCBI taxonomy): Eukaryota > Metazoa > Chordata > Mammalia > Rodentia > Spalacidae > Nannospalax > Nannospalax galili. The sequence goes on along the minus strand of NW_008349753.1, from coordinate 1,161,213 downwards.
GGGCAGAGACCAGTATGTGCTAACCTTTGCTTCTCTTGGTGTCCTCCAAATTATTTGACATCAGGGACTTTCTCCTGGTAATGTGTTGTCATTTCTCAGAATTAGTGGGAGAAGATTTTGAGAATGTTGCAATAGGCCATCTTTAAAAGACTGTTCTAACGCGAATGGGCATGGTGATTCCCTCCCGTTAGTCTCCTCTTTCTGCAAAGGATGTTTGAACACCCAGTTCTCAGAGCAATTCAGTTCAATGACTCCATATAGTCAATAGTTTGAAAAAAGTAACTTGAATCTGGGTGGTTTATCTGCCCACCACTCACGTAGTTCATGGCATTTAACACACAACCCAGAGTACAGTAAGCTAAAGCTTTTAAAGAATGACTAATACTCACTGTGATAGGACAGATGCTTGGGGTTTCAGCCAAGGCTTGTAAATTTAGCAGAGAATATCAGAGCAACTCCTTCTGTTACCCTAAATGTCAGGGACTCTTACATTTTCATGAAGAACACACAGGTCTTGGTTTTTAAAGGTCTTACACGAGCACTTCCATTGAAAAATCACAAGGCCTGTCTGTGTTGAGATGATGCATGATACAATTAGGAATATGAGGGAAGTTGACTGGAAATTCCAATGAGCCTTCATGCCCCTAAGTGTTGATTCGATAAAACCCCCGAACTCTAAGACAGCTCCAGATAACGTATCTCAGGGTCACTACGATCAAATCCTCCCCACCCCAAACCAAATTTTAAACAAAATATATCACATATTTTCTTGCTTTACTGCCTAAAGTTCTTCTAAGCAAACTATACACTATTTTAAACCCCTAATAGTATGTTTAGTATAAAGATTAGGCTTGGAGTATTTCTTTTTTTATCTTTTGGCATATATGTGATGTGTGTATATGTGTCTGTGCATGTAAGTGTGGGTACATGCATGCCATGCTGAGTGTGTGGAGGTTAGAACACAGCTTCAGGTATCAATCTTAGCTTTCCACCTTGCTTGAGACAAAGTCTCCTCTTGTTCACCACTGGTTAAACCAGACAAGCTGGTCCGAAGACATCTGGGGACTCTCCTGCCTCTGATTCCCATCTTGCTGCAAGAGCCTGGGATTACAGATGCACACTACCACACCTGGCTTCATGGAGATTCAAACTCAGAGCCTCATGCTTGCATGGCAGCTATTTTACATGCATACGAGCACTTGCCTTCATGTATTTATGAGTACCATATTTGTATCTGATCCCTGAAGAGGTCAAAAGAGAGCATCAGAGATCCTAGTCCTGGAGTTAGCTACCAAATCCTGCTTGTGAGCTATCATATAGTTGCTAAGAATCAAATCCTGGCCCTCTACAAAAGTAGCAAGTGCTATTAACTGCTGAGCCATCTCTCCAACTCTGGTGTATTTCATTATGCCATAAAGTAGTTACAGGGGGCTGGGGAGATGGCTCAGAAGTTAAGAACACTGGCTGTTCTTGCAGAAGGCCTGGGTTCGAATCCCAGCACCCACATGGCAGCTAACAACTGTCTGTAACTCCAGTTCCAGGGCATCCGTTGGCCTCTTCTGTCCTCCGTGGGCACTGCATGACAAGGGTAAAAATAAAAATAAAAAAAGTAGTTACAGTTGTCCCTAAATATCTGTACACGGAATTAGTTTCAGTATGCCCTTCAGATACCTGAATCTAAGGCAATGTAAACTCTTTGTATAAAATGGCTTAGAATTTTCATGTGGTCTATCATTTCTTGACTACTTAAAATGCCTAATATGATGTAAATTTTATGTAAATAGCCATTATGCTATATTATTTAAAGACTGATAAGAGAAAAAAGTCCTTACATGTTCAGAGCAGACGTTTTCTCCCAAATATTTCCAATCAGTAGTTGATTGAATCCATAGATGCAGAATCCACAGTTGCAGAGGCCAACTTTATTTGCTGTCTTGAGGTGTCTACTTACTCCCTGTTACAACTTGCCCTATCCATTTCCTCCTGGGTTCTGTCCAGCATGAAGCTCATACATTATGTGTGGAAGACTGACTGTAGTCTAAGACATCTGGGTGCCCAGCATCGAATGCTTACATGATTCCTGATGCTCAGAGCAAGCTAGTTCCTGTTTATCTGTTGAGTTTATCCTCTTGCTTTTGTTCTCATTTCTGACTTTGCTGCACTCCAGACACCTCAACTGTTTTCAGATAAACTACCTCCATATTAACTTTCCCACCTTGCTTTGAATCACCTAGCTCTGACTTCCCAACGACAATTATACCCAATTCCCATTTATACAAAATGGGCCCATTTAGGTGCACTGGCACACAGAGGAATAACAAAGACTGTAGAATACACTCAGCAAACAAGGCATGTGGCAGCTGGGCCCAGTCATTTTGTAACTAAATGGCCAAATTTGAGTCTGAGAGGTTCACAGGCCACTCAGGTGCAGTTTTCCAGACTTGCTGTCTGTATGACCTGTAGTCACTATGGATACTTGACTCAGTTCCTATCTTTAAGAAGACTTCTTTCACTGCCTGAGCCCAAAGCGCCTGCTGAATTTATGTGGTTCCTACTGTTTGCACTAAGTACCAGGCGTTTACCACTGTCTGGCATTACAGGGTCTAATAGATGTGGAGCTGCTTGTATGAATCTCTTTGTGCCTCTGACAGACAAGTCAGATAATACTCACGGTCATCTAGTGTGGTGCTGAGACAAAATCCAAGAAAAAGAAAAAGAACTGATAGTGTGTTGAGCTCTACCTCAAACATACAGCAGATAAGAGATATATAAGTGAATCAAAGGGAGAGCCTGTAAGGTTCAAAGATATCTACAGCTCAGGGATTATGGAAACTAGGGCAAAGAGAACACAGTCTGCTAATATAACAGACAGAGGACATTTATCTTTGGTAGCTATTTATCTATCTGTGTTTTCATATCTACCAAGGCATGCTGGTGTTGCTGGAAGAGAGATCTATGATACTGTCTATGTGGCTCTGCCTTAAGCCTGCTTTGTGGATTTGGAAACTGTAGGACATCTCCGGGTCCCAGGTTCCTCTTCTGAAAAAGGAAGCTATGTATAAAGGCCTTTCCCTGTCCATTCAACAGGAGGACTTCTGTCCACTCCTCCTCTCCCCTTGCAGTGCAACAACACAAAGTCAGGTACAGAGTTTGCTTCCGGTCAGGTCCTGGCTGCCCCATCACTTCTTTCAATGAGATCTTTTGTAGATGATTTTGGAAACCTTCAAGATGGCTTATATCCAAACTGCAGTGTCTACGTTCTTGGAAATGCCTACCCAGGAACCTCAGATTACCCCGGTTCAAGGTGTACCCAGTTCCTTCTTCACAAGTTGCCTCTGAACTTGAGACAGAGCTTGCTGAAAAGGGATTTAAGACAAGGATGTGAAGATGCAAAAACTATAAAATTCTGTTCTGTTGTGAAATAGACCACACAAAAGTCATCTTAGTAAATTACCCATCTGATGCTTAAATTCCTTTTACAGCTTGTAGAGTAGTAAATAGGGTATTCAATTGACCTTCAAAGAGAACCATTCCATCTCTGGATTGCTATGACCATGGAACTGGAGGCTGAATCCCTGTTGGTCCAAGCACTCTTTCTTACTTCCATTTAGAAGTGTATTTGACCTTCCATATGACAGTTATATGCCCATATAAAGAAATCATTTCTCTTTTGACAAATAACTATCTTTTTTACTGTTTCTCGTAGATTGTCAGTGTCTATCAATTCTTCCTTTTCTTTTTTCTCTTTGAGTTAATAACTAATACTAGGCATTAGTACTCAGCTAAAATCTGTAAATGTCCCTACATCTAACAAGGATATTAAAAACAACTATGTGATTCTTGGGGCTGGAGAGATGGCTCAGTGGTTAAGGACACTGGCTGTTCTTGCAGAAGACCTATGTTTGAATCCCAGCACCCACATATCAACTAACAACTGTCCGTAACTCCAGTTCCAGGGGATCTGACAGCTTCTTCTGTCCTCCGCGGGCATTGCACAACATGGGCACACTTACCTACATGTAGGCAATACACACATACACATAAAAAAAATTTTTTTAATTGGGGCTGGAGAGATGCTTGGTGGTTAAGAGCACTGGCTGCTCCTTTGAGGCCAGCCTGGTCTACATAGTGAGTTCCAGGACAGCTGGGGCTACAGGGAGGCCCTGTCTCAAAAAGACCAAAATAAATAAATAAATAAATAAATAAATAAATAAATAAATAAATAAATAAATAAATAACTGTGATATTCTCAATGAAGGCCAAGATGTAAAGGTCTGAAAGTCTTAGCTTAGTTACTTATCTATATCCCAAGTTGCACTGTTGGTGAAAGAAATCAGCGGTTGACATAACTTACGAACCAGGGTAGGTTGCGGCCCCCATGATTCCTTCTGTGAAAGAATCCATTCTAGCATCTGGATCAGAATTCATTCTCCTTCCTTCTGATAATCAGAAAGACACCCCAGTGTTTGGATCCTTCAATGCTACAGATCCATAACAATGATGAGGTAATTTCTTCCACAGTATTTCTTAGTTTTCTCTTTTGATAAGAGATGAGCCACTAGGGTCAAAGTGAGTCAGGATAGAAAGACAGGGGAAGTTAAGGGGAAACAAGTCTAGCTGAAATCTCAGCAAGAATTCCAGCCTAATTAACAACATTTGCATAAAGTTTACCTACATAAAGACAATACTTCTTTTTTTTTTTTTTACTAGAGATTAAAATAAGAATGTTAAAATAGCAATAATCATGCTTAAGGCTAAGAACATATGGCCTTACTCGTTTTCCAGCTGTAAGCCTGCAATTTCCTGAGACTCTCAAGTAAGATATAAACTTTGCAATAAAAACATATCTTTATTTCCCCTGGAACCCTATGACCGATGGTTTTACCTTATCAACTGTAATCCTCTCCAGTTTACCTCAGGAACTAGCCTATGATCTCATTTAAGTTCTTTAGCCATTCTTTGAGATGGAATTTCAGAAGCCACAAAAACCATATTGATGGCTATTGTAAAGGCCCGTGAATGCTCAGTGTTGATCATTTCTACAAGTTTCTAGTGAAATTTTTGGGGTCTCTTGTGGATAATATCATACTGTCTCAAAATATTGATAATTTGTCTTTTTCTTTTCCCATTTTTCCTTTAATTTCCTTCTCTTGTCTTATTGCTCTAGCAGGAGTTTTGAACACTATATTGAAAGAAAGTGGGGATAGTGGACAGACTTGTCTGGTTTCTGATTTTAATAGGAACACTTCAAGATTTTCTGAATTTAGAATAATGTGGGCTATGGGTTTGTTGTATATAGCTTTAATTAGGTTGAGTTATGTTCCCTCCAGTGAAATTCTCTGCAGGACTTTTATTAAAAAAAAATGCATGCTGGATTTTATCAAAGGCCTTTTCTACATCTACTGAGATGATCAAGTGATTTTTGTCTTTAAGTCCATTTATGCAATTTATTACATTTATTGACTGACATATATTGAACCATTCCTGCATCTCTGGAATAAATCCAACTTGATAGTGGTAGGTGATCTTTTTGATGTGTGTCTGTATGTGGTTGTGTCTCTATGTTGGTTGAGAATTTTTACATCTATGTTCATTATGGATATTGGCCTATAGTTTTTTCATCATGTCTTTACCTGGTTTGGGTATTAGAGTAATACTGACATCATAGAAGGAGTTTGGGAGTTCTCCCTCTGTTTTTATCTTTTTGAATAATTTAAGTAGTATTGGTGGTAGATCTTTGAAGGTCTGATAAAATTCTACTGTGCATCCATCTGGGCTTGGGCTTATTTTAGTTGGGAGGCTTTGAATTACTGTTTCAATTTCCTTATTTGTTGTGGATCTGTTTAAACTGTTGCTCTCTTCTTGATTTAACTTTGGTGAATCCATTGAATTTAGAAATTCCTCCATTTCTTTTAGATTTTCAAATGTAATAGAGCATAGGTTTTAAAGTACTCCCTTATAATGCTCTGGGCTTTTATATCTGTTATGATATTTCCCATTCCGTCTTTGATTTTGCTACTTTTGCTTTTCTCCTCCTTTCTTCTAGCAATGACCAACCTGTTCAGTAAAGTGGCAGGTTACAAAACCAACTTACAAAAATCAGTAGCCTTTCTATATACCAATAGGAAGCAATCAGAGAAAGAGCTGATGGAAACATGCCTGTTCTCAATAGTTCTCTCTCTCTCTCTCTCTCTCTCTCTCTCTCTCATAGTTCCTCTCTCTGTATATATATACTATATATATATGAATAAAGCTAATCATTAAAGACCTCTACAATGAAAATTTTAAATCTTACAGAGCTATAGTCATAAAAACAGCACAGTAACTGGCACAAAAATAGACCCATAGATCAATGGAACACCATTGAAAACCCAAACATAAGTACATGCAATTTCATCACCTGATATTTGACAAAGGGACCAAGCACATTCACTAGAGGAAAGACAGCATCTTCAGCAAATAGCGCTGGTAAAACTGGGTCTCTACTTGTAGAAGAATGAAACTAAACCCCTATCTTTCACCTTGCACAAAAGTCAACTCCAAACGGATCAAAGACCTCAATGTAAAGCCTGAAACTCTGAAACTGCTAGAAGAAAACATTGGCAATAACCTAGAAGATATAGGTGTAGGAAAGGATTTTCTAAACCGGACATCAATTTCTCAAGAATTAAGATCAAGAACCAACAAATGGGAACTCATTAAACTAAAAAGCTTCTGTACAGAAAAAGAAACAACCAAGGAAGTGAAGAGAAAACCCACAGAGTGGGAGAAAATCTTCACCAGTGACACATCTGACAGAGATTTAACATCCAGAATATATAACAAACTCAAAAAACAAAGAATCAAGAAAGGAAGTAACCCAATTAAAAGATGGGCTAAGGAGCTGAACAGAGAGTTCTCAAAAGAAGAAAAAAAGATGACTAAGAAACATCTTAAAAGGTGTTCAACATTGTTAATCATTAGGGAAATGCAAATTAAAACCACTTTAAGATTTCATCTTACCCCAGTCAGACTGGCTAAGCTCAAGAGAACAAATGATACTAAATGCTGGAGAGGATGTGGGGAAAGGACATTGCTGGTGGGATTTCAAGCTCTTGCAGCCCCTATGGGAAGAAGTGTGGAGAACTCTACTAAGTACTAAAAACTAACCTACCATTTGACCTGTTCAGACCACTGCTTGGCATATACCCAAAGGACTCATCCTACTGCAGAGATACTTGTACATCTAATTTTCTTGCTGCTCTTTCCACAATAGCTATGAAATGGAAGCAACCTAAGTATCTCTCAGCTGAGGAGTGGATAATGTAAATGTGGTACATTTACACAATGGAATTCTACTCAACAGTCAAGAAAGATGAAATCATGAAATTTGTAGGTAAATGAATGGAACTAGAAACTGTTATACTAAGTGAAGTAACACAGACTCAGAAAAACAAATGACATATGTTCTCCCTCATATATGGATCCTAGCACCAAATCCTTATATGTGAGTATGCATCCTGATATAACTACAGGAACCAGGATAATGAAAAGGAACCAGGAAGGTAAAAGGAAAGAAAGAACCTGAGAAAGAAGAACAGTAGGAGGCAGGTACTATAAGGGAGAAATGAATGAAAATGGGGGGGGTATTTAAGTGGGAGTGGGAGAGGGAGTTATACAAGGAACCTGGGGATAAAGGGGAAAAAGGAGCTCAAGAGAGGTGGGACTATAAGAACTGGTATTATCAAGGAAGAAATAGGGAAAATGGGGACACTTTCAATGAGGAAGCCATGGAGGGTTAGACAGGGAGAGAGAGAAGAGAAATAAATAATGCCTTACTAGTTTTAAAAAACCAGAGAGAATCATATTAGTCCAACAACCTAAGGACAAATTACATATACAATATCTGTATATGAGTCCAAGTGTATAACTAAAGGCTACACAATAAGAAACAGTGCCAGACAGAAGAAACCTTCCTTTGAGTTGTTGGCCAGGGTGTTCCAAGAGACTCCCAAAATTACACAGGCTATTGTCACAGCCCTTGATTGCCTCACAGAACTTGAAGGTAAGACCCTACTGCTGAAGACAGAACATACTTAGAACACAGGATTTGGAGCAATGGACCTGGAACTGAACTGGAAGCCACGTCCCCTGAAGTCTAGCTTCTCATGGCTTTAGAGAGCGCTATGAAGGTGCCAAGGGAAAACATCAGTTGGTAGTCCAACACCAGTTTCAAGACCAAATAACCACATCAATGGCAAGCACAGTATACAACATTGGTTCATTAGTGGCACTTTTATCTTGGGGGCAATCAACAGCTACCTAATTGGACTAAAAGTCCACTCAGTGGGAGGAAACTCAAGTGTGGTACTGTAAACATAACCAAGTACACATGGCTGGAGAAGTCATAGATCTTAGAGGAAACTCCACGGCTGTCACCTCCCTAGATTAATCTAAGTTCTTACTATGTGCAAAATATGTATCCTTGTATTTACAGACAAATATTGCAGTAACTACCCATCAAAGAAGCTTCTTTTGCACCAGACAGGGACTATAATTACATACCACAACTGGTCACACACAAATATTGTCTATGAAGTGCCCAGGCCTATGTGAAACATCTACCATGCAACCTCTATCTCTAAGGCTTGTGTAATTTTGGAGTCTCTTGGACCACCCTAACCAACAACTCAAAGAGAGGTTTCTCCTGTTTGGCACTGTAGTGTGTTTCTTGTTATATAACCTTCAACTATATACATGCACATATATAAAGTGTGTGTGTGTGTGTGTGTGTGTGTGCGTGTGTGTTTATGCATTTTTCAGATGGCTTTTAAACAGGGGTAAAGAGGTCACTAATGGGTCTCTCAACTCTCATTAATGAAGCTTCCTCATGCAATGGAGGGCCAGAAACACAAAAGGTCACAAGTGGCCAAAGCATAGAGATTAAGAGTCTGCAGAATGCTGGTCCTTTGACAGGAAACCTATATTAAACTTCACCCAGCCAGGGCTCAGGGGGCATTGCAGAAAAGGGGGTGGAAAGATTATAAGAGCCAGGGAGAGGTACATGACCATATGGAACTAAAGTCCTACAAGCTCCTGGCACCCTCTTATGAATCTACACCAGTCCCACACAAACTCAAGGAGACAAAAACCCAGCATAGAACTGGGGCTGGGAAAATGGACCACAGACCCCAATCTTAGCTGAAGAAATATTGGCAACTGATTACTGCTACGTAAGGAAGAGCTGACCTTCCTAAAGCAAGGGACTCTAGATAAGCTGACTTGGCCTCAGTAGATGAACTGGCACTGAGGAACATCTGGGAACACTAACTGGACACATTAGGCCTTAACACAAATGACAGAATGCATGGGTTCCAGTGAGGGGGCTATGGGAGGGTGCCAGTGGGGACAGGGGTATAAATATGATTAGGATTGATTGATATTTTCTGTTTAAAATATACAAAAATTCAATAAAAACAAATTTACAAAAAAGAAAATTGTAAATTTTTGTAGAAGGAAATATAGGAAGACACACAGAGATGGAAAGACATCCTGAGAATTGATATTGTGAAATGACAATCCTACCAAAAGCAATTTATAGATTTAATGCAATCTCAATCAAAATTCCCAGGACATTCATCACAGAAATTGGAAAAAAAAATCCTAAAATTCATATGGAATCCCAAAAGACAGTGGATAGCCAAAGCAATCCCAAGCACAAAGAATAAGGCTGGGGGGATTACCATACCAGATCTCAAACTGTATTACAGAGGAGCTATAGTCATAAAAACAGCATAGTATTGGCACAAAAACAGACATGCAGGTCAATGAAACAAAATAGAAGACCCAAACATGAATGCATGGAATTTAAGTCACTTGATAGTTGACAGAGGTGCCAAGAACACACACAGGAGGAAAGACAGCATCTTCAAAAAATGGTGCAGGCAAAACTGGATCTCCACCTGTAAAATGATGAAATTAGACCTGTATCTGTAATCCAGCATAAAAGTCAACTCCAAATGGATCAAAGACCTTATCATGATACCTGAACCACTGAAACTGTTAGAAGACAACATAGGCAGGTCCCTACAAGACACAGGTGTAAAAGGACTTTCTAAATTAGACATTAGTTGCTGAGGAATTAAGCTCAATGATCATCAAGTAGAACTTCATTAAACTAAGATACTTCTGTGCAGCAAAGAAAATAACCAAAGAAATGAAGAAGAAACCCTCAGAGAGAAAAATCTTCACCAGTGACACATCTTGACAGGATATCCAGAATATACTAAGAACTCAAAACACAAAGAATCAAGAAAACAAATAACCATTTAATAAATGAAATCTGAACAGAGAGCTCACAAAAGAAGAAATATAAATGGCTAAGGAACACCTTAAAAGCGATCAACATCTTAGTAATTAGGGAAGAGCAAATCAAAATCACTGTAAGGTTTCATCTTACCCCAGTCAGAACAGTTAAGTTCAACAGAACAAATGACACCAAATGCTGGTGAAGATGTGGAGAAAGGGAAACCCTCATTCACTGCTGGTAGGAATGCAAACTGGTACAACCACTATGGAAATCAGTGTGGAGAACTCTTAAAAAACAAAAGATAAATCTACCATATGACCCAATAATATCACTCCTAGGCATAAACCTAAAGGACTCATCCTACTGCAGAGACAATTTGTGCAGCCATGTTTGTTGCTGCTCTTTTCACAATGGCTAAGAAATGGAAACAATCTAAATGTCCCTCAACTGATGAATGGATAATGAAAATGTGGCACATTTACACATGGAAAAGAAATAAAAAAGAATCACAAAATTTGCAGGTAAATGGATGGAACTAGGAACTGTTATACTAAGTGAAGTAATATAGATTCAGATAAACAAGTGATGTATGTTCTCTCTTCTTTATGAATCTTAGCTTTAAATTCTTGTATGTGAGTATAAATCCTGATGTATCCACAAGAATAAGTACAATGGAAAGGAATCATCGGGTGATGGGAAGAAGGAGCCCGAGAGTGGGAGATAGCAGGAGACAGGTGTTATCAGGGGTGGGATGGGGAAAGTGGGGATATTTAACTGGTAAGGGAGGAGGGCAGGTTATACAAGGAACCATGGGGGTAAAGGGGAAGAAAGATCTTGAGAGGGGGAAATAGGAGGCAGGTGTTATCAAGGGGGAAATGGGGAAAATGTGACTATTTCAAATGAGGAGAGAGGAGGGATGGTTAAACAGGGTGAGAGGGAGGTGAGATAAATAATGCTTAGGTTGTGTGAAAAAAAGAGGGAAATGTATTAGTTTAAAAGCCAACTGAAAATGCATAAACACACACATATACATAAACACACACACACATATGTTCATGTGTATAGTTGAAGGCTATATAACAAGAAACTCACCACAGTGCTGGACAGGAGAAACCTCTCATTCAGTTGTTGGTCAGGGTAGTCCAAGAGACTCCCAAAATAACACAGGATATTACCACAGCCCTTGATTGCTTCCCAGAACTTGAATGTAAGACCCTGTTGCTGAAGATAGGATATACTTTGGACACAGGTCTTGGAGCAATGAAGTTGGAACTGACCAGGAAGCTTCCTTCTTGGAAACTAGCTCTCATAATATCAGAGGATGCTATACAAGCTGCCAAGAGAGAAAACCAATCAATGGTCACATCCAACTGTAAAGCCCAAATAAACAATGAATGGTCCAGCAAATTATACTGGTGCAGTAAAGGCACTTTTATCTTGGGGGTTATCAACAGCTATCTAATTGGACTTAAGGCCCGTTCAATGGGAAAGAACTCATGTGTGGTACTATCAATATAGACAAATACACACATCTAGAGATGTCATAGAGTCTAGAGAAAACCCTACATCTGTCACATCCCTAGACAAACAATTTCTTACTGTATGCTAAAGATGTAGCCTTATATTTACAGACAAGTATACTTCTCAGCACCCATCAAAGAAGTGTCTTTTTGCAATAGATAAAGACTATTAACAGAGTTCCATAACTGGTCAACAACAAAAATAAGTGTCTGTGAGCTATACAGTCCTAAGCAACACATCTACAATGCAGCCTCTACACTTAAGGCTCAGGGAACATAGCAGAATAGGGGGCAGAGAGAATTTTACTTATCTATCAATTTTCACCAGTGAAGCATTGTTATGCAACTGATGGTGATTAACTCAGAATGCTACAACTGGCCAAATGTATAAAATAGGAGACTGCAGGGTGCATGTCCCTAGATAGGACTCCTATAATTAAACTTCTGCCACCCAGGGCTCAGGGACCATTGTGGAAGAGAGGGTTGAAAGACTGTAAGAGCCAGGGGTGGTGGTGGATGACCGAAAGGAAGCAGAGTTTTCCAGGCATCTGAGAACTTGCTCATATGGACTTACAACAATGGTGACAGCATGCATAGGACCCCTGCAAACTCAAATCAGACAAAAGAGCCCCACACCATATAAATAGGGAAATGGTTGGGGGGCTCCAACTTTAGCTGAGAATCTATTAGCAGTTGATACTGCTGGGTGAGGGAGAGTTGATCTTCTTTAAGGGAGTAATGCTAGATAGGCTTAACAGCTCCAGTGGATGAACTCACACCAGAGGACATCTGGGAACACAAGCTTGACTCAATAGGCCATAACATAGATGACGGCATCTATGCAACTCAGTGGGCAATCTATGGGGGTGCCGATAGGGGAGGAGGCCTAAATATGATTAAGATGTATGAAATGCACAAAATGTCAATGAAAATAAGACACGGGAATGCAACTCTCTTGATAAGCTCACCATTCCCTCTTGGGTGCACACACTCCTTTTCCTAAGCACCTCTCTATTAACCCTCCACGCATATCTATATTAAATCTCTTCTTAATAAACAGCAACTCTTCCTCCTCCTGAGTCATCCTGAAATTCTTTCCTGTGGTGAAGTCAGGAATATTGGCTTTCCCTCAGTACAGAGGCCTCTGAAAAGAATTCCTCAGGCTGCTATGGGTGACAGCTTAGAGCTTCATCTATGGCCTGCACCTCTCTGCTGATGACAAATCAGAAATCCCCTAGCCTGGTGGCCACACATGTAACCCCAGCTCTTTGGGAGGCTGAGACAGAAGGATGGCAAAGTTGAGGCCATCTTAGGTAATCCTGTCTCAATAGGATCCTGTCTCATCATAAAACACAAAAGGCCTGGGGGTGTAGCTTAGTGGTAGAGCACTTCCCTGGATGTACAAGACCCTAGATTCTATCCCCTAGTACTGCTGGGGTGGGGCATGCTTCTAACTATATTTGGTATGACCCTCCTCTGCAAATCTGGTATTTCTTTTTGTTTTCTATTTTTACTTTATTTTTATTTGATATGTATGAGTGTTATGCTGGCACGTATGTAAATACAGTGCCTGTGGAGGACAGACAAGGGTATCACCTCCCCTGGAATTGAAGTTATTGACGGTTGTTAGCTGTCTGTGGGTGCTGGGATTTGAATCTGGGTCTTCTGCAAGAGCAGTCAGTGCTCTAAACCCCTGAGCTATATCTCCAGCCCCAAACCTGCTATTCTGAGGTCCCAGAATTCAGTTTAGAGGGAGGCTGGTGGGTTGCAATAGCAACTTTTGATCTTGAAAACCCATCACCTTCTTCGTGTTTATTCCAAGTGAACAAGCGCTGCTTCTTGGTAGCTGAGGTCCAAAATATGAACAGAAAGGAAATTTAGCAGCAGCACAAGGAGCAGCAGGCAGATAAATAAGGAATGAAGTGGATGACAGTAGGAACCTGTTTTCATCCTTCCCAGCGGGCACCACATCACCATAGGAAAGAAAAGGAACTATATTTACCTTCTGCGCTCTGGCTCAGCATAATCAGCAGATCTGTCCTCTGAGAGAGAAGACAGTGTCTGCTGGTCTAGATTAAAACACATTAACAGGGGAAGCGTATGGTCATTTAAACAGAGCCTGTTCCCACACTGAGCCAAGGTTAACAAATTAATGAAAATGAAACGTGCTGCATAAATGTTGAGCCTTATTAGCTATGAGATCATTGCTTCCACATTTTTTCATTAAAGAAATCCACCTTCCCCCCTCCCCCCACGCATAACACTGAAAATCATTCCCCTAATGGTTAATCATATTTTGGAGGACAATGGCAGTGACTCACTGAGCGGCTGTGGGGATGGACTCGGCTCTAGATGACTTTTATTGAGATGACACAGGAAGAAACGGTGCTATTGATTTAAGGACAGCACTACATTTTCTTTTATTCTTTCAACAGGTTACTAATTACAGGAGTAGTAATTAGCCTTGATAAAGAGTACACAAAAAACGGTAAATGGAGGCTGTGCACACGAAGGGGCCACCACGATGCCAAGCTTATTATTTTCAATCGGAGCTAATTATCCTTATTATACCGCATGACTTTTTTGCTTGAATTATGAGTGGAAAAGTGCTGAATAGATTATTTTTCCAAAGTGCCCTGAACAGTAGAGGGAAATGGAAAATCGCAAACAATGAAAAGCTTGTTAGACAATGAGAGCGATCATCTATAGAGAGATACTGAAGGAACCTCCCTTTCCTGCACCATAGAAATATAAAGTGCTTCTCAGAAAATGATCCGGGCTTGGTTCGGGGGGCTTTAAATTTTTTTTTTCACACAGATGGTGCGAAAACCTTAAAACAGTACCAAACAGTACTTAAACAGTTCAGCCTTAAAACAGTAGCAAAACCAGTAGGAAAGAAGATGGAAAGTCACGAATCTTTGGAAAAATGTATGAATACAGAGTTGTGGCCAAGTTTATTTACTTGCTGGGTTGGTTGATTGACTGATTCCGTATAGCTGGGGGATGGGACCTAGAATTTCCTGCATGCCAGTCAAGTGCTCTACCACTGTGCTACATACCTATCCCAGACTCTAAGGCACAATAAATGGGTGATCATGAGTCCATGTGATTTAAAGCTTCAGTGGACAGAACCTTCTGGATGAGGAAAAATCATTGAGTTTCTGTCTGGCCCACATGCCGCTTAAAGACTGATCTGGGAAGAGATCTCAATTTGGAATGCAGTGACTCTGTGATCGTCTCTCCTTCCCCCTTCTTCCCTTTCTCCCATGCCCTCTTCCCTTATAACGAGGTATAGGAACAAAATCCCACAGACAGCGCATGCTTTTATGAGCTCTATCCGGAAAGTTGGCTTAAAATCTCCCCAGTGTCTTCTGTGCTTCTCTGTACCAGATGCACTTAAATATTAGCAATGTATTTGTGGCCTGGGCTCCAATCAGAGCTGAAGAGCGAAGAGATGGGGTCTGTTTACCTAGGAGCCAAGTCACCAACACAGCAGAACCATCCATGATTGTAACTGCTGCAGGCCGTCCAGTCTCTGGGCACAGCCAGGTACCTACAAACCAATTTCACCTTCCCCTCCAGCTCAAGCCTGTTACATGAGTTAAGACATTAAATCCAAGGATTATCTGGAAAGCGCTTGGCTTTCTTCAGCTTCTAAGATCTCTTATTCCAACACAGCCACATCCCTTTTTAGTTGTTTGGATTTAGCAGGCTTCTAGGTTCCAGAGGGACAGGATGGAGAAGTTTATCAGTGCTCAAGAAAGGGCAGATTCTTTTTAAGGACACCCAGGCTCTGTAAAGAGACACCCAGCCACATGTTCAGCTCTAGACTCTAAGACTACAGGAGTTGGTTCTAGGGTAAGGAGTGAGTCAACCCTTTTATTTAGTGTCAACAGTTACATACTTCTGGGGTTAGACTGAAACATTCTCAAACAGAAAGTTGTGGGCTCTTTGTATGGGTTTAGAAATGTCAGCTCAGAAAAGAAGGTGATTAATGATTTCTCAATGTCATCTCCCTCTAAACCCCCATCACACATGTGGTTAGGAGGGCATATGAAATTCTCCAAAGGGCATGCACTAGTAAAACATGCTCATACTAGTTTGCTTTCTGTTGCTGGAATGAACACCATGACCAAAAGTAACTGGAGAGGAAACAGTTTTTCATCTCAGCTTCCAGGTTACAGTCCATCATCAACTCAAGGAAGCCAAGGTGGGAACTCAGGAACCTAGAGGCAGGACTGAAACGGAGGCCATGGAGGAACACAACGACCGACTTTTGTTGTTCTGGTCTTGCTCAGCCAGCTTTCTTATACAACCCAGGACCACCACACAAGCCCACAGTGGGCTGGGCCCTCCTACATCAATTAAAAATCAAGAAAATGCCTCACCGATATGGAACACAGGCCAGTCTGACCTAGGAAATCCCTCAATTGAGGTTCCCTCTTCCTAGGTGAGTCAAGTTGACAACCAAGATTAAGGAAGACAGTTATTTATTAAAGAAGAAGCAACTTCAGTTGTTTAGTTAGGACAAAATTCTATTTATAGTTTCTAGGTATTGTTACATAAGTCAGATATGCCTATGGTCCAATTGTCCAGAGCCCACCCCAACCCAATGCTGTTGGGAAATTCATCATACCCCATGCTTCACACTTTCCCATTCTTGATGGAAACGTATCCTGGCACAAATTGCTAATCTCAGGCCATTCCTTTCTATTTTCATTAAGTTGAAGATACTCTACTGTTTTCCACTAGTTGAATGTGAAATTCCATAAGCCCCCGCACCAGACTATGAATGGTATGTACTGATTCGGCAAGGCACTAAACTGATACCCAGTTGATATAATCACACAAATTCGTTCCTGGTGCTCACAGACAGGTTTGGTCTCTAGTGGTCTGACTGAGGCACACAAAGTTTAGAAAAATAAATCCATTCTAGTGAGAAATACTTTCCAACTAATATGGTGGGATACTTTTGATGTGGTCATTCACTTTTTCCTTCTGAAGGTGGTGGAGGGTGATCTAGAGAGTGATTTTCAGAGATGGCTCTGTGGTGCAACAGATAGCGCATTGAACTTCTAGTGAGCACAGTAGTTATTGGCACTGCAGTTTTGACATTACCCTTTCCTTCCTATAGGGCCTAAGGAAGTAACTTACGCCTTTTAAATCTCAGTTTTTCATTCATAAAATAGGAATGATAATAGGAATTTATTTCAAATGGGTAAGTTAGATCATCCTTTAAAAAATTAACATGATTCCTGGTATTTAGGAAATCCTCAACAAACGTTTATTATTATTATTTTGTATGCATACTATTCACCTGAAATGTGATGGTATACATTGGCATATTGAAGTTAATTGTATTCCCATGGTAGAAAAGACAGTACCATACCAATCTTGAGTCACCATCCTCCACAAACTGAAGGTAGAAAGGATCTGTGTGAAATAAGCTCCAAATGGAGAATTGTTTTTAAACCCAGACTTAATCATCCCACTGACCTTAAACCTTCCATGATTTCTATTGCTCTTTAGCTAAGGCCAAGAGTGACAGACTTGACCTTTGAAAGCCCTTTGTGATTGTGACTTGCCTAAACCCTGATCTCCAAGCCCATGCTTTCCTCTGTCTGAAATAGTTCCTCCATCCCCAACTCCCTTTGACAACACCTACTTACCCTTCAGGATCTGGCTTCCATAGGCCTCCCAAGTCTTCCCAGTTTCTACATGCCTGATTGGGTATCCCTCTGGCCTGATACTATAACTTCATAGTTTGTGTCTTTTTCTTTTTCTGTTGTTGACAGAAAATAGCTCTTGTTCCAAAGGGAATGAGAGCTCATTTATTCTGAACCAAGTCGGAGTGACCATGGCCTGGGAACACAAATTTGGACATTCCAAGTGACATGATCCGCTGAGGAAGCTGTCATATGACCCCTGTAGCCATAGAACAAAGGGAAGTCAGAAATCGAGACACTTACCAAATACTTTGGCAGGGACTTCAGGTAGGTGGATTTGAGCAAAACAGAGAAAACACTTCTCTAAGCTTTTCATGCCATCTGACAGCATCCTGAAGTTTGGGTTGGTAGAAACGAATGGCTTCCTAAGTTAATATATTCTACAAAAAAGTGTCATGGCAGATACAGAGGTAAGTGACAAATAACCATTAAGGAGACTAAAGATAGACCACAATAATTTTAGCGCTTAACCTGCAACATTCCAACTTTCTACAGCCACTAAGTACCAATTAGTCAACAGAATCTTCAACATAGGTAAGACTTTCTCAGTGAATTTCCTTTCATACTGCCAAAATAATGCTTTGGAACTCCTTCCTTCTCCTCCCTGGGTAGCCTGGGAGTTCCTGGGACAGGTGCACACAGCTTGTACACATGTACAGTGAGTTTATGTAATAAATCATGTTGAGTCTGTACAAATCCAGTGCTATGTTCTCCATCATCCCTTGTGCAAGCTGCACAGCTCAAATGGATTCATAATGTAAAATTAGATTTTGCTTCCTACTAATGCATAGGATGTGACTGGGTCTGGCTTGTCTTGTTGCCACATGTCATTAGGAATTTCTAGGTGGAGGTTATGGTTTGGGTCATCAGCCCATCAGCCTTTCACCACAAAGCATCTTGTGGGGGGAACTGATGAGAGGTAAACTAGGGAAGGAGACTTCAAATGTTCAATTGCGTAGCGAGCACGGTCCTTGTTTAGAGAGTTAAAATGGATTGGGAAGAGAACGAAGCCCCTCCTATCAAGCCGGAAAAAATGTCGCACATCTTCACAGGCAATCAGAGGAGACGTGTGCCCCCATCAGGCTGTGTTACTGCCAGGGCTCTCCATGCTATCCAGATAAATATGGGAAACCAGCGACTCAGAAATTCCAGAACACCAAGACGAGGCAACCAGACATCTGTACATATTTTGCAAAGCAGTTCTTGCAGATACAGCTGCTCCCTGATGAACCTCAACACCTGAAATTCGAATTTTCTGGCTAAAAGAATAAGGTGGTGTTGTTGACAGCTATGAGCCATAATCGCGCTTAAATCACCCTGCAAACTCTATCTGTTCTGCCCAAATAACTCTGCCTAGGCTTACAGCCTGCTAAGAGAAGTAACTCCCATTACTATTAGATTTTTAAACAGCCCAATACAAGGCTGTATTTATGCCCATGGAAATTTATGGGTTTTGTTAAATATATTTCAAACTATAAAAGGTCCAATTTTGTTTATGTGCCTCAGTGTGTTGTTTGTGTGGCTAATAGTCAAGTTGCTATCAACTAAGGGGACAAAACATGAGTCAGTAGCTAAGAAAACTTTAAAAGGATCAGATACAGCTGCTTTTAGCTTGCTGAGTGCCTCGTGCCTAGTTAAAATAAGGGTGCGTTAATATCTCCCTGGTGTTGTGTAAATACCACAGAGGTGGTAGAAAGCCAACCTTCTCAAACCTTTCCATGTTTTGTGGGGGGGGGGGTAAGCAGGGAGGGCATTCATGTGTGTGTGAGGTGACCATGTGTGTGCTCCCTGTGTATTTGTGACTTGTTCATTTACACATGAAGGCTAGAGGTCAGCCTTGGATGTTATTCCTCAGAAGCCACCGAGCTTTCCTTTCCCTTCCCTTCCCTTCCCCTCCCCTCCCCTCCCCTCCCCTTTCCTCTCCTTTTCTTTTGAAACAGAGTCTCCTTGTAGCCAGTTGGCCTGGAACTCAGTATGTAGACTAGGCTGGTCTAGCCCTCACCCTGCCTGCCTCTGCCTCTTTAATGCTAGGATTAAAGGCATGTGTCTCCTGGCTCCACCTTATTTATTATTTATTTAGTCATTCATTCATTCATTCATTCATTCATTCATTCATTCATTTTGAGACAGGAACCTTACCAATTAGGATTGGCTGGCTGGCTGACTGGCCAGCAAGCTCCAGAGAGCCTCCTGTCACTGGACATAAAGGAGAGCCTAATGCTAGTTTTCTATTAAACAGTTATCATATTAAACTGACTCCTAATGAATTATTGTTATATCCATGGCTTAATGCATCTCTCAACCCTCACCACAGAAGTTTCCTTATGCAGTAGATCATGATTAACATAGAAACCCACAACTGGCTAACGTGCAGAGAACAAGAGGCCACAGAGTGCTTATCCCCCAAGTGGAAGACGGGTAGAGACTGTAAGAGCCAGAGGGGGTAGATGACCACAAGGAAACAGAGTCTTCCACAGCCAGACAGCTGGTCAGTTACTCATATGAATTCAGAGCAATGGTGACAGAATGGACAAGTCCCGTGCAAGCTCAAACCTGACAAAATCCCAGCATAGATATGAGGCAGTGGGTAAGAAACCCCAACACAACCTAAAGAAATTGTGACAACAGATGGCTGCTGGGAGGGGCAGAGTCAGTCTCTTTCGAAGTTAAGTCTTTTAGTAGCTTAGCCAGGCCCACTGAAGGCCATTTCATTTGGGGACACAAATTAGACTCTATAGGCCATATATATATACATATGCATATATATGTATGTATGTATAAAATAGAGTACATTAAATTGGGCTGGGTACAATAAGGTGCAGATTGGGGAAAGGATCTAATTACCAACAAATTATATTGTATGAAAATTGTAAAATTTTCAGGGGCTAGGAAGATGGCTCAGTGGTTAAGAGCACTGACTGCTCTTGCAGAGGACTTGCGTTTGAGTTCCAGCACCCACCTGGTGGCTAGCAACCATTCATGGCTTCAGTCTCAGGGAATCCAATACCCTCTTCTAGCCTCTGTGGGCATTGCACAACACAGGTGCACTTACACACGCCCAGTCAATACACTCATACCCATAAAATTTAAAAATAAAAATAAAAATTTGATTAAAGAGAGAAAAGATTTGTTTTTATTTTCTATTTGAATGTATACAGCTTCACTTGTCAACTCAACACACTGAGAAGAGAGAACTTCAGCTGAGGAATTTCCTCCATCAACTTAGCATGTGGCCATGTCTGTGAGTCATTTTCTTATTTGCTAATTGATGCAGAGGGCCCAGCCCACGGTGGGTGTGGCCATCCCTAGGCAGGGCTGTATAAGAAAGAAGTCAGAGGAGGCAAGCCAGGAAGTGGCGTTCCTCCATTGCCTCTGCTTTGGTTTTTGTCTCCAGGTTCCTGCCTTGAGCTCCTGCCCTGGCTTCCCTCAAGGACTGGCTATTGGACACTGAAATTAACCATGTCCTTCCCAAATTGCTTTTGGTCAATGATTTATCACAGCAGCAGATAAATCAAACTTGACCAGTGTATGTCCGTGTGTCTCTGTGTGTACATATTGCATGAAGGAGTAATAGGCAGGTGTGAGCCAGGATCTGAATTTTAGTCCTCATGATTAAGTAGCAAATACTTTTTTTATTTCCGTATTTATTTTTATAGGGCTTTTGGCTACTCTAACATTCCCCCCTCTGAAGAGGTAACCCTAAAATCTTTTAAGGATTAGATAAAAGCTCCCAAATACTTTGACATTTTTGGCTTTTGGAATAGAGTATGTTGCTAAGAGGCCGAAGGACATTTTGACTTTTAGCCAAGAAACTGGCTACTTTTCTTTGGGGTCTATTTACACTAACTGCCCAGCAAGTTCCTACCTCCTATTCTTATCACACCATCCTCTGAAGAGGTTACCCAACTTTCAAATAGGGAATTGGGACTTTCATGCTGAACAGGGATGCAGGGTGAGGCAATTGGAGTACCCCTTCTATGTGTCTACCTAAAAGACTCCCAAATTGCATAACTCTTATCTCCAGGGCAAAATGAAAGTCCTTAAATCATAAATAGGAGATGTGAAGGAGAAGTAAAGGCAAGAGTAATTAGCATTACAAGTTCTAGACGAGAACTAGAAAAAGGTCAGAACAGGGCAATTTTCAAATGTTCATATGAGAGACCATTGGAATTTCTTGACAAGGGCTTCCAAAAGCATCCCTCTATTGGGTTCTCCTCATTTTTCTTTTGTCAGCCAAGGCTGGACTCAAGAATGATGGATTCAGGATTTGCTTTCAGGTATTTTGATAGCTGTTGGAGTGGTTAAAATCAGTGTCAGTTCCCTCTCAAATGCTTCTAGATGGGGTAGAAAAAAAATTTATCCATCATTTTAGAACAATAGCTGGTTGTCTCTCTTAGCTACACATGGGCACTACAGTTTGGGAGACCAAGATTTGAAGTCTTACATCTGAGCAGCACTTTCTGATTAGGAACAAAGTCATCAATGAGAAATAATTTTCTAAATAACTTTTCATATGGACTTAAGCCTAATGTCTGGGGAGCATAATCCCTTGAACTCTAAAGAAATAGACTGATGACTTTACTCTTTGGTTATACATTAGATCGGAAG
>NW_008349753.1:1138483-1138978 GCF_000622305.1 Nannospalax galili | reverse complement strand
GCCCTGGGCTTCGCTTGGAAGCATGGAGAAAATGTTTCCTCTGTGTTGACCCTCCTCTTTGCAGACTGGACACTGGTTCAAGTTCATCTTTTGGGGTCTCCATGGCCTCCCTGAACAAGAGGACAGGTGAGTCACCACAGTTACAGGACATTTTGAGAGATGTTCCATAGTCCCCTGGAACTTAGGTGACCTTAGAAAGCAAGGGGCAAAAACTGTCCTTTAAGTCCTTCTGACCAGATTAGTATAGGCCTCAACCTATAGCTCTTAAACAGTAAGTTTGGTTCCACAAGTCTGGTACTTTTAATTATCATGTGCTATGTAGGTAAGGCTTGGGTAAAAAATCAAATATTCTCAGATAAACATCGACTAGGCATATATTTTGTTCCTTAAACTACATGATTAAACTATGACCATAGAAAATGTAAGATTATGTGTATATTATTTTTGTCTCATCCTTTATATATAACAAACCTAAACTGACCTTCGTCACTTGCT
>NW_008349753.1:1066870-1138457 GCF_000622305.1 Nannospalax galili | reverse complement strand
GGAAAATATATCTCCATTCCCATACCCCTTTAACATCTTTTATACATTCTCATTTTCTTTTTTTAAAATAATTATGGGACATAATAGCATTAATAAATAAATTTTCCATCTATTGTGAGACATCTTGTCCTGGGGATGCTAAGAAATGCCTATTACCTTTTAAGGTTCTAGTGTCAAGTCAATGTTTGAGTTGGGGAACCAATGAATTTATTGAGCTTACTTACCGAGATAACTGAGGGGTTGCTGAGGTGTATGTATGACCTGAGGGTATGCACACTGGAAAGCCTTTAACCAGCATGGGTCATGCTGTCTCTTTCTAGCCTTCCGCTGATTGTATACTTTAACCCTCCCCAAATCCAGGAGGCCATGTGTGATTAGGGTCAAATTATATACAGTTGGCTGGGAAGAGTGGCTGCATAATCCGGTGAGGGTCCAATGACCCTGCTTGGCCCTCCTTAGTAGTAAATACTTTTAACTACTAAGGTATCTTTTCAGTTCCAAAGTAGAAACTACAATATTCTGAAAATTAAAAGGGAGACAGTTATTTTCAGAAAAATGGTAGATAGATAGATGAAAAGTAGGTAGATAGATAGATAGATAGATAGATAGATAGATAGATAGATAGATAGATGATAGATAGAACCAAGCATCAAATTACCTTTAACAAGTGTATTTTTTCTAGAACCTGGGTAAAATTTTGCCCCTTACAAGATATTACCAGTTGTGCTTATCATAAGACTAACATAGTATTTATGCATATTTTAAGCACTGAGTAAACTAATCTCATAGTCTGTAATCATCAGAGAAAATCAGCTGCGTCCCTGAGGGGATGGTTATTGTAATTTCCTCCCCACTTGGTGCATCCTTGGACATTAGCCTGGAAGGCATCTCAAAGGTACTTAGCACTAATTAGCCGTCTCTATAAAGATCTCAATCTGTGGAATTACTTATAGAGGAGTTGGTTGAGCATCTCTTAAAAGGCTGCTGAGCATTCTTCAGTGGCTCATACAGAAACTTTGGCTGCCTTTTAAAGATACGTGTCATAAAAAAGTAAATTAAAAAAAAAAAGAGAAAATCACTGGGGAACATTAGCAAAACTTTTTGAGAAATGAGTGGACATTGCAAAAAAATTCATTGTATGAGCTTAATCACAGCACAGAAAACTGGACGGAGGGCCAAGAGAAGGCTTCTCAGGCCCTTGTTCTATCAGGTACTTGCTATGTGTGGCCCCGGGGCCCAATCTCAATTCTTAAAGCCTCATTTTCTTTCCTCATCAGTTACTTATAAAGATGAAATGAGGGAGTTGACATGAAGCACTTTGGATAGCTGAAATCATATCCTATTATAGAAATAATCCAGGTTTTGAAATGTTGAGGTCATTGAAAAATAAATATTTGATTATCTGTAAAACTGGATGTGAAAAAGCCAAGTAACATGTTCTATGATTGGGCACGCCCTATTTTTAAAGCTTTAATTCCCTTCTTGACCTGTTATAATTCCTGAGTATGTCTCCAATTCCCTTATGGTCTCTTAAAGTTTCTGAGGTTAACTTCAGTCAATTTAACTTTGTGTGATATGCTCATACAGGACTGAAAATTAACCACAGCCTTTTTCTAGAAATTCAACTTAACGGGACATATTCTAAGGTGGTTTTCTAGTCTTTTGTTTTAGGTTATTTTCGTTCAAATTACCCAGCAACAAGTGAATATTTTACCAATAGAGGGATGCTTTTGGAAGCCCCTGTCAAGAAACTCCAATGGACTCTCATATGAACATTTGAAAATTGCCCTGTTCTGACTTTTTTCTAGTTCCTTGTCAAGAACTTGTAATGCTAAATACTCTTGCCTTTACTTCTCCTTCACATCTCCTATTCATGATTCAAGGACATTCTTTTCCCTTTAGAGACAAGAGTTATGCAATCCGGGAGTCTTAGATAGACCCACTGAAGGGGTACTCCAATTGCCTCACCCTGTGTCCCTGTTCAGCATGGAAGAAGCCAAAGCAGTCTGCTTCCCTATTCCCTATTGGCAATTTGGATAACCCCTTCAGAGGATGGTGTGATAAGAATAGGAGGTAGGAATTGGCTGGGCAGTTAGGGTAAAAAGACCCCAAAGAAAAGTAGCCAGTTTCTTAGCTAAAGGTCAAAATGTCCTTGGGCCTGATAGCAAAATGCTCTGTTCCAAAGGTCAAAAATGTCAAAAGTATTTGGGAGCTTGTATTCTAATCCTTAAAAGATTTTAGGGTTACCTCTTCAAAGGGGGGAATGTTGGAGGGGAGGGGGTGGGCATGAATTTGATCAAAACACCTTATATGCATGTATGAAATGCTGAATAAAGTTTTTGTAAAAATTTTAAAAAATGGAAAAATAGAAAGCCAGATACAATATGAAAGTACTACTAATGTCATCATAAAATTGCCTAAGTCAAGGAGTAAAAGACCTCATGGTGCTGGTCCCAATTCCCAGAGACCATCACTGTTTTCCCAGGATCATGTGTGTAACTATCCTTATTTATCCACCTTTAACCAGTTCATCCACCAACTTGCTATCACATAAAATCCATACCTTTATACATTTTTTTAAAAAATTGTCCATCTAGCCGGGCGTGGTGGCACACGCCTGTAGTCCCAGCACTTGGGAAGCAGAGGCAGGCGGATCTCTGTGAGTTCAAGGCCAGCCTGGTCTACATAGTGAGTTCTAGGACAGCTGGGGCTACAGGGAGACCCTGTTTCAAAAAGACAAAAAAAAAATTGTCCATCTGAAGCTATATTTTGTAAACAGCTTATTAACTTGATTTAAAAATTTTTTATATTTTAACAGATGGCCTGTATGTGTACTCTGGACTCAGCTCCACAATTCTTAGAAGCAGGGTTACTCCAGTGTGTGCAGCCCCAAGAATCATTCAATTGACATCTTGCCCCTGACCCGGGTCCTCTCTGGAGATACTGATGTGGAGGAAGGAAAGGGACAGGGTGGAAGACTCAAAGAAAGGAGATGGCTGAAAGTAATCCTCTGGGGCAATTTACTGTTGTCTTAATGGTTATCACTCGTGATGAAGACCTTTTTGCTTATCCTTTCTCTGCACTTGACTATGAGCCGAGAGTCTTGCTCTAAGCTCAGAACAAACACTCTATAACTAGCTGCTAAAGGGACTGACTAGGTGAATAGACAGTGAAGAGTTCCAGTACCCTAAAGCAGAAATACAGACACAATTATGGATCTCATAAATTGACAGTATTGAAACATACCTCAAGGACATCATGGATGAGGTGCCTCCCACTAGTTATGAAAACATTAGTGCCCTTGGCTGGCAGGTGACACATTACCCTAGATCTGACTGCTAAGATGGATTGCTCTAGTACAAGTTGTAACCCACTTTTGAAGAGTAGTATACCTTGTATATAGCTGAGATAAAACCTACTTTGACACTGTGAATGCAAAACAGACCTCCTCCTTTTATGGAATACTTTCCAAGTCCCCACCGGATGCCTGAAATACACACTTGCTACTCAATCATGTATCTACTGTTTTTTCCTAAACATCAAACTCATGATAATGCTTAATTTATAACTTAGGCAAGTAAGAAATCCACAACAACTAGTAATAAAATGGACAACTATGACTATATTCTGTGATATGCATGTGGTCTCTCTGTAAAATATCTTACTGTACAATACACACATAACTTGTTTTGTTTATTAAGGCAAGAACCCTTACCTTTTCCCAGAGGAACCATGTTAAAGCTTTTCTTTGGTATATCCAAAATCACATCATTGCTACTCTTTCAATTTTGTACTATTGTTCTACAAAGTAAGGGTTCCTTGACTATCATCCTTGTGATACTGTGTCAGTTTGTCATGAGAACTGAGAAGGCTACTCAACTACTTAAAGGCAGGTAATATATACAGTGTGGATACACTGGAAGGGATGACTCATGTCATAGGCCAAATGGAGATGGATGATGTATGATTTTGTCATATTATTTAGAATGCTGTGCAAGCTAAGACATGAATTGTTAGTTTCTGGAAATTTCCAGTTAATATTTTGGCTCACAGATGACTAGGAGTTACCAAAACTGTCAAACTAATCCTATGATCAAACTTCATTGCTTACTCTTGAGTATGATAATATATCAGGCCAAACTATAATTCTGGCTCAGAAAACAATGATACAGTGAAGAGTTGAGCCAGGCCTGGTGGCACACACCTTTATTCCCAGCACTTGGGAGGCAGAGGCAGGCAGATCTCTGTGAGAAGAAGGCCAGCCTGGTCTACATAGAGAGTACAGGCCAGCTGGGACTATAAGGAGACCCTGTCTCAAAAAGTCCAAAAAATAACAAAATAAAAATAATTGAAAAGCAGTGAATTTGAGGTAAGAGAAAATCCGTTTGTGCATTTTAGAGACAGGTAACTCTCGTTGACTGCGTCAGCCACGAAAAGTTTGCTGGTGTTGAGAACACAGTGGCCGAAATCAAAGAAGACATTCTGATGCCAGATCCCTACTGACCAATGCTTTTCTTTCTAGGATCATTGTTTACATGGTATAAAAGCACCTATGGATGAAAACCAGGCACCGCTTAAATACATAGGTCATTTTCTCATTTGACGCTTTTTAAACTCTATTAGCCAGGCTGCTGGTCTTGGCTATACATGTAATTTGTAATTCCTTTTCTAGGAATTTGGCCTAAAGAAATCATCAGTGAGACATACAAATATTTATAGAAATGACATTCATCCCAACACTGTGCATTTTAGTGAAACACTGAAAAAAAATCCCAATATTGTACTCTAGGCAACTAGATAAAATGTGGTATAGCCACAGGTCAGTACATTATAACATCATTAAAAAGCATGGCACAAAAGAGTAATAAATTGTGTGGGAAAAGAATCACGGGATATTTCACAGCATATAGTTAAGTAAAAAAACAATTTGTGAAACACTGTAGCCATGCGTCTCTCCATATGCATGGGAAGTTGAGTCTAAGACCCCACAGATACCCAAATCCACAGCTACTCAAGGCCTTCATATAAAATGATCCAATGTTGTATGTAACCTACATTCATTTTCCTGTGTATGTTTATGAGTGTGTGTGTGTGTATAATGCTGGGGCTATCAAACCAGGAGCCTCATGCATGCTAGGAAAGCACTCTACCATTGAACTGTGTCCTTAGCCCTTCTGTGTATTTTCAATAACCACTAAGTTTCTCATAATGGTTAAAATGATGTAAATGCTATGTAAATGCTTGTTGTACTGCATTGTTTAAGGGTAACAAGGAGATAAAAGTCTTTACATGTTGAGCACAGGCACAATTTCCTTCCCAGCATTTTCATCCAAGACTGGTTAAAACTGTCAGTGCTGAGCCCACAGATACCAAAGACCAACTATGTGATATAAGTCTGTTGTTTTTAAATACTTAGGAATGCGTAGAAAATTACTCCAGTGACAGGGCAACGTGTCCCATTATTGCTGGGTGACATCAGGGGTGATTCAGACTTCTACTTTTGTGCTCTCTAGGTCTTATATTTCCTTTTATGAACCTGTGATTTTTTAAAAGTTGTATTTATTCATATTGTATGTATATGGGTGTTTTGCTGGCATGTATGCATACGCACCATGTGCATACAATATCCTTGGAGGCCAGAAGACGGCATTGGATCCCTTGGAACTGGAGTTACAGGTGGTTGTTAGCCATCATGTAAGTGCTGGGAACTGAACCCAGGTCCTCTATAAGGAGCAGCCAGTGCTCTTAACTGCTGAGCCATCTCCCTAGCCCACGAACATGTAATTTTGTAACTGTTACTCTAAAACAGAAAGCCAAAAGAAACCAACCAACCAGTTAATCTGCTATCAGCATTCTGATCTGGAACACTGAAGATTTCCATGTTATGTACCCGTTTCCTACTCTGCAGAGGCTCTTCCAGGGCCCTCTCACCCTCCGCACTGTTTGGATATGTATTTGCTGTGCTTCCTGGCACATGTATTTGTTTTCACTCCTGTGTCTTATTCATTTCCATATCCCCTTGATGAAATAAATAAAGGGACGTGAGGAAATCCTAGATTTTCACAAACATCCAGAAAATATTAACGTAAACATATTCGGACTTCTATGCCTACCCTAAACACGTTCCTTCATCCTCCCACCTGGTTGGGTGTACCAAGTATCTACCCTGGTTAAAACATCATAGTAAACCAGGGGTAGTGGCGAACAACCAGGAACCCAGCCCTGAGGAAGCTGAAGCAGAAGGATCAGGAGGCCATTCTAGGTTGTGTAGTGAAACTGTCTCAAAAGCCACAAAAACAAAAGTCACTTTAAGTTCATGTGAAGGGTTCCAGGCAGACCTAACTGACACATCCTAAGTAAGTGTTGAATCACTCACCGTGTAAGCATATTGCCTGGGTTTAAAGACTTAATTAACGATAGTAATGGTCATTTCAACCAAGCACTGAAGTTTCTTTGTTAGAACACAATCCTTATTACATTTCATCAAAAGGAAAGTCAAATATTTAAAAAAAGTCTTTTTTTCCAGAAAGTTTTCCTTCTTGGTAAGAGAAAGAATTACTTTCAAAAGGGGGCTTCCCTTCCCTTGGCACCGGGAGGGAGCTTGATGGAGAGAGCTGACCTCACTGCTTGCTGCCGTGGGTTGGATGTAAAGATGCCATGTGTAAAGACACATGCCTTGTGGAAACTTATACTATCTAATTGGGAGTCATGGTGACCAGGGGCGTTCCCTGGAATGCATGCCACAACCTTAGACACCACAGCACACAGCCCTTTGGCAGGTAATTAGGGACAATGTAGGCTAGTCTAGACTTTGGGATTGTTCTGGTTCCAGCATGCCCAGCCAATCAATAGGCATTCATCACTGGGTGCTCATCACTAATGTGATTCAGCCTTCGTGACTCATCGGCATCACACACAGGG
The DNA here is from genome assembly GCF_000622305.1 of Nannospalax galili. Classification (NCBI taxonomy): domain Eukaryota; kingdom Metazoa; phylum Chordata; class Mammalia; order Rodentia; family Spalacidae; genus Nannospalax; species Nannospalax galili. The sequence continues at coordinate 1,131,536 of NW_008349753.1, read as the reverse complement.
AAGTCTGTTGTGACTGGAGCTGGGCAAGAGAATTAGTCAAGAAATGAGCTTTACCTAAAGGTACAGAAGATTCTAGAGGCAAATGATGAGAGGAGCACAGTGAAGGGCTAAGCCCACGGGGAGCTGTGGACAGCATGTGGAAGGCATCTTCCTACCCCGTCTGCCTGGCTAGTTTAGCACAGGGCGGGTGCTGTTTTGATTTCCAATTATTTTCATTTATAGATGCATTATCCTTCCAACTCCCTCATACACTCCAGAAGGGTAGAGGCCACATGGCTTCCATCTGGGTCTCCAGTGCCTAACTCCAGCCACAGAGAAGTGGCCACTTTTGAGTGATGGTGTGTGCTGCTTGTCTCCTTGGCGGTGGTTTTGGTGCTTCTGGAAACAAACAAACAAACAAACAAACAAACAAAAACAACTCCTAATGCTGACCCAATAAAGGTGAATTTTTGTGCTGTCAAGCATGGTCGCCCAGTAAAACTTCTTTGGCCTGCTCGTCACTGCAGAACAGGCTCTCTCACTCACACGAGAGTTCCCCTCCTTCCTGTTCTCAGCTAGAAATACCACGAGAACAGACTGTCTCACAGTGTTTCAGATTTCCACTCCTAGTCCCTGCCAAAACCAGGAAGTGCAGAAGTGGGCGATAATTCTTTCTTATTTTTTTTTTTCTTTTAAGAACACTTTATTAAAGAGTTTTGGTTGTTACTTGTCCCCCACCCCAAACCTCGTTAGAATTAATTTGAGCAATACTTTTAATTTACATAATGATTTCTTTCTTGTAAGGCACACACAGAGTTTTATTTATCATGCTACTTCCTTGTAAGGGAAAGTAGGGAGAGGTGTTGAGGGCATAGGACATCAGAGACAGAGCGCTCCAAGGGCCCTTCTGATTCTTTTTTTTACAGAAAATTGAGACAGAAAGCTATAACATGGGATATTTCTTGCTTTACGCAGATAGGGCTCCAATCAAAGGGGCGTTTCCTCCCTGGTGTGATGTAACATGTCAAGTCTTGTCCCACACTGACCCCTACCTCATACCAGCTGTCCTCCCTCATCCACTCCATCCTCTCTGCTTTCCTGTTCCTTACCCATCAGTCAAGTCTTTCAATTTGTGGAAATTAGATGTAGAGAATAAAACTCATTCAGAGGACGGGAGCCACCGTGTCTAAACATACCAATAAATGTGGGAGGGTGGGTCAGGGGAGCAAAGTATGACTGAAAATGAACAGATCGGGTAGAAACAAAGCTGGTTCAGAGGCCCGCAAAGCATTTCCCTGTGGCACACCTGCTGCCTCCTTTCAGCACACAACAGTGTCTGGCCATCATTGTAGGGAGGCTGCTCTGTGCATAGCACCATTTGAGTCTTCCTCCTAGAGATAACTATTTCATGGTGCCTGGCTCTCATATTGTCCTCACATCTCAGTCCATTTCCTGTGGCTATAACAACACACCTGACACTATAAAGTGTCACACTATAAAGGAAACCAGTAACAGAACAAATGGATTTTTTGACCTGAATTGTGTCCCCAGCTAAATTCATAGGTTGAAACCCTAAATGCCAATGAAATTGTTAGGAGACAGGATCAATAGAATGTAAATAATATTAAATAGATTCATAAGAGCTGGTACGGTGCTAATCTCTAAGGCTGGTGGCCTTAGAAGAAGAGGAAGAAAGAGCTACTTTGGTCCTTCTGTGCATACAGAAGAGAGGCAGTCTGAGGACACTGGGAGAAAGTGGCCCTAGGCAAGCCAGGAAGAGAGCCCTCATCAGCACCTTGATCTTGGCCTTTCTAGTCTCCAGAATTCTGGGAAATAAGTGAATGATGTTATGCCACCCATGCCATGATAGTCATCAGAGCCGTAGCAGACTAATACATAGACACCTTATAAGCAGTTTCTGGTATTCCTATGGCACCCTACACTCACGGCTGCCCACTCCACACTGCCTGTGTACACCTTGTGGGTAACCACAGCTTCTCACAGCAGCCAGCAGCTCAAGGAGGAGATCTAAGATGCATTAACAGAGGATCTGACACTAGGTCCAGGACTGAACCATAGGCTGAAACTAGTATAGCTCAAGGTTACAGTAAGGGACAGACTGGCATTCATTAGAGAGGACCCAGGGTCCTGTTCCCTTCTGCAGACAAAGCTAGATCTAGTCTGGGGCTGGAGAGATGACTCAGTGCTTAAGAACACTGGCTGTTCCTGAAGAAGACCTGGGTTCAAATCCCAGCACCCACATGGCAGCTAACAACCATCTGTAATTCCAGTTCCAGGGGATATAGCGCCCTCTTTTGTCCTCTGTGGGCCTTGTACCACCACATGGGTGCACTCACACACGTAGGCAATACATGCATACACATAAAATAAAAATAATAAATAAAATATATTTTTTTAAAACTAGATTTGTCTAAAGGCCCCAGGGTTTAAGTTTCAGGTTGTTAATGGCCCCTGCTAAGCTCTGTATAGAATTTCATATTGAATTCAAAGAAATTTTTTCAAATAAAGACCCAGAAAAATTATGTGTGCTCATGCCCCACATCTCACTCTGGCATCCAGTAAGTATTCATTGTGCCTGGCCTAAGGTAGCCACTAAGACAGTCATGGAAAAATGGAAAAGAGGACATGGACATTCCAGGACAAATAACGGGCAGTCTGAGTAATAGACTATGTATACAGGATTCAATCAAAACCAGTCCAAGCACGTCATGGTAAGAATGAACAAAAAGAAGGCGTTAATGTAGGTTTGAAAGGGCTCAGTAGATACAACTTGGATCCAGTTTGCCCCTCCAGTGCCCCAAAGGCTCTGACAATGCACTCTTTTCACCTAAAAAGGAACTATTTTTTGAGAAGCTTCTAGGCTCGAGGCAGAGCACTCAGTGGTTTTCAATCATTTCTTGTGATCTGAGCATGGCTGTCTCCATTTAGTGAGAATATGAAAGCTCACAGTTTTTACCATGAACCTTGACATTCAAGCCCACCTGACTCCAAAACATGCCATGTTCTAGTTTCCCAGACCTTCTGCTAAAGAGCTGTGTGAGGCAGACTAAGAGCAATGGAGGAGGGACAGAGGAGGGGGTGGGGCAGGAACACTCTGCCTCCTGCATTGTGACTTCATCCACTTCCAAAATGACATTCATTCTTGTCACCTCTCTGCAGGTCCCAATTCTGTCCTTACCACAGTACATGGTGTCTGTGAATGAACACAGGGCTGCAGGCAACACCAGGCATTTGGGTTCTCGCCTTTCTGGCCTTTTAGATTCTTTAAAGGGCTCTGAGCTCTGTAAAATTAGTAGTTTTGAATGTATGAGCTATTAGCCATGGAGCCAAGCTTTGGACATGTAATCCTCGGAGAACAAGAAATGGGGATTTTGGAAAAAATGGAAATGAATTTATCATGCTTGGCTACAAAAATCTTCACCCTGCTTAGCTCTTATGTAAGCTCGTGTGGGGATTCATCTGCTTAGACATGTATATATTCATATATGTATATATATCTGTGTGTGGTGATTACAAACTCCTCTCCTTTGGCTGTGAGCGTAGCAAAAGCAACTCATAAGACGTTGATTTTCTTCTTTTATCTTCTGAAAAGATCAACCAGAAACCCAGTATGAAAAAAGCTTAACGTGATAGTAAGTTTGCAAATTTAAACTAAGAGTTCTACAGTCAGGACATGTTAAGTTTCCATAGCAACATTAGCTCTCATCTTGAGGATTTTCAGTTCTATTAAACCCATTAAAACCATGCAGTCAGATGTACCAGTGCATATACAGTGTGGTTGAACATAAGCTGGAGGCTGATGTTCCATATTTTAATTATAACTGATTCCTGTTGTGGATAGGTATGTGTGTGTCATGAAGAGCCTTTGGGCAGACCACTAGCACAAAGCACCAGGTTGATTTCTTTTGTCTTCCCTTCATTTTTTCCTCTCTTGATGTTCCATTTCTGTAATACCCTGGATTCTGAAAGTGGGAAGGTTAATGGTGTCTGGCTGTGAGGAATAACCTTACAACATACCCTTTCTGTAACCCATGGTGCTTCCTCCAAGAAAATGCAAAACCTAGTTCCTTAAGTGCTACTTCCTTTGAGGCAGGGCCTATCTTGTAGTTCACCACCACATACAGTGGCCTATGAGCTTCTGGGGATTCTCTTGTCTCTGCCTCCCACCTCCCCATAAAGGAGGGATTACAGTCACAAGTTACTGCATCTGTTTTGTTTTTTAAACAACAACTAAAAAGGGATTTGAACTCAAGACCTCACATTTGCATGACAAGCACTTTAGCCAGGAGTCGTTTCCCCAGTCCCAGTATCAGTTGGTAAGGATAGCCATTAGCCTCAGACACAGCCACTCCTGGAGGAAAAAACAAAAATCAAAAGACATGGATCTCCTCAATTAAGTCTGAGTATAAATCTTAGTAAAATACGAAGTCAGCTGGAAAGGGAAGATGTGCTCAACATTTCATGAGCCATCCATTAAAAAAAAAAAAAGAAAAAGAAAGAAAGAAGGAAATGAGAAAAGCACATGCGTGATAAACATTCCCTTGCTGTTAAAAAAAAAAAAACAACAAAAACTAATAATTGTAGATTCTTGCTAGCAATGTGGATGGTGTTAAAATGAGCGAAGCAGATGGAAACAGCGAGGATGCCGGAAGATTCCTTGAGTCTCCCCAGGATGCAACAGTAGTGGACAGTTGTGGAGAGCCGGAGTGAGCATTGGGGGCGGGGGCGGGGCGGGGGGGACAGGGAGACATCTCCACTGCACTTTTTGTCTGAACTAGCATCACCGTGTCACAGACATACAGAAACCCTGAATGAAACAGACAAATGGATGTGGCAGAAGGCTTAAAGGAAAGCAGCTTGTGAGGATCAGGGCTATTTTTAGTCTTCTAATGAAGAAAGCAGCTGTATTGAGAAAGGCTGTCACTCGCAGCTTGTGGGACCAATTTGTTCTGTTCCAAGGTTCCAGCATTCACCAATAGCGAATGTCTGCTCAGTTCCTCAGGAAGGGGCCCCACATAGTAATCACTGTGGGCTTGGAGTTTTCTTTTAAGAGTTTAGAGAAGATTCTTAGTTAATAGACTTATTAGAATCAGGGATAATAAGCAATGAAACAATAAACTATTCCTGGGCCTTCTGGATAAGCCTGTTCCCATACAAATCCAGTTCAAAGCTGTAAGGAGCAAAGGACAAAACTCCAGCATGCTCTTTCTACGACCTAAGTAGCCTGACTCTGCCTCTTTTGTTTCCTTTGACCCAAGCTGCTAAGCAAGAGTGGAAGAGGCAGGGAGACATTCATTCCCAGGAACTGAAAGGCAAGCCAGAGAGTGACCCACTTTCAGAAACAAAAGCGAACCAGAGAGAATGCCTTGGGGTCACATACGGAGGCTCTGAGGGGGTCTAGGTATGGAACAGAGAAAAGTTACTACCTCAGCTCTTGGGAGGGGGATATTGGGTTGCATCATCCTCTGTGGGGTACAACACCTCTCCTGTTCTTAATCATACAATGTGATGTTGTTCCTGCTGTAACTGTTCAAAAGATTCTGCAGAATACCCAGAGCCCTAGATATGCCCTGTGTCCAACTGTGCTGTCGGTGGAGGATGCCTCTTCTTTTTTTTTTTGGTCTTTTTGAGACAGGGTCTCCCTGTAGCCCCAACTGTCCTGGAACTCACTATGTAGACCAGGCTGGCCTCGAACTCACAAAGATCTGCCTGCCTCTGCCTCCCAAGTGCTGGGATTAAAGGGTGCGCCACCACGCCCGGCTTATTTCTTTTTAAAAAAACTTAATTTTATTTATTTATTTATTTATTATTATTATTATTATTATCATTATTATTATATGTGAGGGTGGATGGACAAGACAAAACTTGTGTGTGCAACTCAGAGAACAACTTTGTGGAATCAGTTCTCTCCTTCCACCTTTAGGTGGGCTTCAGAAATTAAATTCAGGTAGTCAGGTTTGCGTGGCAATCACCTTCACTTAGTGAACCATCTTACTGGCTCCTTATTTCTAAATATTTAACTTTCTATGAGAAACAGTCCGTTGGGTCGGCAAGGGCTTCCGAAAATCATGAAAATACACCAGCCCTGCAATAAGGGCCATAAATCCTCCCATCTTTGAGTCTAAACTGTTCTCTGCCTCAGGAACATGGAAAGGAGAATAGCAACTGTAAAATCAGAAGAGACCCCTGGCCAGTAGCAATAAAATCAGGTTTGGCAAAGACCAAGACGCCCCAGCCGGGCACCCCACTGCTCCTCACAGTGCAGAGGTGCCTGGGTCAGGCTTGGGAGTCCTGGACACCTTCTCCCAAGTTCAACCCATACTGAGGTGAGTTAGTAGACCCTTTCAACATTAAGAAAGGATGAAAGGGGAGAGGAGAGCACTGAGCAGAAACAAACAAGCACTATCATCAGTCAGACCAGAGTCCTATTGGAAATACCCACTGCTGGCCTTCCATGTCTATAAAACAAGTTAGAGACCATGGTAATTAACACTCCTTCTGCTTCTGATACTTGGGCACAAGAAATGGAAGTCCCTTCCTAAAGCTTGCAGGTGACTGTGTGTGTACTCTCAGTTTGGGGGAACTCTTCCCCCAGTGGTCCTCAGCCCTGGCATATCAAAATCTCCTGAGAGTTTTGTAAAAGCACCTATGCCCAGGCCACAGCTCAGACTATGTGGTCAGACTCTAAGAAGGTGGTCCAAGCCTTCATTATTTTTTCCAGCCACTATCACAAACCTCACTTACATTCCTTCTTGTTTTCTCTTCATGAATGCTCAGGTCAGACACTGAAGCCAGCTCAGAGCCTCCCACATGCGAGGGTACCCTTCACTGCCCATCACAATGAATGCCCGATGGTGCATGCTGGTGCTTGCAGTGTTTGGGAGGAAAAGTAAGGAGGATCAAAGGTTCAAGGCCTGTGCTACATGAGATCTCATCTCAAAAAGAAAAAACCACAGACATATAGATAAAGAAAATGGGGCATACACACACAACGGAGTTTGTATTCAGCCTTAATGAACATAATCATGTCATTGACAAGAAAATGGATAGAACTGGAGATAACAGTAAGTGAAATAAGTCAGACTCAAAAAGGCAAATATCACATTTTCTTTCAAATATGGAATCTATATTTAAATAGATAGTAAATGTACTAAATATATTTTATATAAATATAGTTACATTTAGATACCTTAAATAGATTGCATTTATTACATTAATATATAACATAAATGTGATAGATTTAATATATATCATGCTATGCCATATGCAATAATATAATAATGTATCTCAACTGCATATTGATACCTTAAATAGATTACATTTATTACATTAATATATGACATAAATGTGATAGATTTAATATATCATGCTATGCCATATGCAACAATAAATATAATAATATATCTCATAATTGCATATTGCCTGTATGGCATGAAAGCAGAAGAGAGACTTTTTAGAAAGAGGAATGGGACCGTCTTAGGGGGAAGTGGGGTAGGAGAGGATGTGGGGGCAAAGTAAAGCAAAGTGCAATGATATATATGAAATGTAATGAAATCCATTATTTTATATGCCAACTGAAAACAATTTTTTAAAAAGTGCTTTCTGACTGTGACCACTGAAGCCCAGACATGAGGTTGTTCAGATGGAAATGCTTCTGGAGTAGAAGATACACATTGAGTTCTAAGAGTTAGTATGGATGTGAATAAAAAGAAATGAGGGGCTGTTGAGAGTCTCAGCAGGTAAAGGTGCTTGCTGTCCAGGCCAACAACCTGAGTTCCATCCCAGGGACCCACATGGTGGAAGGTGAGAAATGATTCCCTTAAATTATCCTCCAGCCTCCACTTGCATGTCATGGCATGAGTATGCACACACACACATGCAAACACACATGTGCGTTGCATAAATGAATAAAATAATAAAAATAAAAGCAAATAGGGGCTGGAGAGATGGCTCAGGGGTTAAGAATATTGGCTGTTCTTTCAGAAGACCCAGGTTCAAATCCCAGCACCCACATGGCAGCTAACAACTGTCTGTAACTCCAGTTCCAGGGGATCCAACACCCTCTTCTGACCCCTGTGGGCACTGTAAGACACGGGTGCACTTACATACATCCAGGAAATACATATAAAATAAAAGTAATGAACTTGCACTGAGGGACATCTGGGGACACTAACTTGACTCAGTAGACCTTAACGCAAATAACAGATTGCATGAATTCCAGTGGGGGACTATGGGAAGGTGCTAATGAGAAAGGGGGTATAAGATGATTAAGATGTTCTGTACGAAATACACAAAAGTTCAATAAAAAATTCCCCCAAAATAATAATAATTAAAGTATTTTTTTAAAAGAGGTGGGATGTATTAGGAGACCTTTCAGTCATCAGGAGCTTATGGGAGATTGTGGGTCCCTGGCCCCCTGCACACCCTCAAGTTGTTCTATCACATGACCCCTCTGCCTCACTCACAGATCCCAAAGCTTGGGGAAACCAGTCCTAGTAGATCAGAACTTCCAAAATGGTGAGTCATAATACTCCTTTTCTCTTTGTAAGTCCATTGTCTTGGATAGTTGTCATAGTAACAGAAAGCTGACTGATAACTCTTGTTCAGTGGGGTATTAGAAGTATGAGAAAATGCCACAAACCAAAATGCTCCCCGAACATTCAGACCACGGGAAACATTTTTGAGTTAACAGGAGTAGCTCGCCAAAAGTCCTTATGTAACATTCCTATAAGTTCTTAATCCACTAAAATTCTTACAGATGTAGGAACAACAGTGTGTGAGGTAATGGGATTCAGAATAGGGAACTGTTTTTGTTTCTACATTTTTTCTCTGTAAGATTTGTATAGACCGGGGGCTGGGAGTAAGTTTCAGTTGGTAAAGTGCTTGTCACACAAGCATCAGGACCTGAGTTTGGATCTGTTGTACCTACATCATAAGCAAGCATGGTGGCACTGTAAGGCCAGCTCAGTGGGGAGAAGGGGAGAAGTCAGATGATCCTCCAAAGCTTACTGGCAAGCTAGTCTAACCAATGAATGGGCCCCGGGTCCAGTGAGAGAATCTGTCTCAAAAAAAAATAATAATAATAATAAGGTGGACAACAGCCAGGCCCTAAGACTCTGGAGGCAGAGGCAGGCAGGTCTCTATAAGGAAGGCTAGCCTGGTCTACATAACGAATTCCAGGCCAGTTTGGGAATACCGTTTCAAGAGGACCGCTTCCCCCCAGAAAATAAGGTGGCGAAGTCACTGAGGAAGACATGTAACATTGATATCTGGCCTCCACATGCAAGTGTATACACATACATGAACATACACACACACACACACACACACACACACACGTGCACACACGAGTTTTATAGACCAGGAGAGATATTGAGAGGGATTAAAAGGAGGGAAGAAAGCGGTCAGAGCACCCCCACACAGGTGTAACGGGGCATCCAGGAAGCTCATAAAGATAGGGTTCTCTTAGGCACTAGAGAAAGTTAGTATTGAAGAAAGATTTTGCCCATTGAACAATTTTGCATAAATATTGAGTCCACTTCTTAATAAAAGCACTTATGAAAAAAATCAGTCCTTCTAACAACTGGCTATTTTTGCCTTTAAATAATAACTCCCTGTCTTAGTTTGTTTCTCAGTTGCTGTGAGAAAACACTCTGACCAATACCAACTTGGGGAGGAAAGGGTTTATTCAGCCTACAACTCCCAGGTCGCAGTTCATCAGGGAGCCCAAGGTAGGAACTCAGGGCAGGAACCTGGAGGCAGGAGCTGGAGCACAGGCCATGGAGGAACACCACTTACTGGCTTGCTCCCCTGGCCCCTGCTCAGCTTGCTTTCTTATCCAACACAGGCCCACCTGCCCAGGGGTGGCACTACCCACAGGGGGCTGGGCCCTCCCACATCACCTAACAATCAAGAAAATGCCCCATAGACACGGCCACAGGCCAGTCCAATGGAGGCAATTCTCCAGTTGAGGCTCCCTCAACCCAGGTGTGTTAAGTTGACACTAAAGGTATCCAGCACACTCCCCTAGGTGTATTTTAGAGAGTATTCGACTTACACAAATTCAGCTTAATCACATCCATAGTACAGCCTGAAGAGCCTTGTTTCCCAGAAAGGGTCGGAAATTGTTGGGCGTAATGACAGGATTGCTTTGTTATTGCCCTGACCCTTGGGCTGCTTGTATCTTTGTATTTCATTGTTTTTCAGGCACTCTGAGCACTGGTGCTCAGTAGTTGGTTTCAGTGAACTGTTTGCATAGCCAGTTTTTTCCGCAAACCTGGCTACAGGGCATTTCTTCCCAGGATAAGACCAAAAATGGCTGGATTCTGTGTTTCTGACATCCTAACTGTCCATGGCAGTCCTTGAAATGCCAGTGCCCTTGTCTGAGGTGGCTGTGGCTACTCTGAAGGTCATCTTGGCACGTTGGACCCAAACTCAGGGTTCCTGGTTAGTCTCTTTGCTTTTTCAATCCAAGAGACCCCAGAAAAGGGGCAGTAAAGCAATAGTTAGGTTGTATGTGAGTTGGCCTTCTTGTCGGGATGACAAAATACCTGAGAGAAACAAGTTAAAGGAAGGAAGGGTACGTTTTGGCTCAGGATTCAAAGGTTTCATCCATAACCAGCCAGATCCATTTCGTGAGACAGAACATCATGGAGGGAATACAGTAAAGCAAAGCTGCTTACTTATAGGAGCCAGGAAACAGGAGAGCAGAGAGAAAGGGGCTAGTGCCAAGATAGACCCTTCAAAGTCACACCTCAATGACCTATGATTGGTCCCCACACCTTGATCATCCATTCAGCTATGAACTCATCAATGGATTCATCTATTGAAGAGGTTAAAGCTTTCAGGATCCAGTTACCTCTCATGAGCCCATCAGATGACACCCAAGTCACATGAGCTTTCAAAGGATATGTTCATATTTAATCCATAACAGCATGATACCACATGATAAGGGATGAGCCCTCTGCAAAGTTAAGGTGGAGCCAGCCCACCACTTCTGGAGGCTCCTTCACCAGCGGGCCCACCCCCTTCCCTTCTGAAACCAGCCCTGTGTATGTGGTACTTTAACTTGAAGACACGACCACTCATTCCTACTGTCCTTCATTCATTAATTGCTGCTTTGGATTTTTGTTTTCTTTTTTGCCTTTTCAAGCAAGGTCTCGGTCTGTAGTCCAGGCTGACCTGGAACGCACTATGTAGGTCAGGCTAGCCTCAAACGTTCAATGATCCTCCTACCTCATCCTCCTGAGGGTGTTTATAGTATGTGTTTTATGTATGCACACATGAATGTGGAGATCTGTGTACATGGAGACCAGAGGATACGGAGAAGGCTGTATTTATCTCCTGGTCTTTAAACCTAGCATGTGAGCTACCTACCAGTACTTTAATGTTTGGTAACTGAAGTATCATAGCCAGCTATGCTGAACTAATGGGTTGAGAAAATATTCTCTCGGAGCAAAACCAGAAAGTCAGCTGCTAAGTCATGAAGAATGGGGTTAAGTGAGGGAGAAATCACTTTCTTAGGCTGAGGCCCAGCAGCCTGGCCAGTGAATATTTTCAACAAGATGCTCAGGGCAAGAAGAAGGGATGGATGAGTCAGAGAGATAGATACACCTTCTCTACAGCTTGGGCATCAAGCCACAGTATACCAGGCCCGTGAAGGAAGGTGAGCATTGTCTGGGTGTGGGCAGAACAGCACACAGTCTAGGGAAAATGGCTTTTGGGGATTGGGAGATGACTTTGGATACCCAAAGACCCAAAGAGTAGAGGCAGAGCCTAAGGTAAAGGTGATGTTTATACCGTGGTCAGGAGGAAGATAGGAAGGAAGACAGAATCCTGCTGGTCCAGCACTCTTCCCTTATCAGAATGTGGGGGAACATGCAGGTCTTCACATTGGTTAAACTTCCTGGGTATCTGACCAGGGACTGGCTGAGACCTTTGAAGTGAGCCAGGGTCTCTCCTAACTCACTTCTCCACTGTATTTCCCACCATTGGTGGTTTTCACAGTGGAATCCTCCATAGGCAGTGTTGATTCCACATCAGGTGACTGATACTCAGTTTCTCTAGCCCCACCCAGGCCTGCTGCATGAGGGGCGAGGCAGCGCTCTGTTATCACCCCTCCAGGTGAGACCGGTGTGCACTAGACTGGTTAAACACCATCCTCTGAGATTCAGATGGAGATCTAACTGCTCTGGATGTGCTGCATGAGGGGCGAGGCAGCGCTCTGTTATCACCCCTCCAGGTGAGACCACTAGACTGGTTAAACACCATCCTCTGAGATTCAGATGGAGATCTAACTACTCTGGACAGATGATCAAATTATGGTGCTAGCTCACAGCTTCTACCAGTTTGTGTGACTTGAAGCAAGTTTCTTCCTCTGCTTGGATTTGTTCCCTCTCTAGGAAAATGGGACTCAAGCGTTCTTGACTTCAATGCAAAAGATTTATGGATGGTAGATGATCTCTTGAGGCACATTTTGGTTCCCGATGAAATGGTTCCTTGATTGCTTGAAAAAGAAAACAGAGGAGCACCAATCAGGGAAAGGAGAGAGGGGAGGACCAGGAGGAGCTGGGATGACAGCCAGCCAGAAGTGCTCCTCCAAGAGGCCTGGTTTCTAGAGGTGTCTGTGAGATTTCTGAAACAACAAATATATGGGTGAGATACTTTTTATGATGCTGTGACAACATACTTGACAAAAGCAGCTGAAGGAATGGTTTACTTTGGCTCAGGGTTCAAGAAGGGATACAGGGCTGGAGAGATGGCTCAGCAGTTAAGAGCAATGGCTGTTTTTGCAGAGGACCTGGGTTCGATTCCCAGCACCCACATAGCAGCTAACCACCACCTGCAACTCCAGTTCCAGGGGATCCAACGCCTTCTTCTGACCTCTGCGGGCACTGCACAGCACAGGTGCACTTACATACATGCAGGCAAGTCACTCATACACATAAAATAAAAAAATATATAAATAAAATAAAGTAAAAAGAAGGGATACAGTCTATCACGGTGGGGAAGGCATGACAGCAGGACCTTGAGGCAGGTGGTCACATTTTACTTATAATCAAGAAACAGAACAGACAGAAGTGGAGCCAAACTATAAAACCTCAAGGCTGGCTCCAGTGACCCAGTTCACCCAACAAAGCTCCACCTTCTATAGTTTCCACTGTCTTCCAAATCAGTGCCATCAGGCTGTGGGACATAGTTCACATTTAAATTACAATGGGACAAATGGTACTTGGTATGCCTTCCTAAGACCCTTCCAGAGAAGGATGTAAATGGGCTTTTGTGAAAGGACCATTTCCCAGCACTTTTGTTTCTAAACAAGGAGAAGAGATTGTCACTGCCTGTAAGTTACCCAATGAAAACCATGGGGAGACAGAGTCCTTGCTATACATGGTGGACCAGAGCAGTTTGGCTTTTGAGGAGATAACTTTTTATTCCCGCCTCCTTTCTTCCTTCCCTGTTCTCTGCCTTCTAAATGGAGAATCCTAGATACTCCCTCCCTGTTTCCAGGCATACCTGAGACAAAGTGGGACTAGACAGAGGGGGAGTCGTGGGTTCTGGGGGTGGGGCCAACACTGGACATGAAAACATAGCGGCAAGATCCTTGGTGTCTGAAGGAACAGAGTCTTGGCTGGAAGCCAGAGAAGGAGCTAGGCTTTGCTGGGAGCAGAGCAGGTGTCTAAGTTTCTGGCCTCAGTGTGGGGTGAACCTAGCCGAGCAGGACATTGGGTTGATGGCTCTCAGAAATCAGATTGCAGCAGATGTGATTTAGAGTGGCTACAGAAGGGCCCAGTGTGAGGACTTCATGAGTTGCAGCTACACAAGGAAGGCATAGAGCCAGGGTTCAGGGCTGGTGAAATAATGACAGTTGTCAGGTCCCTATCCTAGATTATGATAAGAGCTGTGAAGTGCTCAGATTGAACAACTGTGCATGAGCAACACTGTTGGACAGCTATGATGTTGAGATACACAACAGGGGATGGCCCAAATGTCTCTTCTAAATAGTTCTATTTTGTTCTAGAACAGATATGAAATGCTGTGTGTGTGTGTGTTATAGTGTAAGTACGTGTGTGGAGTGCCGTGTGTGTGTGTGTGTGTGTGTGTGTGTGTGTGTGTGTGTGTTATAGTGTAAGTACGTGTGTGGAGTGAACACACATGGAAAGGCCAAAACAGGATGTCAGGTGTCTTCCTCTATGCTCTTTATTAGTGTGTGTGTGTGTGTGTGTGTGTGTGTGTGTGTGTGTGTGTTATAGTGTAAGTACGTGTGTGGAGTGAACACACATGGAAAGGCCAAAACAGGATGTCAGGTGTCTTCCTCTATGCTCTTTACTTTATTGCTTTGAGATAGGGAGACAGACTCTCACTGAATCAGAAGCTCAGTATCAGGCTAGTCTGGCAGACCAGCAGTTCCTGGTGTCTACCTGTCTCCACCCCACAGTTTTGTGGTGACACACAGCCATGCCCAGTTCTTTAATGTGGATGCTGAGGATCTGAACTTAGCAAGCACTCTTATACAATACACTGAGCCACCTGCCTAGCCCTGAAGTGCCTCATATTTCAGACACTTGGCAAAGGGCATGCATTTAATTCATTTTCTAATTTCCCCCCCTTCTTTCTTACCTTCCTGTCCCCCAGTGCCTTCATTTCTCAAGGACTGATAAAGTAGTAAAGATCAGAAATAGCACTATAGAATAGTCAGAGCCATGTGAGATTTAATTAGATAGCCCTTTTCAAAAGTATGTTAACTTTAAATCAATTTGGCATAAGTTCAAACTAGAAAGCTTGAATCTTTTATGTTTGCTGATTTTGAGCTTTAAATAGAAAAAGGAAGTCAGACATGGCAGCTCATACCTCTAATCCCAGCACTCAGGAGGCTGAGGTGGGAGAATCAGGAATGCAAGGCTAGCCTGGGCTACATAGTGAATTCCAGGAGACTACAAATGTGAGACCCTGTCTCAAAAAGGGGGGTGGGGGTGGGATCAGAAGGAGACAACAAAGTCATGATTTTTGTAAGCTTCTTGGCAAAGAGCTTAGATATATACCCAAACCCAAATAGGGGGAAAATTAAATCTATTATTGTTAATTATGTGTGTGTATACACATGAGTGCAGGTGTCAGAGGAGGCCAGAAGAGGACATCAGATGCCCTGCAGTTGGCATCACAGGTAATTATCAACCCCCAGATGGAGGTGCTGGGAACTGAACTTGGACCCTTGGCAAGAGCAGTATATTCTCTTAACCGACATCCCATCTATCCAGCCCCTAAATTTATATTTTTAATGTGAATGTTACTAGTGAGCTGTGAGAGAATTAAAGTCATTTCATGAAAGAGAAACTTGAACAAAAGGGCAGCTTGTGACATGTCTTGAGATGCGATAGACAAGACGGAGCTTCGTTTTATGGAAGGCATAATTATCCCCTAAGTTCTCCAATGCCGGCTGTCTAGCTAATTCTATAGAGACGGGCTATTTAAATGTTCCACCAATGCCATGTTGGTAACTCTCGTGTATGAAAACTCAAGGCCTCCCATAGATTTTCCTGAGCTGCAGGAGCTGTAGCAAGTACAGAATTATATGGAGTACATATCCTGGAAGACTTGAAAGCATGTGCCTCTGGCTTTGTTGAAATCCCTGTAAGAGTGAGACCACTGAGGACAAGTCAAGTCTTTGGGTTGCAACAGCAAGAGGTTTATTTAGGACACAGGTACCTGTGGGCACAAAGTCTCCTCGGAGGACTTGCGCGCCCCAGGTTGAGTTCAGGGGGTTTTTATAAGGCAGAAGCAGGGTACAGAAGCAGAAACGCGGTTATTGGTTAATTTCAAACACACATAGTAATTTTACCAGTAATTTCAAAGGTATGCAGGGGTATGGGGTAAGGTCCGGGGCTGAGGGGAAATAGGATTGCTAAATGGGAGGTGACCTCAGAAGCACAGACGTTTTCTAAAGATTTCCTGGTATCGGGCCCCCAGGGTGGTCAGGAGTTCTGTCTTGTTTTATGGCTTCATCTGTGAGGCTTGACCGACGCCTGCCTGTCCTGCAGCCTTTTGATAAGGCTGGTTCTGGTTTTTGTTAAGTTTTAACAAGTGGGCTGTGGGCCCCTGAGCACTCATGGCGCTTAGTTTCCTTTTTTTATTTTCTCATCCCATGCCCGATTCAGAAGCTATAGACATTTGCTCCCAGTGCCACAAGTTCTGTCAAGGTTATAGCAAGAATTCAGGCTGACACTGAAAATAAAGGATACGCGTTAGGAAACTTCTCTGAGACTGTCCCACTGTATATATCTATAGTACAGGGTTTTGCGTGCAAGGAGTGACGGGGGCAGATAGCCATGTTCAGAGAAGGCACCAGGGAGCTTCTGCAGTATACACTCCCATGCTGGGGCAGCCTCTGCATGGCTCTGACTTCCCATATCACCCATCACCATATCTCATTTTCCAGTTGACCCAGTGTCTGGGAAACACAGAGAAGAAGCCGTTGCAGATTTATGGTGGAATACGTCTACAAGCTCCTGTGAGCAGTACTAATGATGTTACACGGGCAGCCACAGTGTGAACAGATCTTCCCAGACAGTTGTCAACTTGTGCCACGTCCATAAGGAAGTGTGCCAACTGGGGTTATACCTTCACGGTGGATGCAAAGACATATCTAAGACATGTATCTTCACTCCTTGCTTTTAGAGTTCATTAAACTACCCAACCCTGTTGAGAAATGGGAGTTCTCAGGCATCAGTTTCTGGCCCTAGCATTATGTACCAAGAGTTATGAGAGAGGGTTTGAGGGGATGGGTGACTGAGTCGGTAAGGAACTTGCCCTACGAGCACAAAGACCCGAGTTTGAGCCCCAGTACATGATATAAAAAGCTGGGTGTGGTGTTCTTGTAATCCCAGTGCTAAGGAGGAACAGGTAGATCCTTGGGCTCATTGGCCAACCCTTTCTAGCTTCTTAGAAGCTCTAGGCCAGTGAGAAACCATGTCCTAAAAAAAGCAAGGTGAACAGCTTGAGAAACAGCACCTGAGGTTGACCTCTGACCTCCATACACATGTACACATGCACTTGTATCAGCACATAGGTATACCAATGAGTTCCAAGAAAGGCTTCCAATTTCTTAGAAATAACTTGTTAGAGGAGGAGAGAGAATACTTTGGGGTTGGGGTAAGAGAGGAGCTGCGTGGAGGGGGGCAGATGGCAAAGAAGCATATCCTTTAGGGTCTTGGAAATTCCCAAGAAAATGATACAGGAATCAGCCACAAAGAAGAGCCTCCCTCTGGCTATTTTCTCCTCCTGGTCAAATGTATCTGTGCTTTTTCTTGTCACCCCCACTGAATTTAGAAGTATCTTCTCCTGATGAGGATCAGTGGAGACGTCAGACACATCCGCGTTTGAACAGCACTTTAATTCCTGGGAGGCTGAGAACAAGGTGCAGCAGTTCCATTCCTTTGTAATCAGACAGCCTGAGAGTAGGAAAAAGAAGAGAGATTCAACCTCCAGGATTTTCTTAAAGCTAAAAATAGACGCAGCAGTCGCTAAGCTGGCACTGCCTGGCTACTTCCTGGGTGGACTTTCCTCCTGGTCGCTCAATCTGCTTGGGCACAACCCACACCACGCTGTCTTTTCCAGCTCAGAGTAGTGGAGAAAAATGTGTGCCAGGGGGCCAGAGCTGCTGCTGCCCACTGTGCACGTCGGCCAGTTTGCTCAACCCATCCTTAGCTTCAAAATGGGGCTATCAGGGTGTATGTAGCTCAGCGGTAGCACGTATGCAAGACCCTGGGATCAACTGTCAGCATCCCAAATAAACATTGCGTCAATAGAGGGCATCACAGGAGAGTTATCTGTGATTATCTGGTTTAAAAAGTAAGCTGAAATCCTAGTTATACAACCAGAGGGTTGATTGTGTTGTGAGTGTGATATGCAAAGGGGGGATTTCATTTGTATCTGTCACATCACAGCCTCCAACTCCTCCAATCACAGGCCTTGCAGCAGGACCAATCACAGGTCCTGCATGGCACCAATTTCTGCCTTCTTATTGGGTCACTCAGGAAGTAACTGAGTGAGCATCTCTGTGGGGTCATTGAGAGTTCATTGAGTCTTGCCTGGTTGGGAGTGTTGCCTTCCAAGGCCGGGGCAGGTTGTCTGGAGTGGTTGTTACTGGAGCACGGTCTCCTGAAGCTGAAGTCCCGTCTTCCGTTGCAGTGTTGGTGAAGCTGGTGCGTAGTCATAGTGTTAGAGTGTGGCTGCCCTTGTGACAGTGTAGAGTCAGCAAAAGAACTGTGAGCTGACAGCTCCCATGTCAAGGCCTCCAGGTACAAGGGAAAAGTCTAGCAAAGCTCTGCTCCAGCAGCTTTATTCAAAGAAAAAAAAATTAACAAATCTCAACTGTAATTCTCAACTGTACTTACCAGGGAGCAAGAGTATTTCCCAGTGCTTCACCTCTGAACCAGTGTCCCAGGAAGAGTTGAATCTGATCTGTCTCACTGGCAAACTTTCCTATGAAGGGTCAGGCAGGAATATTTTAAATTTCACAGGCCATATGATCTCTGTTGAGACTGCTCAACTCTATTGCTTTAGGTAAAATGTAAATGGATGAACTTGGCTATGTTCCAATAAAGCTTTATCTACGAAACAGTCAGAGGCTGTAGTTTACCAACCCCTGTCTAAAATGTAGGCTCTGAGCGAGCAGAAGCAAACCGTCACGTTGCCCTCTAAGTCTACTGTTCAGCACTGTACCTATCAGAGTAGGTGCTCACCTGACAATCATTTCCAAGTAAATGAATACAAAGTCAAGAGGGACTGGTTTTTGCTCTTTAAACACCGGACTTTGGCACTCTCATTCAGACTATGAAATGTGCAATTCTAAGTTCTGCCAACAGACATGTCAAAAGAGTTCCTAGGAATGATACAACATGTCCATCCAAGGCTTCAGGCTCTCTAAGCAAATAAGTGCTACGTCCAAAGCAAGCAAAGATTCAAAACTACAGTGACAGAGACTCTGACAGTACACAGATCCAATATTGGCACAGTCCTCTAGACCCAGAGGCCAGGGCTGCATCTTAGTAGTGAAGCGTTTGCCTCCATGTACTGCAGACTCAAATGTGTCAAGAGCAGTAGGCCATGCCCTGAGATGGGCTGAGGAGGAAGGCTCCTCAGTGTCTCGTTTCCTCTTTCCCAGGCTCACCGCAAAGGCAGTTCAGAACACTGGTGGGTAGTTGGCTCTGGAGTCAGACAGGTACAAAGGCCAAGGGGGTTGAATCATGTGACTTCCCCCTTTCCGCTTTCTGTTCCTCCTCTACAAACTAGAAAGAGTAATATGAATGATCTCATCGTTCCTGTGAGGATAAAAAGGGATGGTGCCTATATGTTGCCTATTTAACAAGCATACAAGAATCAGCCTGCTTATTTCTATACCAGCACATATATCCATTGAAATCATTTCCCAGGGCTGCCTTGGCCTATGAGTGGCCAGTGAGGCCAGCCTCTGTCATCGCTCATCAGGAACAGAAATATCAGACAAACTGCTTCCTGCTTCCTCCCTACTTCATTTCACTTCCTTCCTCCTCTTTCCCCACCTTGGTGGTTTCCCTGTCTGCAGTATTCTGAATACTTCAAAAACTGGGGCATCTTCTAGAAGCTGGGCATTTGTGCTCAAGTCTTCACACAAGAGAAGAATCAGCCATTATCTCCAAAGTATCTGTGGGCAGACAGTTTCGACTGGGTGCTTTTCCCAAGAACTACACTCCTGTGTAGAAGTTCCATTCCTTCACAGTGAATAGCTATCGAGTCATGACAATGATCAGGGCTTCAAAGTCCCTCCTCACCCTCTCTGAAGAGCAGGGGGTCACCCGTGAGGGCTATGGAGGGTGCAGTTGAACTTGGCACAAATAAAGCATGTGTGTAGTAGGATGGTATCACTTAATAGGAATGACAACTTGGGAGGAAGGGGAGGAGAACAGCGTCAGCCACCATGGGTCTAAAATGGTTTCAAGAACAGGTCTGCCCAGAGGCTAAGTGACCTCAAACACCTTCCGATGCTCTGATTCTCTGACTACAATACAAGCACATTAATTTCAGAATAACAGGGCAGGAGTCTATAGCAAAACCCGTGAATGAGGGAAGAGCCAAACTTTATTGCAACTAGAACACCAAAGCCAGTCCTGTTTGCTATAAAAAGTGTACCTAAAAGCCTGACGCCTTTATAAGACACTCGCTTAAAAATCATATACAGGAGGAAGTGGTGTCACACACCTGCTGGCCCAGCACTCAGGAGGCTGAGGACAGGGATCAGGAGTTCAAGGCAAGTCTAGCAAAACTTTGTCCTTCCAGATCCCCAGAAAAGAAAGGAAAGGAAGAGAAATAAGAAAGCTGGACAAGGTGATATGTCTGTGATCTGAGCACTCAGGAGGCAGGGGCAGGAAAATAGCTCGTGAATTCCAGGCCAGCCTGTCCACAAAATTAGTAAGCATGCCAGGGAAACATAAGGAGACTCCACCTAACAAAACAAGCAAAACAAACAAAACAACTGAAAAAGAAAAAGAAACAGACATGCATGACTGCTCACTGTATGTAGCTGCATAGATATTGGCGGAGCCCACTTTCTTGAAAACTTTGTATTCTCTTCATTAATATGCATGTTTTCTACAGGTTTGGCCCCCAATTTTTAGCTAGCTATGCAAAGATAACGTTTTCTTTCATTTGGGTAGAAAACCCCATCTTCTAACGTATTTCAAATGCAAACTTAGGTCCTATCGAAGCCACAACAATTTCTATTTGTTTCTCCACTCTGCATTCCTAACAGCCTTAGGTCCCCACATTGCAAAGTCCTTAGGAATGCTGAGGCCCCAGGTTTGTGGCCTGTTGAGGAGCCTGGGTTGGTGAGTGCGCTGTGACCTCCCACTTACTACCTCTTCACCTTAACCACCGTGTAACTGGAAGCTGAACTACAAACCAATACCCGTCATCAAACTGGCCAAGAAGAAAAGCAAATAAAATTGAATGAGCTGTGGGTCTGACTATGGATCCAGGCCCACAGGAACTTTAGCAGAGTCAGACCTTTCATTCCTGGTTCCTGGGTTGTCAGCCAGTGGGCTGTGAGTACAGGCACGTAGCTAGTTTGGTCAATTGGTGTTGCCCTGAGAGTGACCTCTGTATTGATTGACCTGGCATTTGAAGGGCACAAAGGGATGTACAGCGAAGAGGTTCAGATGTCACCAGGCCACTCCCACTGACCCAGAAGAGTGTTCTGGAGAAGCAGGAACACAGGACTCAATGGTCCAAGTTCCACTAACAGTTTACTCGCTGCCCTGGTTCTGTTTCCCTGATTCCAAGCTCAGGACTTGCATTAAGTAGACTCTTGATAAAACAGGCGAGTGAAAGAATGTAGATTTGTTTCTTTGTGGAACAAATAGAAATTTCCAATCATTGAAAGGCATGTGTTGAGAAGTCTAGGACAAAGGGCATTGCAAGGCATTGGGTATAGAATGTGACTGTTCTGTCACAAATCGTTAGCTTAGGAACCCACAGGCCACATATCCAGTGTCCACCCACTGTCCAAAGGGGAGCCCACCATGTCCCTTCTCAGGTGCCATAACCCCGTGATGTTTATCAGGCCTGTTTGTGTCAAGGGTAACAACAATCATTTTTTGGCTTGATTAAGCGGGGTAGCTGATGCTTGCTGAAAGTCGTCCACATTTTAGGGTCAGCGGAACATGAGCAGCCAGCAGAAGGAACCGAGACAGCTCTTGGATGCCTCCTAGAGCTTGAGAAGGGTTTTAAATTCATGTCAACTTTGAAAAGAGGCAGAATCGAGGCACCACAGGCAGGTGTGCAGTTAAGGATGATCAGCATCTGGCTATAAACAACACCAGAACTCACCAAAGCCTCCTAATTTCAGAACAAAATCAGGAAAAGAATTTTCATGAAAATCTAAAGCACACAAAATCATTCTGCATCTGGAAGAGGCCTGGGAGAAATAAGGTCACAGGGCCTGCCTTAGCACAAGGATGTTTCTATGCAGTGAATTTTCTTTCTCTCGCCTATTAAACATGCCATCTGGAAGCAAGTTTACCATCTGGAAGGACTTTAACTAGGTTCCAGATGGATCTCCCTTTGATCCAATGGATGCGGACAGAAGAAAACCAAGCACAAACTCGACTCCAGATCCCAAGCTGACTGTGGGAGCGTGAATATTTCAGAACACAGGCTAGAACCAAACATTGCACAGGTACGTTGGGAGCAGACGCTTCCATAAGGAAGATAAACACTAAGGAGGCCCTGAAGAAGCAT
Source organism: Nannospalax galili (assembly GCF_000622305.1). Taxonomy (NCBI): domain Eukaryota; kingdom Metazoa; phylum Chordata; class Mammalia; order Rodentia; family Spalacidae; genus Nannospalax; species Nannospalax galili. Next base: position 1,109,264 of record NW_008349753.1, on the reverse strand, counting down.
CACAGAACTCAGGGGCACCCAGGGTGCTGACAAGCCCACGGGTGACTGCCTGGGAGGACTGTGTCATCATTTCCAGTGTTTTGAATTGTTTTCACAAAGAGGTCACAGTCTGTTTTCATTGTCTGACACATTTGAGAAGAGTGAAAGAAAATAGTTAAAGATTAGCTCAATTTTTTTTTCGCCCTGTGTCTGTGCCAAGCCACTACGCGCACAGGGCCACCAAGACAGAGGAGCCAAAGTCAAGTGCAAAGGTGCCTGATGTTTCTTCACAGTCACCTCAGCAGCCCAAAAGCTGAGATTTGAGGACTGAGATGGAATTACCGGCATCAGGAAGGCTAAGGAGACGGGGGGAATGTGAGGGGATTACATGAGTACGGAACACAGTCCACCCTCATTGTCCAGGGAGTGCTGGATTACATGAGTACGGAACACAGTCCACCCTCATTGTCCAGGGAGTGCTGGATTACATGAGTACGGAACACAGTCCACCCTCATTGTCCAGGGAGCGCTGGATTACATGAGTACGGAACACAGTCCACCCTCATTGTCCAGGGGGCAGGGTGGAAATTAGCTCCAGGACACCCATGGGTCCCCAGATTCCCAGATGCCAAACTCTCTTATGCAAATGGAAAACACAATATTTGCATTTTGTCTATGTACATTCTCTCCTATACTTCATTATTTTGTTTTACTTATTTTGTGCAAGCTGTGTGTACTTGGGTGAGTATGGGTCACGGCGCATGGACTGAGGTCAGAAGACAACTTGTAGGAGTCAGGTTTCTCCGTCTACTATGTGGATCCTGGGGATCGAACTCAGGTCCTCAAGTTTGGCGGGCAGGCTCCTTTATCCACTGAACCATCTTGCTAGCCACACTCTCATTTACTTTAAATCATCTGTAGATTATGGAGCTGGGGAGATGGCTTATCAGGTAAGTGCACAAACTCCAGTACTCATATAAAAAGTGAGGCATGGCCATGCATTGCTGTAACCCCAGTGCTGTGGGAACAGGGATATGAGAATTTCTGGGGCTTTTTGGTCACCAGCCTAGCTCCAAGTTCAGTCGAGGATGCAATTTTTTTCAAATGTTTTTAATGCATGGCTAGTTGAGTCTGCAAATGTGGAACCCACAGATATGGAAGCCCACTGCACTACCAAGTGCTATGAAGAGAAAAACGTGCAAAGCATTTAGAAGGATGCCTGATACTTAGCAGATGCTCAATAAACTGCTGAGTTGTTTGATTTAATTTTTAAAATACCTTCTTGTTGTAGAACACAAAGCTCCTTCATAGCATTTATGCATTTGAGTGTTACCAAACTGTGAGATAAGAGGCAACTGCATCTCAGTATGGTGTTGTTAATGATAGAAACAGTTTTCAGAGAGCTTCAATGAACGGCCCAATGTCATGTGCCTAAAAACACAGAGAGCTTGGACTTGAAAGTGATGTCGCTGGCTTTTAGCTTTAAGGAATCTTCTCTTGTGCTGACTGAATCATTATTTCTACAGCTTTGCTGCCTTTCCTCCTTTTCTCCCTGAATTTATTATAATTCTGCATTCACGTGCCTAGAAGAGTGGGAAAGATACTGAAACTTTTCAGACTTCTTTCAAAAATGTCATATTTCTGATACAAACTGGCAGTTACTTTTCCTGTTTCTAGAATAAAATCCTCAGAAAAGGTATCTTAAAGAAGAAAGGGCTTATTTTGGTTCACAGTTCAGAGGGTACAGTTCATCATGGTGGGGATGTCCTGGTGGCAGGAGCTGGAGGTAGCTAAAGTCGCACCTCAGTCAGGAAGCAGAGAACGAAGGATGAATGCCACACTCAACTAGTTTTCCTCTTTATGTGCAGTCCAGTACCCAAGCACAGGGAATGGTGCTGCCCACAGTGGACAGGTCTTCAAGGCAATTATCACAGTGGACAGGTCTTCATAGTCAATTAACCTAATCCAGATAATCCTGGGGCTGGAGAGATGGCTCAGTGGTTAAGAGCACGTGCAGAGGACCCAGGTATAAATTCCAGCACCCACATGGCAGCTAACAACTGTCTGTAACTCGAGTTCCAGGGTGATCCGATGCTCTCTTCTGGCCTCCACAGGCATTGCATGCATGGGTGCACTTATACACACACACGTGCAAGTAAAATAAATAAATATAGTTTTAAAGATAATTGTTCACAGGCATGCCCAGAGGCTTGTATCCCAGGAGATTCCAGATCTCATCAACCTGACAGGTGAGACTAACCATCAAGAGAGAATGCATGTGCACACATGTACACACACCTGCACACATGCGTGTATACCCCCCCACATTCATGTGTTTATATAAACTTTGTACATATATAACAATGTTAAATAAGCCCTTTGGATTATTCAGAAATAAAGTTATCCGTGATGAAACAGATTATTTCTGTCCTGTGATAAAATATTGAAAGTGGCCTGGGATAGTGGTACATGCCTTTAATTCCAGCACTGGGAGATCAGAGCTGATCTCTGTGAGATCAAGGCAAGCCTGGTCTACCTAGCAAGTTCCAGGCCAGCCAGGGGTTAGTGAAACCCTATCTTAAAAAAAAATTAATATATTGAAAGTAGCCAGAAAAGGAGAATCATTGTTGTCATCACAAGATACAAAAGGTATTGCAATACATAGTTCATAAATTCATATAAAACAAAACCAGAGTATTTAGTCTGACTGAAAAATGGCAACACAGAACCCATGTTAGAAAATGAAAGCGGCTCCCCTAATAATCAAGGATACCCTCTTCATGTTTACGATCAACAATCTTAAATAACTTGATTCTAGTATGAACTTAGAATTTTACCAAAGGCCTCTAGAAAATCTCCTCAAAAGGTTCTGCATATGGAGAGCTTTGAAAACATTAAAAAGTGAACCCTTTGCAAGGGAGGATTTCCTGTAGTTGGTTATAGTTAATGTTTTGTCCAAAAGATGCTTTTTTTTAAGACCAGTTTAACAACTGGAACAAACCTGCATGCTTCAGCCTTAGAAATGTATTCTGCATTATAAGACGCTGGGGAGTTTGTATAATATTTCTATGCCCAGAAAGTTTCCAATGATTGATTGATCGATTCGCTCCTTCATTCATTATGTTTTTATGTTTATTTATGCATGTGTGTACTTGTTCATGTATATGTGTGCCCATGTGTAGAGGCCAGAGGTAGATGTTGAGTGTCTTACTCAGTTGCTATTTTTTGAGACAAGGTCTCTCACTGAACCTAGGGTTTGACAATTGTACTAGACCGGTTGGCCAGCAAGTCTCAGGGATCTTCCTGTTACCACCTTCCCAGCACTGGGGTTACAGGCATACATGTCTGTGCTCAGCTTTTTATGTGGAGTCTATGGATCAAATTCAGGTCCCCATCCTCACAGAGCAAACACTTTGCCAACTGCGCTATCTCCTCAGCCCATATTCACTCTATTATAAACACTAGAAAATGACACCAGAAAATCATCCATTGAAATGCTTTTTCCTGGTATCTTTAGCGTACATGCTGAAATCAAAGCTGTCTGTTCTTTCTTGGTATGGACATGGCATCAGGAGACTTTTGCAATGTCTAGAGGCTCAGAGATCTGTGTTTCCTGATGAGACAAACACAGTGCATCTCCTATACCTTTCTTTCCTGGGAGTAGAGACTTCACTCTTGGAAAAGTAAGTTAACCACAGATAGTTTTACAATAGGGGCCAGAAAGAAGGCTTGGCCTGAGGGTTCAGGCCTTAGGCCAATAGGAATTCAAGAGAAAAGTGGTACCCCTGCCCACTCCTTTGAGGATGGTGACTGACTGTGGCGTGTTTCAGCTGCCTTTTCCATGTCACAACCAATTACAAATGATTTTCATCTAAAGACAGTGGGGAGTGTGGAGCTAGCCCTTAGATGACGACTTCAGAGACTGCAGCCCTCCCACAGCTCAGTCACGCTGGCTGAGGAGATCCATTTTCCTGGGAGGCTAATAATCTATTCACAGTACACTTACACTCGGGGTCTAGGAAGAGGAACGAGAATAGCAGAATGTATGAATTCTGAATTAAAATTCTAATTATTTTTAATATTATTTGGAATGATTCCTCTTAACCTAGAATACTAAGCTAGCGTTGAAGAGAAGATTCCAGACTGACCCTGGTTATCCCAACTGGTGGCACCCAGCAGTAGTGAGGAAATTCCAAAGCCTGGTCTTTAACTTTGCACATCTGGACGTTGGCCTGTTTTCTGGTCTACCCAGATTCAGAATGTCTGGTTGACATCAACCAATCTTATAAGTGACTGGTGCACAAGTCATAACATCAAGTGAATAGTTTGTAGTCAAACCGATTTCTTTCTTGTGGTACAAACTTAAAACTTCTCCTCATCCAACTCATCCCCTTCTCAGAATCACAAAAGCCAATTTAGAACCAAAAGGTTGTTTGGGGAACAAAGAATCTGACCACAAAGGGGTGGCTGGATGCTGTTAGTTTATTCAGATCGTGGGAAAGCCAAGTAAAAGAACTTTTCTTGTACCACCGTGGAGTGGTCCTCTCCAGTGAGTATGCAGCACACATTCTCAATCTCTTGGACCCTTCCTAGGAGGATACTAGATAAATGTGTACCTCTGGCTTCCACTTTTAAAGATGTCTCCTATAGCATTACATCTGGATGAGCTTAGTAAAAGTGCATTCTGGTCCTATAACTAGGCTACTTCAAACAGTCTTGATGGTTTTCCAGACTTTCCGAGGTGATATGACTCATTAGTTAGTTACATATGAGTTGGTTTTCTCATTGCTGCAGCAAATTTCCTAACAAACACATCTTAAGGAATTAAGGGTTTATTTCCTTGTTTATTTATTCATTTTGGCCCCCAGTTTGAGAGTTCAGTTTAGCATGTTGGAGATGTTCAGTGCCAGACCCCAGCCTATGGGATGGTGCCAACCATATCCAAGTCTTCCCTCTTCAGTTAACCCTTCTGGAAGTACTCTTATGGGCACAGCCAGGGGTATGGTCCATGGTATTTCTAAATCCAGTCAAGTTGACAGTGAAGATTGTGTGCTCCAGCTGATAGGTCCAAGTTCAGGGAGCCTCTGCTCTGTCTGTGTGGGCTATCATAATCCTCAGAGTAGGCTATCACAATCCTCAGATAGTTGTTGAGAAAAGAGAATTACTTTCATTTTCACCTTAACATGAGTGGGTCAGTATATTCTAACAAAATTTGCAAAAGTTAACAAGAAACTCAGCAGCAGGAGGCTGCAGCTCCTTAATTTGGCTACCTGAGAAAAAGACTAATTTAAATGAACAGCAGACTTAATCACAGCTTTGGTTTTTTAAAGCTCTGATTTAATGAAAAGATTCTTAATTGGAATGAGATCTCCGTTCTATTTCTTCCCTTTATCCTCTTTGACCAAAACCATTAGCCTTCAGTCTCCGCTTCCTCATCTATAAAATGAAAGAATCAAGCGACCTAGCTCCAGGGACCCTCCAGCTCCGTATTTCCTTTATTTAATGTGTCTATCTATAGCCCACAATGAACAAATTGCCATTGTCAGGCATGAGAGAGTACTTGAAGTCACTTGACGACCATCCCCAGTAAAACACTGCCACAAGTATATAACAATAGCAATAGCAATAGCAATAACAAAAAGATCCCATTCCCAAATCAGCTCAGAGATTGCCTTCAGGAATATACAGCATCTCCAAATGGGCTTGAATGGATGGCAGTTGCTTACAAAGCACTTACAGAGTCTATACGGTTTGCTTCAGTTCAGAGGGTGAAGGCGAGTTGGCAAGATGAAGGCAGTGTGGGCTCTACCCTCACAGCTCAGACCCAGAAGACAATGCAGACTCAAATAAAGCTGCTCTGTCACCTGGTTTGAAGTGTGTTATCTGAGGAGAACCATGTGAAGAATGCACAGGGGCTGGAGCAATTAATTCTATCCAGAAAGGAAAAGGGAAGGCGGCTTCTCAGAGGAAGTGACGTCAGAACCAGGCCTTGAGGGGTAAGTGGTGAAGAATGAAGACAGCAGGGCTGTAACCTAGGGCAGGGTGATGGGGACACTGGGCATAGGGACGAGGATGAATGGAGAGAAGAGATTTCAGGACGTGGGGTGGAAAATGGGAACAAGGTGAATGGGTTGTGGCTGATGCTGAGGTCATCGTGTGTGTGTGTGTGTGTGTGTGTGTGTGTGTGTGTGTGTGTGTGTGTGAGAGAGAGAGAGAGAGAGAGAGAGAGAGAGAGAGAGAGCTGTGTTTGTGGCTGTTCATGCCCATATGTTCATGCGTACAGGCCAGAGGTCAATATCCAGTGTCTTCCTCAATTATTGTCCACCTTACTTTACGAACAGGGTCTTCCTCTCACTGAACTCGGGGCTCACAGTTCCAGCTATTCTGACTAGCCAGTGAGCCCCAGGGGCACAGCCCCCTGTCTCCACCTCCAGTGCTAAGGTTACCGCCACCTGCTTCCATACCTAGCTTTTATGTAGGTGCTGGAGGTCCAAACTCAGCCCCTCGTGCTTGCCCAGCAAGCACTTTACCCACTGAAACAGTCCGTCAGTCTCCTAAGGGTCATCTTTAAGCTGGTGAGTTCCGCGGTCAGATTAGTATTTTGGAGAAGTCAATGTTATGGAGAAAGTTTTAACAGGAAAAGCCCAGAGGACAGCAGAGAGGCCAGATAATACTATAAGAGGAACTGGTGGGGCACATGTTAATCAAGTAGCAGGAGGAATGGGTTTGGGAATGTTCCAGAAGGAAGTCCTACAGGAGCTTGGCAAGTAATTAGATACAGATAGTGACAAGGAGCGAGCCTCAAACGAAGAGCTCAGGAGGTCTGTGTAAGAACCCACGGGACTTAGGGTCAGAGGCCTCCTTTGTGCTTAGGGGCATTGCTAACAGAAAATTGGTACTAATAAGCATGAGTGAAAATCAGCCTGGCCTCCAGTGATACAAGGGCCCAGTGAATAAAAGTCAAATCGAAAAGATTCTTGGTATCTATAAACTCTGTATGGCCATGAGAAATTGATGACATAAGAAAATTACAATGAAAGAAATCAGAAAGTTGGGTTGGGGTGTAGCTCAGATGGTGCTCACCTAGCATTCACAAAGCCCTAGGTTAGATCTCCAGCACGACATAAAATATAAACTCAGCCAGGGTGATACATGTCTATAATCCCAACGCTTAGGAGGCAAAGACAGGAAGATCAGAAGTTCAGTGCCACACTTACCTACATAGCGAGTTCCAGGGCTGCCCGAGATGCAAAGCAAAACAGCAAAATATAAATGTGGTGGTTTGAATGAGAAATGTCCCCTATAGGCTCAAGTATTTGAATACTTGGTATGGCCCTCAGTTGGTGGCACTGTTTGGGGAAGCCACGAAATCTTTAGGAGACAGAGACTTGCTGGAGGAAGTATGTCACAGAGAGTGGGCTTTGAGAGATCAAAGCTGAATCTCACTTCCAGTTTCACTCTCTGTTTGCTGTGTGTGTTTACCCTTGGAGAGGTTGAGCTCTCAACTTCCTGCCCTGCCTGCCTCAGGTCATGCTTCCCCGCCATGACCCAACTCTTATCCCTCTGGAACTGTAAGCCCAAATAAACTCTTCCTTCTGTAAGTTTCATTGTTCGTGGTATTTTGTCACAGCAACAGAAAAGTAACTAATGCAACCAACTTGAAAAAAAAATAACTTTTTTTAATCGTATTGTATGTTTTCTTTTCTTTTCTTTTTTAGAAGCATTTCATTACAGCTTTAACCTATTCAATAACAATTGCGAGTGAAGCACCACTTAGGACACAGCTCTTTCAAAATTCGCTGGGAATTTTAGGTTCACAGTTGAATTGATACAGTTATGCAATATTGAACTCAGTATAAACCCTGTAAGACATAAAACTGAATGAGTTTTTAACCTTTAAAAAAAGATTTCCATTTCATTTTAAAATATACTGTTTCATACAGAAACTCATTGTTTTTATTAATAACAATTAGATGTTGGCACATGCACCTCTAATCTGTATGTATCTGATTATTAGTAGTCATAGTCAGTTGCACTTGGATCCTCGGCACCTGTGTATGGATATAAACTCATCCACTGTTGGTGGGGCTGCAAACTGGCTCAACCCCTATGGAAAGCAGTGTGGAGAACTCTTAAAAAACTACAAATGAACCTACCATACGACCCAGTTATACCACTCCTGGGCAAATACCCAAAGAACTCATCCTATTGCAGAGACACATGTACATCCATGTTTGTTGCCGCTCTTTTCACAATAGCTAAGAGATGGAAGCAACCTAGGTGTCCCTCAACTGACGAGTGGATAATGAAAATGTGGTTCATTTATACGATGGAGTTTTACTCAGCAGTAAAGAAAGATGAAATCATGAAATTGCAGGTAAATGGATGGAACTAGAAACTGTTATACTAAGTGAAGTAACACAGACTCAGAAAAAAAATCGACATATGTTCTCCCTCATATGTGGATCCTAGAACCAAACCCTGATAAGTGAGTATGTATCCAGACATAACTACAGGAACGAGGATAATGGAAAGGAACCAGGGAGGTAAAGACAAAGAGAACCTGAAAGAGAAGAACAGTAGGAAACAGGCCTTAATTAGGGAGATATGGAAAAAAATTAACTTTTGAAAAAAATTAGTTTTAAGAGTTTGAGGCTAATTCAGTTGGTGGAGAGTTAGCCTAGCATGCACAGGGACTGGGGTTCAATGCCCAGCATTGCATCAACCAAGCCTGGTGCTACACGGCTGTAATCCCAGCCCTTGGGAGGTGGTGGAACGAAGATCAGACCTCAAGGTCATCCTGGGCTACATAGCAAGTTCAGAGTCAACCTCAGCTAAAGACCCTGTATCAAAAAGAAAAAAGAAAAAGGTAATAAAGATTTTGAACCTACTGCTTGTTAGAATACGATTTTTATGTGTGCCTTTTCTTAGGGCTCTTGTATGTTTTTACTTTAGTTTCTTTGTGTTTACTCGCTTACATATGACATTGTTAACTGTAGAATAGACAGTGAAGCAATCACAGCACAGCCCACTTTGAGTGTGTTTTTGGTTTTAGCATTCCAACTGTAAAAGCGTCAGCCTTTCCCTGCCATGCCATGAACCGCTGAGCCTCTCTTGTTTAGCAGATCATCAGATCTTAGGGACTGAGTTTCTGTGTAAGTAGAAGGCACAGGCCAAGTGCTCTCTGCCATCCCTGTGATTGTGAAATGGAAGAGGTAACTGACACTGGCCAGCCAGTGGCCAGACTACACTGTCTGCAGATCTTCTGGGAAAATGACTAAGGAACGAGTCCATCCTGGGAACTTGTATTTTTATACCAAATAAGACATAAAATAGCAATGTTTTAAAAATTATTTTTGCCAATTTAATGGAATAAATGCATGAAAAACTACCTACTTTTTGTGTTCTCTTAACTTTTATTATCCTGCTTTCCTTTTTTAAAAGATTTGTTTATTATTTTTATTTGATGTGACTGAGTATTTTGCCTTCATGTATCTAAATGCACCTGTGTTGTGCAATGTCTGCAAAGGCCAGAAGAGGGCGTTAGATCCTCTGAAACTGGAGTTACAGTCAGTTGTTAGCTGCTATGTGGGTGCTGGGAACCAAATCTGGGTCCTCTGCAAGAGCAGCCAGTGCTCTTAACCACTGTTTTATTTTTTTTAAATCTCATTAATTCTTTGACAATTTCATATCAGTACACAATGTAACTCGATCATATCCACCTTTCCACTCCCCAGATACCACTCATGTTCCCTTCCCACCTCTTGTTCTCTTTCCCTTCCTTCCTTCCTCCCTCCTTATTTCCCTCCCGTTCTCTTTTTAACCCACTGAGTCCAATTAGTGCTGCCTACTGGATGGTCGACTTAGCTTACTGGTGTGATTGCATGCAGGCCACCACAGCTGTTGTGAGTTTATGAGTGCCACATCCAGAACATAGCATCTCACAACCCTCCTCCCCATCCTCTGGCTCTTAACAGTCTTTCAGCTCCATTTTCCATGATGTTCCTTGAGCCTTGGGGAACTGATATAGATGTCTCATTTGAGGATGACCTCTCAACAGTCCCTTGTTCTCAGCCCTTTGCCCAATTATGAGTCTGCACTACCACTCACTGCCCACTGAAGAAGAGCTTCTCCAGCCAAGGCTGAGAGCAGAGCTGAACTATGAGTATGGACAGAAACATGTAGAAGGCAATTAATTTTGTTTCATTTGAGGCAGGCTCTCATGATGTAGCCCAGGATGACCTCCAACTGATTATGAAGCAGGCTGGCCCTGAACTCCAGGCAGTCCTTCTACTTCAACACCTGGAAGTGCTCAGACTGCAGGAATGAGCCATCAGTGCTGTCCTTAATCCTCAAAACGATAAAACATAGGCTCTTATTATCCTTCTTTTTTTTTTTTTTGGACAGGGTCTCCCCCCCCTCCCCACCTCCTCCCAGGTCCTAGCCCGCCCAGAACTCACTATGTGGACCAGTCTGGCCTTGATCTCACAGAGCTCTGCCTGCCTCTGCCTCTGCCTCCCAAGGCTGGGATTAAAGGCATGTTCCACCACGCCCTGTGTTTGTTAGCCATCTTTAACAGAAAACTGAGGCAGAGAGGTTGAATGTTTGGCCGAACTTCACATGACCAGTAAATGGAAATGCTAGGGTTTGAGACAGGCATTTCAACCCCAGAGTTCCTGACCTTAAACCCTATGCTCTGCTGCCTACAATAAAATGAGCAAATAAATAAGTCTGTAAGTCATATGACCAATTATTTTACAATATTTACAATTAATGAGAAGTTAAATGTATGAACTTTGCTAGCATAGAAACATATGTAGCATTTTGTTTCTGTGGGCAAATAAGGTTGTAAAAGTAGGTAGAGGGCTGAAGAGATAATTTGGTTGGTCAAGTACTTGTTGGACAAACATGAGGGCCTGAATTTGATCCCCAGAACACAAGAAAAAAAGTCTGGGTGTAGAGGTGCAGTTTAATCCTGTTTCTGGGAGGCAGGTGTATCCCTGTGGCTCACTGATCAGTCAGCCTAGCTGAATCACTGAGCTCCAGATCAGTGTCTCAAAACACAAAGTGGATACCACTTCTTGATAGTCACCTCTGGCCCCACATATATGCACACACACTTGCATGTGCACCCACACCACATGTATATGCACCCCCACAAGAACACACAAATAGGCACATCACAGCACCATTACTTTAAAAATAATTATATACATATTATATATGCACATACCATTTAGGCATAGAAGGAATATATGCCCACAAATTAACAATATTATTTCTGGGTAGAGGAATTATGAGTATCTTTTATTTACCAATTAATAATTTTCTAAAATAAACTTAAAAATTGTATTTGAACTTCCTGTTTCTGGTATAAAATGTGAGGGATTTGAAAGTCATCTCTCCTGTCTTCACAGGACAAAAGGTAAACATGTTGAATCAGACCACAGACTCCAAGGAACATGTAGGGAGACTGAATGGCAGCAGGGAAGAAACCAAAGCAATTAGAAAGGCTCCGGTTTCTGATACTGCCGGTACGGGAAACACACAGCTTTCTCCACATCCTTCACACTGAAGGCCTCGCTGCCTCAGTGCCTTTTACACAACACCTCACACCCAGCCCTCAACAAAGAAATTGTAAGGCACAGCAAAAAAACAAGATCCACGATCGTTAGACACCAGGCAAGTACAGAAATGATTCAGAAATGACAGAGATTTGAAAATGATCAGACCAGAAATTCAAAACTAACTCTCATCTAGCAGAGAAATAGAAACTAAGAAAGAACTGAAGGGAAATGCTGGAAAGTAAAAACACCGTGACGGAGATGAAGAGGCTTATGATGGGCTCATCAGCAAACTGGACTCGACTGTGGAAAGAATCAGTCAGTTGGAAGATACACCATGAAAGAGTCTAAAACTAAAATACAAAGGAAAAAAAAGTCAGAGCAGAATATCTAAGAACTACAGAACAATTCCAAGAGACATAAAACATATGTAGGTGGTTTGAATGAGAAATGTCTCCTATAGGCTCATGTACTCAGTACCTGGCCCCAGTTGATGGAGATGTTTAGGGAGGTTATGGAACCTGTAGGAAGTGGAGTCCTGCTGGAGGAAGTATATCACTGGGGGTGGGCTTTGAGTGCTCATAGCCTAGCCCCATTTCCTCTTTTCCCTCTTGGCTACCTGTGTGCAGCTGGAATGTGATCTCTCTGCTTCCTGATTGCCCCTACATCACATGTTCCTGTTTCCATGGCTATCTGGACATAATGGACTCTATCTCTCTGGAACTATAAGCCACAATAAACATTTCCTCAAGTTGCTGCTTTTGGTCCTGGTATTTTTGTGACAGCAACAGAAAAGTAACTAATACAACATGAAACGAGAGTAACGGAGAGGAAGAAACAGAAGAAATATTTGAATCAATAATGGCCAAGATTTTGACATTATTAATAACAGACATTGTGCTATTTTTTAAGCAGCCTTCCATGACTTTGAAGACAGAGTTGAGAAAACAGTTTCAAGGAGGAAGGATTTATCTGGCTCACTGTTTCAGTGGTTTCTGTCCACGTGAGGCCCACTATGGGAGAAGAGAGAGGCACGGGAAAGCTGCTTACCACATGGAGGTCAAAAGCAGAGAGAAACAGAGAAAGGAACCTAGCGAAAGACTCTTCAAAGGGCATGGCCCTAGTTATCTACTTCCTCCAACTAAGTCTTACTTCCTAGTTTCTGTCACTTGCCAATAATGTCATCCACTTATGAACCCATCAATGGGTCAGCTCATTGGTTAGGTCAGAGTCCTTATGATCCAATCACTTCCATTTGACCATCGACAAACAACAAAATCCTTAGCCCTTAGGGAATATTTCTGATTCAAACCATAACAGACACCAAACCACAGAGGTAGAAAATTCTGAGAACACCCAGCAAGATAAATACAGAATAAGCAGAGGCTGGAGAGATGGCTCAGTAGTTAAGAGCATTGGCTGCTCTTGCAGAGGACCCAGGTTCAATTCCCAGCACCCACATGGCAGCTAAACTCTGTTCCTAACTCTAGTTCCAGGGGATGGGATTGACCTCTTCTGAGTCCCATGGGCATTTCACAACACAGATGCAGGCCATATGTACATGCAGGCACTGCATTAGTGTACATAAAATAAAAATAATAAATAAAATATTTATAAATATGGCATAAATAAATTTCTACCTATGCATATCATCATCATATACAAAATGCCAAAGTCAAAGAGAAGCTCTTAAAAGAGGCCCAGGGAAATAAGCATCTTACCTCCACAGAAACAGGGACAAGAATACATAGTCTCTTCAGAAGCCTTGCAAACAAGAAGGAAGTAGAAAGTCTTGGGAAGAGTTAAAAGTCCACTACCCTGAATACTGTACTCGGTACAACGGTCCTTTCAAAGGGAAGGAGAGAAACATTCTCAAATCAAAACTGGGGAAGTCTGTCAGAAGAACACCTGCCTTGCTAGAAATGCTTCAGAGAAATTGTTCAGAGAGAAAAGAGTACCGCTGGGGAGAAACTTCCATCTACATAAAGAACAGAGTTACAGAAAGAATGAATGAAGAAAGCCAGAGCCTGTGTTCACACAGAAGATTCAGGAGCCCAAAGTCGCTACCACTGTGACTACCAGTATCGGCCTCCGAGCTTTGAGAGAGGAGGGCACACTCAGTCCCCGAACCTCCCAGAAGTGGTTTCTCCTGCCTTCCGTCTCTCCCCAGTCCTCCCCAAATAACTGGCATAGTCTACTCTTTCAGGCCCTCAGCACCATTCAACCAAACTTAAGCCACCATACGACAAGCACTGTAACATCCCCGTGCATTCATGTAAGACCCTGCAAGTACTCTAACCAAGATAATATGGAGATTCTCTGACCCTTGCTGTAAAAGAGAAGGATCAAAATCCCATCTGTCACGCCTGGGAGGTATTAATTTATTCACAACACAGCATTGATATTCTGTAACTTAAAGACCAAATTCTGAAGACAGATCTATAGTTAGACTAGCAAGAAAAAAAAAAAAAAGAAGACTCATCCAGTTGTCTACATTCTTTATATAGACTAGAAGGAAGACTATAATAGATTTTATATGCATAACGAGTGTCATGAAAAGTTGTGAAGAAGTCCTAACCCTGTATCTCTCAATACAATGGTGTTTGCTAATAGTCTGTATATAAATGCAATCAAGTTAAAATGAGGCCGTGGTGGATGGAACCACACCCTCAATCCCATGACTGGCATCCTTATGAGGAGAGAGAATCAGAGACCCATAGGCCTACGCAGAAGGGGGGTGGTCATGTGATGACAGGGGTGGACACTAGAGTAAAGCAACTACAAGCCAAGGAATGCCAGTGATGGCCAGGAGCCATGAGATGCCGGGACAGATGGGGCAGGGCTCTTTCCTATGGCACAGCTCTGCTAGTGCCTCAACTGTAGATTCTTAGATTCTCCAGAGCGGTCAGCAAATAAGTTCCCTTGTTTTATAATTCCTTTTTCAGCCCGTATAGGAAAAGTGATTTTTGGCCTCATTGAGCCCTTACTATGACTATGTTTGCAAAGAGGGATGTGGCAGAGGATGCAGGAGGGACAGTGATACAGGAGAAAGATGCAAAAGGACAGAGACAGAACAAAGATGGTGCAGAATCCTAAGATCCCTTACCGCAGTGCCATGCCTACCCTAGAACCTAGGAACAGAAGGCTGTCTCTTAAAGCATATATTGGGATTCTGTTGTGTAGAATGACTTGTGTTAGGTGCTGAGGATAAGATCCACTCTCCTTCCTCCCTTGGGATTTGGCATGTCCATGGGAGACATAGCCCTTGAACAAACAACTACACTCATAAATACTGCAGTAAGTGCTTACCTCTGAGAATAGAGATTCTGGCAGAGGCACAAGACCCAGCCTCTGCCCAACAGAAAAGGATTTTCTGAGAAAGTGCTGCTTGGACTGAGACCACCTGATGCATGGAGAGGAATTTCCAACTGCAGAGAAAGCAGGCAGACACAGGTAGGAAAGACCATGTGTGAGATGGCGGGAAGAGTGCATGGGGCAGGGAGGACTGTGTGAGGAATATGCAGAGAGACCCTGACCTTCAAAGGACTAGAAGCTTTTGCTGCTTCAGGAAAGCTCAGCAAGTCCAAATGGAAGGAGGGAGGGAGACCCGGGCAGGGAAACGCGGAGGGGTCAACACGTGCCTGTTCTTCCCTTTAGGATTGGGATTGTCACCAGGATATTGCACTGGATCCTAGCCATCTCTCCAGTCCTTGTAAGCTGAGACACACAGAGCGCAGTGCAGAAAGCAGGTGGGGTTTATTACAGAGCAAAGCGGAGCACTCTCAATGGGTAAGAATAGACAGTAGTCAAAGAGAATCAGTCTACAGTCTAGTGAGTTTTATTAGACTTCGGAAGCCTCTCCTAGTCCAGATGACTGGCAGGCCCATTTCTCCTCCCAGAGGAGGAGAAAATGGCATTTCCTTATTTATTTATTTATTTATTTATTTTTAACAGAAAGCCTCTGCTAGATAGCAGTCTTATCAAGTTTAGATAGTTACCCATTAATGCCTTCCAAAATGCCATGCCTCCAACGAAGGTCAGAGATGGAACTCAGCTCCCATGCTTCCAGCCACTAATGAAAGTCCTACATTTTCAGTTCATGATTTTATAAGCTGCAGATTATGAGCAAGGAATCCATCCCCTTGACCTTCAAGTCTTCTGATGTCTAACTGGTGACTTAATGAGAGAAAAGGTGGTAACAGCAGATTTTAATGACAACACCAGCACCTGCCTGCACTGTTTTCAAATATTCGTGTGTGTGTGTGTGTGTGTGTGTGTTCCTGTATATGTGGGTGTATGTGGAGGCCAGATGACAAACTCAGAGTCATTCCTCAAGCATCATCTATATTGTGTTTATTTTCAGATAGGGTCTCTCATTAGCCTGGAGCTTACAAAATAGGTTAGGCTGTTTGGACAGTGAGCCCCAGGGATCTGCCTGTCTCTGTCTCCCCAGCTCTGGGATTATAAACAAACACCATCATCTGGCTTTTTTAGGTGAGTTGTGAGGATTGAACTCAGATCCTCATGCTGGCACAGCAAGTACTTTACCAAATTAATCACCTCCCAGGCCCTTCAAAAGATTGCCTCCTGGGTGCTGGGATTAAAGGTATGCACTACCATATCTGGCAAGGTGAAGGTGGTTTTTGCCATTTCCTAAACAGGCATGGCACCTTACCTAGAAGTGTTGTCTCCTGTATTTGCTTTTCTGGATTCTACTAGACAGGCATTTTAGAAGTTGGATTTACTTGTAGAAAATTGGGGGGTGGGGCGTGAGTTAAATTTGGGATGAAGTGATAGTTGCTTTCCCTCCAGAAATCTGTTTTCTCTGATTACCATCTGTCAGACCGTGTGAAATCAACAGATGCAATTCCTTAGAACAACAGGACATCAGCACAGAGAAGCATTGTTTCTTGTAGGTACTGCTTAAAATCATGAGCTATGAAGTCAGACTACTTGAATCTGAATCTACTATTTCCTACTTCCTAGCTGTGTGTCCTTGACCAAGTTACATAGTCCCTCTGTGTTCCCTTTTACCTGTGGAAGAGTAGACACTACTGTAGAAGAGGAAATGACAGTATAGGCCAAGAATGCCAAAGGTGTCCTGGTGCCTAGTTAAATAGTAAGTATCGCTATTATTTAATTACATATAAATTTCAAGAAGCATATAAAAGGGTTTTTATTCCCCCTAAATTTAAAATAATTTGCTCTTTAAAACAGTCCCATTTCTTGATTTATAACAGTGACTGCCACTTGTGTGCTGGTAATAATTATGTAATAGCAACAGGACTTTTAAAGAACTGTCTCTTACAGGGGTTCTTGATTGGGCTTAGTACACTGAATAAGAAGAGACTGTTTGATCAATATTAAGTTGTTTTCTGATAGAGTCAGGACAATACACATTCAAAATGTTTAAAGCTGACAACACTGGAATTGGAGAGATGACTCAGTGGTTAAGAACTCTGGATGCTCTTGAAAAGGACTGGGGTTTGGTTTTCCAGTACCCACATGGTGGCTGTATTACTTTTCTGTTGCTGTGATTAAACACCATAACCAAGGGAACTTATAAAAGGAAGAGTTTTTAAAAGGAAGAATGTACATGGGTGCACTTACATACATGTAGGCAATACACTCATACACATAAAATAAAAGTAAAAATAAAAAATAATTTTCTTTTGAAAAAAGCTAACCACCTCTAAGCCCATGGTATACAATTTTCTTTGCTTTCCGGGTCATTAGAAGCAGACTAGCCGCATGTGAAGTCCATCTACAGGCATTCCTTTTATACCTGCTTCGTGCCCGTCTCCAAATTTGCAGAGAGCTGTGGCCTCTCCCATTCTCTTCCCCACTGTGCTCATAATTGAAGTGTACATTGATGCTTGGACACTCACATGCATTTATCACCGAAGCTTGTGCAGGTTAAAAGTCATCCCTTAGCCCAGCAGACAGGCTGCAGATTGTCGTTCCCCTAGCTGCAAAGCAAGATCCTCATCTATTAGCTTCATAAATCACTTTTCCAAGCAGCCCCTGACAGACGCAACTCACAGAACCGGTTAGCTCTGAACCTGTCACAGATTGCAATAGAAAGTGGTGGCCCCATTGTTTCCTCTGCAGTGTGTCCCCCAAACGCGTGCACTGTGCGCAGCTGAGCACTCCCAGCCTTGTTGACAGGATTATTTTTAGAAAGTGATGCCTTCCCATTTATAAAGCTCAGAGAGAAGCAACGTGGGTGTAGGCGGTTGTTCTAAGCCCCGGCTGCTGAAGTCATCTGTGTGGAACTTTGAACATCACGGATGCTGTCTGACCTCACTCTGGCCTGGGTTGCCTTGCCTGTGTGGATGACAGGGGCAGGGACAGGGAATTTCTGTAAGCTGGATTGCCTGTCAGGCAACTCCACCCCCAAACCAACTGCATCAGAACCTCCTTCCATGGGCAGGGCCCAAGAGAGGCACTGATCGCTTAATCACCTGCCAGGGGAATCCTAACACATAGCCAGGTCCAAGAACTATAGCCCTAGGTAGACTGAAATCACTGGCTTGTTTCAGAAATACTGAGGGCTACTACCTGCAAGGCCTGGGCCATCACAGAGCAGTTAATGCACTAAACATTTCCTGCCCTCCTGAGCTTAGAAACTTGAACCAATGTCTTCAAAGGTCAAGCCTAGTGTTAGAAATGTTTTGTTTTGTTCTGTTTTGCTGAGACAGGGTCTCACTATGAAACCCTGGATGGTTTTACTTGCTATATAAAACAGGCTGGCCTTGAACTCATGGTGATCCTCCTGCCTCTACCTCTTGAGTACTGGGATTCCAGGTGTGCACCACCACACCTGACTAGTATTGGACTTTGTGTGTGTAGCATGTATGTGTGTGTACACATACATGCAGGTGACCATGCATGTGTGTGGAGGCCAGAGGGTGACGTCATGGCTGGCCCACTATTACTTTCCTCCTGGATTTTTTGAGATGGGGATCATTGAACCTGGAGCTTGACAACTTGACTAGCCAACCCAGGGACCCTCCTGTCTCCACCTCCCCAGTGCTGGGATCACAGGTGTGCTATCACACCTGGCATTATACCTGGGGGCTGGGGATCTGAACTTGGGTCCTCATGCCTTGGCAGCAAGAGCTTTACCCACTGAGCCATCTCCCTGGTTCTGCACTGGGCATTTTTAAAACCTCATCACGCAAGAGTGGGGAAATCAGACATGTTTAGTCTTAGTTCCTCTGCTTCATGGATGTTGGGTTTGGGGTGAGTTATGTAACTGTTCTAAGTCTGTTTCCTTATCTTTAAAATGGTAGAGAGCAAATCTTCCATTCTAGAGCTGTTATAAGTTTTAAATGAAAAAAGAAAAAAAAATCAATAGAAATCTCTGTGCAGTAGCTCTTCCCATATGTACTAGGCATTCAATAAAGGCTCCCTTTCTCCCTTCCCTCCTCCCCTTCATTTCTCTCACTGTCCTTAAAGCAATAGGTTGGGCCCAGTATGTGTGATGGACAGTTGAAACAGGAGACAGAGCCTGTGCTTTCCAGGAGCTATGGTTTAATAAACACTTGGAGTGGCCGCATCATACACAAGCTACTCCTGGGTGAGCAGAGTCGGCTACTTTTACTGCCACAGGAATCTGGCTGGAGAGAAATAATCACTAAGAATCAGGAGCCAGAGAGGGTTTCCCAAAAAGGAAGGATTTAAAAGGAGTCTTGGGAAGTGAGTAGGTTTTACCAGAAGAGAAAGTGGGTGTAAGAGGCTTAAAAAGGAGAATAGCAAAGTCCATTTATATATGACATTTGTAGATCATATTTAAAGATAAACTGTACTTTGTGAGCATTTGTTTGACCTGTGTCTTTGTACAACCTTAACCAAAAAAGTTGAGATTCCCTTTTTAATGGTTGTCTGCATGGATAATAGCATGAATTTTATGTTTAAGAGCAGGCAGAAGAGTATCTTTTGTTTTATTTGCATCTTCCTTGTTTTATTATTTAAAATTTCGCAAGCATCTAGATATGCTTTGCTTACATTCTAGGGTGAAGAGGGACACCAGCACATCTTGCTAGGAAAAAAAAAAACTTCATAAATAACAATGGGCTTTCTGAACACATAGGGCAAAAAGCTGAATAAAAGGATGACATCATCTTCCTTTGAGTGAATTTTCATTCAAATTATGATCTGAGTCCTGCTGGAGGCTTGTCTAGAATAGTCTCCTGGCCAGTTGTAAATAGCAGTGAGGCTGTCTCTGCTCAAGCCTCTGACTCAGGGAGCCCCCCCTCACAGTAGCTGCCTTTCTTATGTTCTCTGTACTGCAAGAACTGGGCCTCCCCAGGCTCTGTGGACACTTACTGATATCCTCCCCCTCTGCTGACATGACTTCCAGTGACCTACTTTGAAAAATGCGATGAACTTGGCTAAATGCCAAGGAATTGGGGGTGCAACAGGGACTTCCTGGAGGGCTTCTGGCTGAAGGCAGCAGACTCTCTGGGGGTCCTTGCCTAAGCTGTGTGAATGGTTTTGTTTTGGTAGTGGTTATGCTCTCTTTCTTCTTTCTTTTTCCCCACCCCCAGGGGCCTTGGCTGTTACAATTCATCTTTATGCTTCTGGAGTCTCAGGCTATTGATTTGCTGGGCATGTTGTTAAGTCAGAGAAAGGCAGCCAATCAGAGTAGGAGTCTGCCCTGTCTCCCTGCTGCAAACCTTTGAATGTGAAGAAGAGGTTGAGCTGAGCTCCCAGCTGCAGTTCTGGAGTGCCCTGCAGAGAGGATGCAGAACCAAATCCCAGATCAGCCACCGGTGGCCAAGTCCATCCCTGGCTCCCACAAGCAATCTTAGCTAAGCCTGGCTTCTGCCCAGTTCATATGTCACTGTATCTGGCTTTTAAAATCAACATGAATGTCTAGGGGGGTGAGGAAAGGAGAAGCCAGGGGGAGGAGGGCAGAAATGGGGTTACCGTGAACTTGACTCTGCAGGTCATGATGAGTCTAGGTTACCCCTTTCTCCCTACCTTCAGGACTGCCCACTGAAAAAAGAAGCCAGCTTTAGATCTAGGGAAATCATCTGAACTTGTAAATCAGCTTCTAAAAGACTCTTTCCTGGAACAGATGCTCTGAGTTTGGAATAAGTAAAATTCCTAGCGTGCACGGTCTGATAAGGCTCTTCTCAGGGTGAAGTGTTTCTTTGCACAGGCTTAGAAAGAAGGGAAGATGACTTGTCAGGTCTCCCCTTAGGATACTTGAAGTATAATCATCCCTAAAACAGTTTGGCCTGGGCTTAGGGTATAGCTTAATGGTAGAGTGTATGTCTTAGCATGTTAAGGGCTGTGCATTCAATCCCAAGTAGTATCTAAAAAACAAGCAAAACAACACACACACACACACACACACACACACACACACACACATACGCACACACACAAATGCAAAAAGCTTGGCTTATTATCAAATAAGAAAGAAGAGGGTAATTGCATTTTAATTCATATTGAGTCTAAAATAGAATATTCAATATTTATCTGAAAGGTTCATTTAAATAACAGATCTATAACACCTGACTTACTGTTCAGAGAGCCTCTCTCCTCATTTATTTGGTGTTTCCAGGCTATATTCTTCATGATTTTCTGCCCTGGAGTCCTTTCCAGTGACAAGGATCCCTGTAAAACCTGCCACTGCCATTTCCAGCCCAGCTGGTCCTCGTCAGTTTTGGTTTATGGAATACAATCAATTTGAGAGCTATAGAAACTTGCCAGAGAGAGAGAGAGAGAGAGAGAGAGAGAGAGAGAGAGAGAGAGAGAGCCAGCAGAATGTTAAATATGGAATTGCTACCCTGAAATGCAATACATGATGTTTCATATAAGTTTACAGTTGGCAGCCCATTGGTGAATGCTGGTAAAAATGTGGGCACATGGGCAAATCCCTTTACCCACTGGGGAATCTTGTCCACGCAATATCAGCTCCACATCACTGGCTGTTGGCCTTCTCCTGCTTACTCAGCAGACCAACTGCATGAGGGAAAGGGTGGAATTACAACATGAGTTCAACACACAGCAGTTCTTGGCTGTCCTCACCATATGGGCTGGTCTCCATCCTTGCATCATCATTGGCAAACAAGCATCTCTTTCTTCAACCCAGAGTTCTGCAGCTTTCTGGTGGACAGATGTCAGAATAGAGGCAACATTGGAGCCAACAATTTGTATCAGCAGGATCTCTCACACATGTATTCCCCTGGCAACACGCTTCACTTAAAAAAGCTTAATGAGGGCCTGGAACATGGCTCAGTGGGTAATGTGCTTGCTGAATTTGGATCGTCAGTACCCATGGAAAAGCCAAGTGTGGTGGAGCACACCTCTAGTCTTAGAGATGAGGATGCAGAGACAAGAGGATTCTGGGAGCTCATTGGCTAGCCAATCTAGCTGAAATGGCTCAGTGAGAAACCCTGTCTCCAAAATTAAGGCAGAGATGGACAGAAGAAGATAACCAGGGTTGGAGAGATGGCTTAGTGGTTAAGAGCACTGGATGCTCTTATAGAGGACCTGGGTTTGATTCCCAGCACCCACATGTTGGCTGACAGCTATCTGTAACTCTAGTTCCAGGGGAATTTGGCTGCCTTCTTCTCTCCTCAGTGGGCATTGCATGACACAGGTGCACTTACGTACATGCAGGCAATACACTCATACACATAAAATAAAAATGATAAATGAAATATTTTTTTAAAAAGATAGCCAATGTTGACTTCACATGCACATGCACAGGTGAGTATACCCATATGTACACATGTGTACACAAACACATATACACATGCACCCCCACACACACACACGACTGAGTGAATGTTCTAGTATCCAAGACCTATCACCACCATGACAAAAAAAAAACCCAAATGCCTCTAAGGAGGTAACAAAGGACAGGGGGACCAAGTCCAGGCTGACAGGGCCTAGCCCTTGTGAACACAGGAGTAGAAACAACAGCTATGAAACCTATGAAACAGGGAGTTTATTAAAGAAAGAACATACCATGAATGACAGCAAGAAGGTCATGTGTCTGCCAGTGTCCCAAACAAAACATGAATCATTACAACTTAGACAGGGCTCTGTAGGATACATGGCCAGATGGGATGGAAAAGAGATGATGGCTGAGTGGAAGCTTCCATATTGTTTCCCCAAAAGAGCCTCCGGTGTTAATTATCTTTGTATTACTATGACAAATTACTTGAAAAAAACAACCTAAATAAAGGTTTATTTTGGCTTGTGGTTTTAAATTTTGGTCCATGGTGGGCAGGATCCATCACAAATAGACTTGTGGTGAGGCTGAATGACACGGGGGAAGAAGAGTGTGGTGGAACAAGGCTGCTTACTTCATAGTGGCCAGGAAGCAGAGAGACAAGAAGACTGGAGACAAGAAGCATCTTTTGAAGCACGTCCCCAATGACCTACTTCCTCCATCTAGCTTCCACTATCATTTCCAACACCACCAATAATGCCCTCAGATTATGAGTCATCAATAGATTAATGCAATGATTAGGAGAGAGCCCTCATAATACAATCAGTTACTGATTGCTGAACTGCATTCAAGACTGCTGTTACTGTTTCTGAACTGCATTCAAGACCATGCTTAAACACATAAACTTTTGAAAGGACTCTTCATATCCAAACCACTGAAACTTCTGTTTAATTTTATAGGCCAAGCACATGGCTTTGAGTGTTTGTTAATGCTCACCAACATCCTAAGCATCTGGGTGCATATGATGCTATACCATGTGTCACTCAAACAAGATAGGCATCCCTAAAGGAATATGTCAAAACAAAACAAAGCCTCTTTATGCTATTCAGGATGGTACCACATCTCCTTTCTCCTTTCCCCAGTGAAGTTTTATAAGTATTTCTCTTTAGAGAACTAGTTCTGCTATTACAAGATAATCCACAAGAATAATAAAAACAAAGGAAAAGGGAGGAAGAGCAAAGGAAAGAGATTTGGACCCTGGCTTATGACATCGTGCATCTGCTCTTTTGCGGATGAAAAGACACCTACCACCTTACCCCTGCCCCTGGTGCTGCACATTCTCCTGATTTTTCCTCCACCTTGGAGTTTTCCAAAATGTTGAAGAAAGATGATAGGACTAGAGCATCCCTAATGATCTGTTTCAGCCCCTCTGGTGCACAGGTGGTCTGGCTTGTTTCCTTACTCCACCTCCCTCTTTTTCTCTCCCTCTCTGTTCTTCACATCACCTGCTTAAAGAATCACATTCAGGGCTGGGGCAGTGGCCCAATGGGTAAAGTGCTCACCATGTAAGTATGAGTTCAAACCTCAGCACCCACATAAAAAAACCAGGTGTGGAGGTGCATATCCATAGACCCAATGCTGGGGAGATAAAGGCAGGAGACTCCCTGAGCTTGCTGGTCAGCCTGCCTAGCCAATTAGTGAGCTCGCTGTTGAGTAAGAGACCCTGTCTCAGAAAACAAGGCAGAGAGCAACAGAAGAAGACATCTGATATCGATCTCTGACCTCCACGTGTGCACACGTCTATGCATAAATGTGTTGCTGCCACCCCACCACCACAAATTTGAAAAAAACATACAAAGAACTCTACTCAATTAAGTCGGAGCCAAAGAAAACACTGCAAGATAGTCATGGAGTGGAAAAATAATTACCATCAGAGATTATAGTGATGGTCGAAAACAGACCTCTTGCCAACCCTTGTGGGAGGCTTCCATGTCAATAAAACCCCACGATAAGCAAGACGATGATCCTAATTTAATATCTATATTGTGAATTTCATGAAGCTTTCTGAAGAAGTGGGAGAATACACTTGTAGTATGTTTGTGGAAAAGGTTGTTAAGATTCACTATTGCTACATGGTCGTCAGTAGAAGAAATCTTATTAGCAGGCAGAGAGCACATCAACCTTTTACTGAGGCATACAGCAATGATATCTCATAATACCTAGCTCCCAGGAGTATGAATCAGGTAACATAGAAAGCCACCACCCAGTGAGTATGAGGAGACACATCAGCTTTAGGAGGGCTGATCAATAGGAAGAACCAGGAAACGAAGCTCAAATACCAACTAATGCTCAATAGAAAGCTCATATTCACTGGTCACAGAGCTATAGTTCAGCAAAGAATCAACTTGTTAGGAGCCTAGCGTGCCAAAGATCTATATTGACTACATTATTGTGAGAAAGGATGCTCACTGCCAGGAGAGAATAAAAAGGAGCGAACGCGTGGTCACCAGGTATTAGAACTGCGGTGTGATTTTCTTTTCTGCATTGTGTCAACTTCACTGGCACCCTGCATTAATATGAAATTAACAACACACTACTCACGCAGAAATTCATATCTAAAAAAAGCCCACATTGTGCTTTAAGCCTTGTATTCAAAAATAATAGAAGTCATAAGGTTAAAGTTTGTTCATACAGTTTTCTCTGGAACTGCTTTACAATTTGGTGTGGGGGATGAAAGTAGATCCCATGCGGATCTTTGTCATTAGAAAATGCTGTGAAAGAACTAGTTATTGTTAGGCTGCCTTCCCCATTCCACCCTAGTCACGTGTGTACAATTTCCTACTTGCAAGCACTCCAGAAATTTCTTTGAAATAAAAACCATCTCTGATAGTCACATTCATATTTCTTATTATTTGCTGAGTATCAACAGAGTGACTCATCATCACTAAAAGGCTCCAGGAGAACCAAGGAGGAAGGCAGGGCAGCAAACTCCATTTAATAAATTTCTAATGAGCATTTACTGTGTCTGGCATTATAAAGTCAGAGTCTCTAAAGTGTGTGCCACTCAGTAAACTGTATACAGAAGATACACAAATAAATAGAACTCTAGGCAAAGTAGAGTTAAGCATCTTAGGAAAGTTGGTAAGGATGTGGTAGAGTGAGTGGATCATCATTCAGGCTCAATGAAGGTTTCCTGGAGAAGGTGGATGGTAGCGGGAACAGGGTATGCAAGGCAGATACTAGTCAGCTCTTCTACCATTAGGACCTGGGGAGACTGACTCAAATCCCAGCTTCAGACTGTCTGGGAAAGTCAGTACCCTCCTGCTATGATTTGCATGTGGCTTGAGTGTATCCCTCAGAGGATAATGTATTGGGAGCTTGGTCCCTTATTCAGCAGTGCTGAGAGGTAATGGGATCTTTAAAAGAAAATATAACTACAGTATGACCCAGCTAAACCACTCCTGGGATATGCCCAAAGGACTCCAGATCCTACCACAGAGATACCTCCATATCCATGTTTATTGCTGATCTATTCACAATAGCTAAGAAATAGACCAAATTAATGTTCATTGACAGATGACTGGATGAGGAAAATGTGGTGCATAGATAAAATGGAATTTTATTTAACCATAAAGGAAAATGAGACCATGGTATTTTGAGGAAAAGGGATGAAACTAGAAATCACTATGTTAAGTAAAATAAGTCATGCAGACAAATACCATATGTTTACTTTCATGTATTGATCCTAGATTTAAATTTTTATATGTGTATAAAAGAGAATAAGAAGAAACATTGTCACCAGACATCAGAGCTGTAGGGATGTCCTTTCCTTTCCTTTCTTTAGATGTGTGTGTGAGAGGTACGGGCCATGAAACTGAAAGGGGAACCATAAGAAGGAAAAAGAGATCTTAAAGGAGGCTGTGGGAGGGGAGAGAGAAAGAGTAATGGAATACCTGTGACATGAAAGCAGAAGGGTTAGCAGGGAGAGGAAGGAGACCAGCAGGAGGGGGAGAGGGAGATAGGGAAAGAGAGCGGGTAATGCAACCTCTACATCTGAGGCTCATGGAACATAGAACAGGGGTAAAGAAGAAGATGCTAATGAATCTCTCAGTTCTCATTAATGAAGCTCCCTCAGGCAGTGGAGGATCAGGAACACAAAAAGTCACAAATGGCCAAAGCCATCAAGGGTCTGCTGAATGCTGGTCCTTGGGCAGGACAATTTCACCCATTTTTAAAGCTAACGGTCTTCTTTTCTTAGGAAGGTTGAGGACTAAAAAGGGGGAAATGATTTTCAATTGCCTCCATTTTCTAAAACACACACACACACACACACACACACATACACACATACGTGTGCATGTGTATGCATGCTACTTGGGGAGAAAACTACTAAATAGTCTTACCTAGCTGTGAACCCTGCATTTTTATTTCTTCCTTTAGATTGTGGGTTGAAGCTTACTTCCCCCCCCCCAAATGACCGTGATTCTCTTATTTTCTTAAAGACTTCTTACCTCTAAGACTTTTATTTTTAATTTCCTACAGAGACAATTTTGAAAGATAGCACTGAAAGAATATTCTGTAGGATCATAAATGATAAGACCCAGAGGAAATCTAGAGCTTTTTTTTCTTTTGAAAAACAAATTTATCATTACACACACACACATACACACACACACACTCTGAGGCACAGGCTTACTCAAGAATATGAAACAAAGATGGTAGATGTGTGCTCATGCCATGGCTCACCTGTGAAGATCATAGGACAGTTTGTGGGAGTCAGTTATCACTTTCTACCATGTGGGTCCCAGGGATTGAACTCAGGTTGTCAGGCTTGGGGGCAAGCACTTGAACCCATGGAACTATCTCACCATCCCCTGAATGCCTTTTCTTTTTCCTTTTATCATAATAGTGGGATAGACAGGATGAAGAAACTAATTAGAAAGCAAGATAGTTGTGAAAATAAATCTTGGTCATCAACTTGATGGGATTTGGAATCATCTAAGAAACAAACCTCTTAGCTTATCTTTGATGGTCTTCCAGGGGGATTTGAATGAGATAAGAAGATCCATGCTGAATATCGGTGGCACCATCCTATGGGCAAGGGTCCCAACTGAATAAAAAGCCAACCTGAGCACCAGGGTTCATTGCTCTCTGCTGTCTGACTGCTGACCCAATGTGACCAGTCACCTCATTCTCTGCTGCCACACCTTCCCCACCATGATGGACTACATCCTCTCAAACTGTGAGCCAAGGTAAACCCTTCTTTCCTTAAGTTGCTTTGGTCAGATTATTTTGTCACAGCAGCAAGGAAATAGCACAGTGGTATTATAGTGAATGTAGTTAGGAATGGCCCAGGGCCAGAAATAACTTCCTCTTCATCAAGGTATGTGAAGTAAACATGCCTCTTTATTCTCTTGTAAGATGTTCTACGCCACCACTTCCACTCCACTGTGAGAAATTATGATCACTGAGACGTCTCAGAGAATTATGTCAGTCTCTTCTAGTTGTTACCTTGTAGTTGAAGCAGTGTCAGTTCAAAGTTTAATTCCCTATCAATGTGAAATCACTAGGACTCCATAGACAAACATAAATCATGTGGAAGGCATATCAGGTTCTCAGAGCATGACAGAGAGGCCTCTCCGAACCATTAATAGTCCTCTTCTGGACTTGGTAAACACAGGTGGCTCTCTACATTGATAACTACAAGAGTGCAGAAAGTTCAATCTGACTTTTGATGGAGGGGTAATGCAGGGGGCACCCACCCTTGGCAGATATGATGCTGGCCATTTGTCCTCAGCCTTGAAAACTCTAGCTATGGTGCTCTAGTGGCATAATTGGTCAGCATGCAGTACTTAAGTGAAATCTCTAGTCATAACAACCTCTTTGTCTCAAACTAGACATTAGAGATATTTAGATAATATAGCAACTTCAAAGGACCTTAGGGCCAAGTGTGAAATTCCTCAGGTCACAGTGTCATGGTAACTGAAGTTTGTTTAGAGAATGTCATTCTTGGCTTAGTGGCCCATCTACTTTGGACAGCAGTGACAGCTTGGAGATAGTGACAGAAAATGTGCCACAGATAAATCCCAAGTTCTGCTGTCATACTGGTACCTCAGTATATGTTGGAAATATCTACCAAACTTGACTTTTTCTTTTATATTCAAACTTTCTACTTTAAGATACAACTAAGTATTTTTCTAAGCACAACTATAGTATCTTTCTACTTTAAGATACTATAAGATAAAACCTGACTTTTTCTGTTATATTTAAACTTTCTATTTACGATACTTGCTGTTCTCAGGCAGTTGTAAGAATCAATATGCCATTTTGCCTATTTCCAAAAGTAC
Organism: Nannospalax galili; assembly: GCF_000622305.1. NCBI lineage: Eukaryota > Metazoa > Chordata > Mammalia > Rodentia > Spalacidae > Nannospalax > Nannospalax galili. The sequence goes on along the minus strand of NW_008349753.1, from coordinate 1,080,678 downwards.
TAATATCTTGGAAAACAATAGTACATTATCAGAAATAAGACACTGTTATAATCAAAATTGAGATTATTCTCATTACTCCAAGGATCCTTCATGTTGGCCTTTTTGTAGTGATACGACCTTCTCTTCTACTTCCAAACCCTCAGTGATGGTAAATATTGTCAACTTGACAGGACTTATAATTACCAAAGAAACAAGCCTTCAGGAATGACTGTGAAGGATTTATCTTCACTGGGTTAACTGAGGTAGAAATACCCCCCCACCCCACCTTAATAGAAGTGGTGCCATTCCCTGGGGTGGGGTTCTGAAGTCTGTATCATTCGATTCCTGCCTTCTTTCAATTAATGTTCCTACCATCTTACTTTCAAGTGAGTTTCTTACAGGAGGCATATAGTTGGGTTATGGCTTTTATCCACTTTACCAACCTCTACTCAGTCCATTTACATTTAGTGTAGTTATTGATAGGTTAGGTCTTAAGTCTGCCTTCTTTTGCCTCGTTTGCTGCCTGATTTATCTATTGATTTCTTTTTGGTACTTTTATTGGTTATGCAACATTCTTTTTGAAATATACTATTATTTATTTACAGTAATTTTTGAAAATATCTGTGTGGATTTTGTAGTTATTATTATGTTTCATAACTTCACAGTCTATTGGTACAGGTGTTTTGCCAGTTCAATTACAGTGAACTATAAACATCCTTTTATGTGCCTTTACCTTCACCCTTTCAAATACTTAGTTATTTCCTCTCTGTTTTCCAGTGTCATATAAGGCCAAGTTATAATTTTTGCTTTCATGGTTGTCATACTTTGCTTTTATTTCGGTATAATAAACACCGTGACCAAAAGCAACTTGGGGAGGAAAGAATTTATATGATCTTATAGATTATAGTTCATCATTGAGGGAAGTCATGGCAGGTGCTCCAGGCAAGGGCTTGAAGCAGAAACCATGGAAGGACACTGCTAACTTGTTTACTCCCAGGCTCACATTCAGCTACTTATAAAACCCAGGCCACAGGGATGGTACTGCCCACACTGGGCTGAGCCTTCATTCATCAATTAGTTATCAAGAAGATGCCCCACAGACATGCCCATGGGTCAATCTGATGGAGGAAATTCTTCAGTTGAGGCTACCTCTTCCTGAGTGTGTCAAGTTGACAAGCAAGATTAGCCATTACAATGGTTAAACACAATTTAGAAAAGTCAGAGGAGAGGAAGCTGTATTGTTTATCCAAGTTTTTCTTACCATCTTTCTTGTTTCTGCTCTTCAAAGAGATTTTACAGCCATTCTTTTAGGCGGCTCTCTTGGTAACAAATGTGTTTCATTTTCTGTCATCAATGAATGTCTTGATTTTGTGTTCAAGCCTGAAAGGTATTTTCCCCAAGTATAGAATTCTTTCATGTTTTGCCACTTAAAAATATATTTCTAGTAGGTTTATGATTAGAAAGCCACTGTCATTTAAGCTGGTGCTATCAATACTTTTTTCTTAGTCTTTATCAGAAGTTTGAGTGAATTTCTCTGAGATCCTACCTAGCTTCCCAAACATAAAAGCTTTTTTGTCAAATTTAGAAAATGTTCATCCATTACTACTTCAAGCACTTTTTTTTAGCCCTGTCTCCTTCTCCTCCTCCACAGCCATTCTATGGCATGTGTGTTAGAACCTTTTTAGAATACCCCAGACCCAAAGGCTATGTTCTACCTGCCCCCTCCCTAGTATATTTTCTCTCTGTTGTTTAAGCAGAAAGTTCTATATTATCTTTCAGTATTTTTTCTGGGCATTCTACTATTCATCCCATCCAATGAGCATTCTATTTTGGTTATTGAATACTTATATTCTAAAATTTATATTTTATTCTCTGTATTATTTTTCCTCTTCCCCCTCCCCCTCCTTCTCCTCCTTCTCCTCCTCCTCCTCTTTCTCTTCCTCCCTTTCTCTTTTTTTCTGTCTCTAGCTCCATTTCTTGTTTCTTTTTTTCATTTTGGTGTTTTGGTTATGGCCTTATATATCCCAGGCTGGTCTCAAACTCACTACATAGCCGAGGTTGAACTTGAACTATTAATCCTCCTGCCTCTACTGCCTGATGATGGGGTTACAGAAGTACACCACCATACCCAGCATCTTTCTATCTTCTTATTTTTTGATGCGATGCCTCTATTTTTTAACAGAAGTTTTGTAATTGTTCATTAAAGCATTTAAAATTTTATTTTATTATTATCATTTGTGGAGGGGGCATGTACACATAGGGAGATCAGAGGACAATTTTTAGAAGTAATTTCTCTCCTATCTCCTTCCTCTGTGGGTCCCAGGGATCAAATTCCAGGTATTAGGCAAATGATTTTACTTGCTGAGCCATTTTACCGGCTTGCATTAAAGCACGTTTTATCATACTTTGAAATCTTGGTCAAGTAATTCTAGCACATGTCAGTTACCTTTTGCCATCTCTTGGCTGTGAGATGAGGTCTTCTTAGTCTTGATATGAGGGGAGAATGTCTCTATGAGAGGCTGTCTAGGTCAGCTGGCCTGGGCACATGTCTGTAACAGGTTGTCTTGATTACATTAATTGATGTGGGAAGACTCTGTGGACCACACTATTCCCTGAGTTTGGGTCCTAGGCTGCATACAAGCAGAAAAGGTGAGGTGTTGAAAAGCATGCATGCATGCATTGTCTTTGCTCCTGACTATGAATGTGACCAGCTACTTCCAGTTCCTACCACGGTGGCTTCCCTGCCATGAGGGATTGTAATTTGGAACTGTGAGCTGAAATAAACTCAGGTTAGGAAGTTGGAGGCAGGAGCTAAAGCACAGGTCATGGAGGAATGCTGCTTACTGGCTTGCTACCCTGGTCTGTACTCAGCCTGCTTTCTTATATAATACAGGACTACCAGCCCAGGGGTGGCACTGCCCACAGTGGGCTGGGCCCTCACACATCACTCAACAATTGAGAAAATGCCCCACAGACATGGCCACAGGCCCATTGAGGCTCCCTCTACCCAGGTGTGTCAGGTTGACAACTAAAGCTCTCCAGCACAATTGACTCCTTGTTAACTTGACACACAAACACATCACTGTTAAACCACAAGCTTTCCATTTTTTATCCCCAAGGTACAATGTTAATATTAATATCACAAAATAAAACAGTACAATTTTAAAAGTCCCACAGCCCTTAAAAAATCCAAACACTTTAAACATTCAAAGCCCTTTTAAAAAGACTTTCAACTTTGGGCTCCTGTAGAATCCAAAACAAGTACTGTTTTATTTCAAAACGGAAGAACTGGGCACACTTAAGCTAAATGAAAGTCCAGCAAACTAGCTCAAGACTGGACATCTGGGATTCACTCACAATCTCTGGGCTCCAAAGGACTTGGGCAGCTCTACTTCTCTGGATCTACCATCCACAGCACACACAGCTCGTCTTGCAGACCCAGGCTGGCTTTACTCCACACCTGCTGCTGCTCTTGGTGGTTGTCCCATGGTCCTGGTATCGCCAACATGCTGGGATCTCTACTGAAACTGAGGCTGCACCTTTACCAGTGGGCTCTTCTGGCCTCTCAGGGTATACAGCCTCAGGATTCCATGACCCCTTCAATCCTAGGAGTCTTCACTGCAACTGAGGCTGCACTTTCACCAGTGGCTTTTCCTGGCCTCTCAGAGTGCCAAGCCTCAGCTGCTCTCTGTGACCCCTTCAGGCTTTCAACACCAGAACCATGCAGGAGACTCTTACACATTACCAAGTCCCGCTTCCAGCTTGGGATGGAGGCTCAGGCCCCCTCTGGACCACAGATTCTGTGTGCTGACCCTGAGGAAATACTTCCTAGAAAATTTTGCCATAATGATGCTGGTCTCTTGTTACTCACAGTTGAATTTTCAACCTCAACTAACCAGTATCAAATGTTCCAGTAAAGCAAAGTTCTCACTTCACTGGTTCTAGTCTTTTCTTAATCACCGCATATTCTTCAGCCCCAGCCACCTAGAAACCAGGGATTCTCAATTCACAATGCCACACGAACAGCCCTGATAGTCTCTGCTTCCCTTTGAAGCTTCACAAACCAGGCCTCCATCGTCTACACCATTTTCAGAACTGTTCCAAGCTCCAGAGCAACAGTTCACTAAACTTTAAACACTCAATGGCTTTTCCAGCACAAAGTTCCAAAGGCTTCCACAATTCTCTCAAAACCAACTGGGTCAGGTCTGTCATATCAATACCCCATGATCCTGGTACCAATTTCTGTCTTAGTTATCTCCTCTATTGCTGTGAAAAAACACTCTGACCAATATCCAACTTGGGGAGGAAAGGGTTTGTTTGGCTTACATCTCCTGGGTCACAGTTCATCAGGGAACCCAGGGAAGGAACTCAGGGCAGGATCCTGGAGTCAAGAGTTGAAGCACAGGCCACGGAGGAAACAGGCTTATTGGCCAGTGCTCAGCCTGTTTTCTTATACAATGCAGGACACCTGCCCAGGGGTGGTACCATCCACAGTGAGCTGAGTGAGACCTTGCACATCACTCAATAATCAAGAAAATACCTCGCAGACGTGGCCACAGGCCAGTCCAATGGAGGCAATTCAACAACTGAGGTTCCTTCAATCCAGGTGTGTCAAGTTAACAACTAAAGTGATCCAGCACAACCCCCTTTCTCCCTGAAAGTGCTTTTATCAGAGTTTTGTCACAGCAACTGGAAAGGAAACTAGGACAGGGCTGAATAGCATCCCTGACTGATTCACACAGACACTCATCCAAGCCTTGACTCCTTTCTCATTTTATTCCTTGTGGCTAAAAACTCCCCAGAGTCTCCACTCCTTTATCAATGGTGTTTCTTAGTCACTGTGGGCTGCCATCACAAAGCACTACAGTCTGGATGGCATTTCCTCGCAGTTCTGAGGGTAGGTCAAGGGCCCAGAATGATTGGTTTCTGGTGTGGGCTTTCTTCCTGGTTTGTAGCTGGATGGCCTGTGACATGTTTTTGCAGGACAAGAAAGGAGAGAGTTTTAGCTGCATTTCTTATTGCTCTGATAAAATACCCTGACAATGGCACTTTGCAGGGAAGTCAAGATGACAGGAACTTGAAGCAACTGGTCATATCACATCCCCAGTCAAGAGCAGAGAGCAAGGAATTCACACACTAGTCTTCACCTGACTTCACTCTCAGACAATCCAGGGTCTCCTGCTCAGGGAATGGTACCACCCCAGTTGGCACTTCTCTGTAGCTCAGTGTACTCAATCAAGCCATCCCCTACTGGCCAGCCCACAGGCCAACCTTATCTAGACAATCCTTCCTTGAGACCATCTTCCAGGTGATACTAAATTGTGTCAAGTTGACAATAAAAGCTGTTACAGAGTGTAAGCCCGCTAATGTCTCTTCAAGGTAAGGCAATAATGCTATCATGAGGACCCTTGCTTAGATATCTTGTCAAAGTGTAGTCTTCTCCAAAGGCCCCTTCCAAATACATTGAACATTAAGGATTCAACATATGAATTTATGGTGAGAAGCAATTCAGTCCATAATGCCCTGCCGTTTCCATCTCTACTGTTGCATTTTTTTCTTACGTGGGTTATTTTAATACTTTACTACTGGCCACTGCCTGGTCCCTCTCAAAGTCATTCTTCAAACTGTAGCAAGACTGATACATCTGAGTCCTACATCAGGATTCGCCACCCTCTTGCAAAAGAACATTAACAGTTCCTGATTGACTTTAAATCCATGCAAAATCGCATATTCTGTTTTTTAAAATATTTTATTTATTATTTTTATTTTATGTATAGGAGTGTATTGCCTGCATGTAGGTAAGTGCACCCATGTCGTGCAATGCCCGCGGAGGACAGAAAAGGCCATCGGATCCCCTGGAACTGGAGTTAAGAAGAGTTGTTAGCTGCCATGTGGGTGCTAGGATTCAAACCCGGATTTTCTACAAGAACAACCAGCGTTCTTAACCCACTGAGCCAACTCTCCAGCCCCTGCATATTCTGTTTGACTACCCTGTCTAAATGCCTAAATGCTGCATCAAATTCCTGCATGTGTGGACTCCTGCTACTTTTATGTTCCAATCTCTTTTCCTCCCTTTCTCTTTTCCTCTCTTTTCAGTGATGCTTTCACAGTTTATCCTTTGGACATCACCGAATACAAGATGCTTACTAAATGTTCTTCATTTATGAGACTCACTGAGACATCACCTCCTCTAACAGGTCCTCTAAAATCCTTGAGGCTGGATCAAGTATCCTTTCTATCTGCAATACCTCAGCTCTATCACAGCAGGTGGCCACTTCGCTTAGCTTCACTGTTTCCTTGTCTGTTCCTGCACTTGGCCACAGGCTCCTTGAGAGCAGTACCTGGTCCCAGTTTCTCTCTTCATTCCAAGCGTCTGATCCATTCTTTTCTTAGCACTGGCAGATTCTTCACGTATATGAGGTATAGCTGATTTGCTGCAGCGACTCTGCTTTCTGTTCAGAAAACCAATAAGCTGTCACTCAAATCTAAGCCAGTAAGAAGCCCAGAAACCAGATGTCCCAACAATGAGTCAAGAATTCACTTCCAGGACCCACACTGCTGTAGAAAATGAGCTTAGTCAAGTTACTGAGCTTCTTAGGGTCTTGGTAATGATTAACATTATCAACTTGATAGGATCTAGAATCACCTAGGAGAAAAATGTCCGGACATGTCTTTGAAGGGGGTTCTGGATTGAGTTAATTGAAGTGGTTAGACTTACCCTGAAGGTAAGCAGCACCATTCCATAGACTGCACAAAAGGGCATGTGCCCTGAGCACCCAGCATTCATCATTCACTTCTTCCTGACTGTGGACACAATGTGACAAGCCACCTTACCTGCCATGCCATCCCACCATGATGGACAGTATCCCCTCAAACTGTGATCCCCTTCCTTAAGTTACTTTTGTCAGGTGTTTTGTTGGGGCAACTTGAAAAGTAAGGAATACAATCTTCATCTCTCAAATCAGGAGACAGTTCTAAATTACTCCCTAAATTTTGGACACTAAGATTCTGTTGATTCATGTAAGGAGAGCATAAAGATCTGGCAGGAAATTCTCAGAAATCACAAATGAGTTATTTCTTATCCCAGCAGAGGATGTGAGTATGGCCAAGTTTATGAAGAGCCCAGGAAATTTATATTTCTCTTCATTGGTCACTCGCTTGTTGAAGTAGTTCAACAATTATTGATCATCTGATGTGTACCAAGCATCTGATGCTTTTTATTTTAGATATTTTATAAGTGCTACAAGCAATAAGTAAAAAGTACAAAATTCTCTACAAGGACAATTTGACATACTATTTTCCAAAGTTCAGATAGAAATGCAGTGACTTTATACAGGAAAAGAAAATATGTGGAAGGCACTAAGAACTGTTCTTTCAATTGAGAAACAATTATGTAACTATTCCGTTGAACAAGCCTGACTCATAAAATGCGATCAATCATAAAGACACAGTTAGCTTTATTCTATGGACTTAACATTGTTCTGCTCTTAAAGGAAATGTAGAACAAATTTCATTCTTCCGGTCACTTCCAGGAAAAAAAGCCATCCTTAGTAAATTGTCAGGCGCTGGGATGCACAGGTCTGTGTAACAGTACAGTGTGGACCAGGCTTTGAAGAGAGGCAGTTTCTCTCTCTGTCCCACCTCACTCCCTTCAGCTCTGTGACGGTGATTTCATGTTTCCCTAAGGTGGGAATGCAAGTAAAGGGAAGTGAGCCGCTTCTTACTTGCCTAGTTGTCCTCTAAAGATCTCCAACCACTGTTCTCTGATCTTGGACTGATAATCAAAGCTGCCTCCCTTGTTGCTGGTGTAACAGGCTTTGGAGGCTCTTGTGGGCAGGAACTTCTCACCTGGGTTTTCCTGTGGAAGAATGAAAGCACCTCAAGTGGCCATCACCTGTTGTTTCTTCAGCCTTCAGGACTCTCCATCATTTCCAGCTTCTGTCTTTTGAGTTCTGTCCAGATGGCTTTTGTCTGATCCTCTTTTTGTTCCCAATGAGAAGGAGAGGAGAAATACTGAACAGACACACCATCCTATATAACACAACTCTCCCCTTTCATCCGTACTTCCCACATTTTAATGTATATTTGATTATGTAAGGGCTTTAAATGCCATGGAATCAGGTTTTGACAACCTTCTTTGCATTTGCTGGGGGTGTGCTGGGGATTAAACCCAGGAACTGACGTGCGGTAAGCAACATTCTACCCTTAAGCCACACTCCCAGCACCAGCTCTGTCTTTGTAAGTTTCTTAGAGCACGGGGGTGGGGGGTCTCATATGCCCTTTTAAAATGTCCATAAAGCCATGCATGGTGGTGCATGCTTCTAATCCTCCCACCTGGGAGGATTGGCCAGCCTGGGTTACATGGTGACTCTATCTCACACACATAAACAAACCACTAAGAAAGGAGGATAGACATTTGCACTGTGGTAGAAGTTTCTCTTTTCTGTAGCAGACCTGCCTTTTGATGGCAGAAGGACACACTCTGGATTAGCTTGGAACATAATTACCACGTCATTCTGCCAAGTAGGCCTTACTTATAGTGTGCATTTTATAGACCAAGGGAAAGTCATTATCAAGTCTCTGTGTTTATGTTTTTGCTTTGTTTTGTTGTTGTTGACGACAGTGCTGGGAACTGAACCCAGGTCTTGCATATGGTAAGCAAGACCTCTATCTGTGAGCTGTATCCCTGGCCTTCTTTTTAGTTTTATTTTCAGACATGGTCTCTGTAAGTTGCCCAGGTTGTCTTTAAATTTATTCTGTAGTCCAGTCTGGTTTTGTACTTGAGATCGTCTAGCCTCAACCTCCCAAGTACCTGTATCACCAGGCCTGGGAGAATTCATTTTTATATCTGGGTACTGAGCATTGTATTCATTTCTAGGCCTGGAATAAAAACATACTACAAACCAGCAGGCTTAGGACAACAGAAATGTCTTCTTTGAAGTTCTAGAGACAGGAGTCTGAAATTAAGGCCATGCTTCCTTCAGGGACGCACATTAACATCTATTTCACGTTGTTTTGGTCTGCGGGTAAGGGTACTGTAACAGAATACCATAGACTGGGTGTCTTAAACAATAAAGGCTTGTTTCTGAAGACTGTGGAAATTAGAAGTTCAGGGTCAAAGTGCTGGCAGACCAGGTTTCTGGTGAGCATCTCTCTTCTGGTCTACAGCCGGTCTTCTTCTCGTATCGTTACATGTAGAAGAGAAAAATCATGTCTTACGTCCCTTCTAACAGGGCCACTGATGCTGTTTGTGACAGGGCCCTCACCCTTCATAACTTAAATACATTCCAAAGGCTTCACCTCATAATACCCTCTCACTAGGGGGAATAGAATTTAGGATATTAGTTTTAGGGGGACACCCTCAGTCCATAACATAAGCTATGAGCAACCCTTAGCATTCGTTGACTTGTTTGTAGCTATATTACTCTAATTTCTCTCCCATTTTTTTGATGTGTGTTGCACATAAATGTTCACGTGTATGTGCACATGCACATTTAGGTACAGGTAAATGTGTCTGTCTATGCACACACATGTGCTTGGAGGTTAGAGGTCTCTTCCTTAATTATTGTCCCGATTATTTTTTGAGGTATGGTAGAACTAGGAGCTCACTGATTTGCTAGCTGGCCAGCAAGGTCCAGAAATCTGCCTGTCTCGACCTCTCTAGTGCTGGGATTCCAGGCGCTTGTCATACCTTTTTTAATGTGGATGCTGGGGATCCAAATTCAGATCTTCATACCTACACAACAAGCACTCTACAAGTAGGTCATCTCCCCTGACCTTGATCACTCTACTTTCTATCTCTGTCTTTACCTGCCCATATTCTTCTGAGCTTCTGTATGATCTTCTTGTAAATCCCCCATTTACTGGATTTAGGACTTACTCTAACTCAGTATGACATCATCTTTACTGGATTACATCTGCAAAGACCTTATTCTCAAATAAGGTCATAGCCACAGGTTGTCAATGGGAATGAATTTTGGTGGGTGTGAGGGAGGTCACTATTACTATTTAATCCAGTAAATATAGAAAGGTTTAGTATCTTTGCAAACATGTCAATACATGTCCTTTTCCCCAAATAGTGCTTTGAAGGATAGAGGGGTCACTTTACTTTTGGAAAGCTTATGGCGACAGGCGCCTCTGAGTTTCACTGGAGCACACTGGATAGCAACAGTCATTCAATAGATTGATGTGACAAAGGAGCATGCAGTCTAATAAGCAGAGCTGTGCCTCATACAAGGGAATCAGAGCTAGCTAATAATAGCTGCTTTGAGGTGATTGAGCCAATGCTTTTTCCACTGCTGAATCCTCGAGGGATGATGCACTGATTGTGTCAATGACTTATGAAACACTAGACATGATATCATAATCTTGATAACTGCAGCTGCAGTTACAAACTAAAGTTGTACCAGCATGTGGAGCAGCATTCTGCACCATTTATTAAACTTCTATAATATTTCTTGTAATTTTTCCTGGGAGATTCCCATATTAGGATTCCCTTTCTCTAAAAGCTTGAATGGTGGGGCTGGAGAGATGGCTCAGCAGTTAAGAACACTGGCTGTTCTTGCAGAAGGCCCAGGTTCGAATCCCAGTACCCACATGGCAGCTAACAACTGTCTGTAACTCCAGTTCCAGGGGATCCGGCAACCTCTTCTGTCCTCCACAGGTATTGCACAACATGCGTGCACTTACCTGCATGCAGGCAATACACGTGTACACATAAAATAAAAATAATAAAATATTTTTAAAAAATAAAAATAAAAGCTTGAATGGTGGTTTGGCAGTTCGTTCTAATGATGACATGAGAGCACACACATCACTGAAGGCAGCTAAAGGAGAGCCATTATGAAAGTTCTCAAAAATGGATGTTTTACACAAACTTCAAATGTAGTTTATTGCTACCTTATAAGCTAATATCTGTCTTGAAGAAAAAGGGCAATAAACTTGAGCCATGGAGTTAATTTACAGTAAATTCTTTCCAGGGTCTTTGATTGTACTTAACCAACAGTGTCTTTGGAAAAGTTTTTGCATATTATATGTGTATTCTATATGTGCACATACAGGTATGTGCATGCACACAAATGTACACATCCACTCTTGTTTACACACACAGGTATCCATCCCTGCTAATTTGCTCATTCACTGATGCCTTGAAACTTTAGAGACTGAAGTAATTCCATCAAATGGCATGTATTCCTCACTCAAATAATCTTAGACACAGATGGATCATTTAGTTCCTATCTTTTACCTCTCTCTTACATATTATAATCATCCTTCGGTATCAGTGAGGGATTGGTTCTGAGAGCCTTGCCCATAGCAATATCTGCAGGTGCTCAAGTCCCACAGTATAGGGCTTGTTTGTATCCTAGGCACTTCCTCCCAAATATGTTAAACCATCTCTAGATTCTTAGAATACGGCACACAATGTAAATGCTATGCAAGCTGTTCTATTGTGTTGTTTAAGGAGTAACAACAAGATGAGAGCCCGAACATGTTCAATGCAGATGCAACTTTATCTTTGTTTGGTTGGATACAGGAATGTGGAGCCCACGGATATGGAGGACTGACTATACTTCCTTTCCGAATGAGCCAACACTGCCCTGTGAATTTCTTTGGACAGGCAAGCTGAGTCAATGGATGCTTACCCATTCTTTTTATGTAAATGATCTATGCCAGATTTAAATTTCCCTTTGGATAATTGTTTTCTTTATAGCTCACTGTGTTGCTGCATCTTTATTGCAACTTGTGTTGTATTTTCTTTTGTAAGACATTTGGGTTCTTGTGAAAAGTGTTATGTATGTAAGTAATGGAAACAACACCCACAGCACCGCCTTGCTCCTGAGGCTCCACACTTCTGTTTTCTTTCTCTTCCTTTTTTTTCATATAACCAGAATAGTTCTTAGGGATAGAAATGATAAAACGGTCTTAAAGATACAGTAAGTAAGACAGGGGAGAGGCTCAGCAATAAAAGAACTTGCCAGAAAAAGCAAAAGCATGAGGCCCAGAGTTCTGATCCCCAGAACCCATGCAAATGCTGGGTGGTCACGGTGGTCCACCTGCAATTCCATCCTTGAAAGGTAGAGACAAGGTGTTCTAGTTTGTGTTCTGTTGCTGTGATAAAATACCATGACCATAGCCAACTTAGGGGAGGAAAAGGTTTATTGTTTCCTCCAGATTACAGTCCATGGTCAAGGGAAGCCAGTGCAGGAGCTCAAGGCTGGACCCTGGTGGCAGGAACTGGGTAAGGCAGATCAGGGAAGAAGGCTGCTTTCTGGCTGCTTTCTGGCTGCTTTCTGGCTTGCTCCCCCTGACTCGCTCAGCTATATTTCTTTTGTAGTCCAGCCCCACTCAACTGGGTAAGGCAGATCAGGGAAGAAGGCTGCTTTCTGGCTGCTTTCTGGCTTGCTCCCCCTGACTTGCTCAGCTATATTTCTTTTGTAGTCCAGCCCCACTCGCCCAGTGATGACACTACCCACAATGGGCTGGGCTATATCAATTAGCGATCAAGAAAACCCTCCACACATATGCTCATGGGCCAATCTGATATAGGAAATTATTCAACTGAGGGTTCCTCTTCTCAGATGTGTCAAGTTGACAACCAAAATTAGGCACCGTGTAGGGGATCCCTGGTGTAACTGGCCAGAGAGACTATCCAAATCAGCAAGCTCTGAGTTTGATGGGGAGGCCCTGCCTCAAACAATAAGATGGAAGAGCAATTGAAGAAGATTCCTGACTTCAACCTTGGCCTCCACACACGTACACACAAGTTTACACAGACCCACATGTGTAGTCACACACAGGTGACTACACACATAGGAACAGACATACACAAATGTATACATGCCACATACATACATATGAAAAGAAAAAGGAAAATGACAGTACAGTGTCTTATTATTAATGAATAGACGGTAATAGTCATTTAAAACTTGGCCCTTCCTTAACTGACAGTCAACCTCATTGAACCTCTCATGCCCTTCAGTCTTGGCTTGAATCAAGTAGCAGATGCGCTATACTTGATATAATTCATGAACTACCATAAATCGAGCATGGCAGGAAGTAAAACACCAGCAGTCAAAGTGAAATCGCTGTGTAGCAATCAGAGAAATTATTGAGCTTCTACCCGGATTGGACTGCTGTCATAAAACAAGCAGGCAACAGAGACCTTTCTCTTCTGTGGGGAAAAAAGACCCAACGTAGCAGGCTACTTGGCTCTATCTTTTAGTTCTAACTTACAGAACAAGAAGTGCACTCTTTGGAATTTCAAAGCCAGGAAGAAACAGGTGCATGGGGTCCTGGAGTCACTGCTGTTAGGAAAGAGACGGTATTGGGGAAGTCATGGCGGCAGGAGTATGAGGCAACTGGTCACACGGTCCCTAGTCAGGAAGAAGAAAGCGATTGATGCTGGTGCTCAACTCCCCTTCTCCTTTGTACTCAGTCCAGGATGCCAGCCCATGGACTGGTGCTGCCTACACTCAAGGTATTTCCATTTCAATTAGCTCAATCTAGAAACTCCCTGGCAAACATGTCTCCTAGATGATTTGTAGATCCTATCAAGTTGACCATCAATATTAATCATTACAGGGCTTTAAAAAAGTAAATCCCTAGATCGTTTTGGAAATCTGCTCCTTAATGTTGGCTGGAAGAGGCTGAGCTCAAAGTAACCTGAGCTTGATGGATACAGCAGCATTCTGGGGCCCCTCCCTTGGCTCAAGCCCTCTGGCCACCACCCGCCCAGCCTCTCTTCCCCTCCCTGCTGAGCCTTTCTTTTTGAAAATGCAGCACCTGATGAGGTAAAAAGGAGATCCCCCCCCCCCTCTCTTCTTTTAAGC